>NC_142888.1:132630833-132931666 GCF_051225735.1 Oryctolagus cuniculus | reverse complement strand
GATGGGCTGGCAACTGCAGCCATTGGTTCCTCATCACTGAGAGCTTCCTCTGGCTGCTGTGCCTCAAGCTCATCCAGCTCAGCCATGGCTACCAAGAGTGGTCTGCACTAGGGCTCTGGACCTCTCTAAATATATGCTCCGCACAACAATGAAGAGCCAACAACCTCAGCTTTCATTGGTCAGCAGGGTGTGCCCCCCAGCCAATGGGAGTCTTCAGATGCCTCAGACATCATAATGTACAACTGACACTTCTGATGGGTGGGGGAGGAGGAGGCCAAGGAGGCCCAACTCTTGCAGTTAGAGGAAGCGGGGGGGGGCATTTCCCCAGCTCCCCTCAAGGAGCACTTCCTAAAGAACTTTTCTCCTCTTTTAATTGCCTCTGGTTCAGTTGTGCTTCTGCGTCACATGGCAGACAGCAGGTGTCTCCTCCAACACTTTCCCGTGGCCACTCTTTCCACTGGCTCATTCACTTCTTTCCCACCAGGCATCACTGTTACTGCACATCATATCTAAATCTCCTCCAAGCTAAGGAGGCTGTGTTGAAGCCTCGCGGAAGATCTACATTGTCCCACTTCCCTCTTAAAGGCCTTTCACTACTTGAATACCATCAGGCATTTTCACTGCGTGTGTGTGTGTGTGTGTGCCCAAGCATGCATGCGTTACTTGGAAAGGGACTCTAGACTCTGCTTATGTGTAAAAGTGTCCTTTTCTAGAAAGCCTCAGATCAGTATCGTCAGTGTTACAAACCTCCGATGGCAATAGCTGACTTAATCCCTGGGCTGTGCTACAGGGGTGCCAATGGAAGGAAGATCAAGATCATTTTTGCAGACAGAGCCATAGACAGCAGCAGAAGCATTTCTCTAAGGTCCTAGTAAGACATCTAATTTTAGGAAAGAAACCATGGGAGGAGCCTCTATAATGCACAAGTTTATCAAAATTTCTCCCTGAGCTCTGTATACAACAGAGTCTAAAGCACAAATGATGAGGAAATATAAATGGGAATATGTCAAAATGTTAAACTTTTTAATTATTTTTGTTTGAAAGACAGAGTTACAGAGAGAGGTAGAGACAGAGAGAGAGGTCTTGCATCCGCTGGTTCAGTCCCCAAATGTTCACAATGGCTTCAGAAGCTAGAGCCAGAAGCCTCTTCCGGGTCTCCCACATGGGTGCAGGGGCACAAGGGCTTGGGATATCTTCCACTGCTTTCCCAGGCACATAAGCAGGGAGCTGGATTGGGAGTGGAGCAGCCGGGACCAGAACTGGCACCCTTACGGGACTCCAGGGCTGCAGGCTGGGGCTCTTTAACAGGTTGTACCACAGCACCGGTCCCAAAATGTTAAATGTTTGCTCTGTACACAGTGCTGTGAGGAAGGTGAGAAGCCGAGATGTATGTTAAAATTCGGGGGGCGGGGGGAGCAGTGCAAGAGGGCAACAAAGGAAGACCCACTTCTGCATAGAGACAACCACTTGAACAAAAACTCACAGTGATCCCAGGTCACCATCACTAAGAGAGCTGAGGAAGCCAGGTGAGAGACGATAGTGTCTGCTTCTTATCATAGTAAGAGGAGACATATTGAAGAAAGCAGGAAAGAAGGGTGCCACATCAACCCTCTCCCATCCCAAGAAGCACAGCATGGAGAGAGGTAGCTCACTTCCGACTCAGGGGAGGCAGAGGTACCTAAGATCATAGATTTGACACCCGTGCCCAGCCTGCTCTGGTGCAGCACAGTGCCACGCTCCGGGTATGTACCTGAAAGACGATCCTTTGGGCTCTCCTTAGCCAGATGGCCAAGGGATCGCCTCAACCACCCCTCCCCCAATCTTTGCTAGATAGCAGGGAGAGACTCCAGTTGCTGGGAAGTAGGCAGGAAAGTGATCTCAGGACATTGATTTGGGGCTCAGTACCAGGCCTGCCACGGTGACACACCACATGAAGCTCAAAGGCGGCCTCTATCCTCAGGCTACTGCTCAGAGACGGAGCCTCTAGACGGGCCCCAGACTCAGGTGGGTAGATCTGCTATGGTGGGACAGACCTATTTCCGTGGATACCGTTGTCATCTTGACAAACAAACCCAACCAACTAGGACTGAACGTTTCAAATGCTCAGATGAAGGTCCCAAAATAGCTATTTCAGGGGAAATTAATGAACATCAAGAGAACACAGGGAAATGATTTAATAGTCTATCAGAGGCTTAGAGAGATAGAAGTTTGGAAGTACTTTGAAATAAAATCCAACAGAAATCCTTGAGCTGAAAAGTACACTAAGTGAAATTAAAAGTGTGATAGAAAGTGTCAATAGTGGAATAAATCAAACAGCAGCAAGGATTAGGGGGCTTGAAGACAACCTATTTAAAAATACACAGGATGTGCTTACAGGAAACTCACTTCACCTTTAAGGACACACACACTCTGAAAGTGAAAGGATGGAATAAAATGTCCTTGTCAATGAGGTCCAAAAGAAATCAAGACTAGCTATACTTAGAGTGGATAAAATGTTTTTAAAATGAAAAAGCAGCAAAAGGAAGACCATTATATAATGATAAAGGGTTCAGTTCAGCAAGAGGAAATAGCAATTCTCAGTATATGTACACCCAATATTGGAGCGCCCAAATACTTCATGAAAATACTAACATGACCAAAAGCGAGAGAGAGACTCCAGTACAATAATATCGGGGTCCATAACACACCACTTTCAGCAGTGGACAGATTATCCAGACAGAAGAAACAGAACTTAAACCACACCCTAGACCTCATGGACGTGTACAGATCATTCAACGTCTACAGAATACACTTCCTCTACTACAGCACGTGAGATAGTCTTCAGTATTAGATCATGGGGTAGGCCACACGAAACCACTCTCTACTAACTTTTGTTCTTATTTGAAAAAAAGATTTATTTATTTGAAAGGCAGAGAGAGAGAGAGACAAAGAGATCTTCCATCCGCTGGCTCACTCTCCAAATGGCTGCAGCAACCAGGGCTAGGCCAGGCAGCCAGGAGCCAGCAGCTTCTTCCAGGTCTCCCATGTGGGCGCAGGGGCCCAAGCACTCGAGCCATCCTCCACTGCTATCCCAGGCACATTGGCAGGGAGCTGCACTGCAAGTAGAGCAGCCAGGCTTGAGCTGTGCCCATGTGGGATGCTTAACATTCTATGCCACAGCGTCAGCCCCTCAACTAATTTTAGAAAGGCAGAATGATCTCAAAGAAGCATACTATCCCTGTATTTTAACTAAGTAGAAAAACAAGAGCAAACAACCCCCCACATGATATCGTCCCTGCTCAGAGATGACATGATCTTATATATAGAACCCCCAAATTCTCCACCAGAAACTGCTAAAATTAATAAACAAATTCTGCAAAGTTGCCGTATACAGAGTCAATGTACAAACACTAGTAGTGGCATCATTGCACACTAACAGCGGCTCTTCTGAAAAAAATAAAAAAGCCTATCCCATTTCTAATAGCTAAAGAAACCTACAAATTTACCCAGAAAGGAGTAAAAGAAATCTACCTTGAAAAGTACAAAATATGGATTAAAGAATTTGAAGGTGACCCAAAACGTGGGAAGACATCCTGTTTACATAGAGGGCAAGAATCAGTATCATTAATATGTACAATATATGATGTGCAACTTGGTGCAATCTAAATCACAATACCTATGGCATTTGCCACAGAAGTAGGCAAACTGCTACTAAGATTTGTATGGAATCACAAAAGATTCCAAATAACCATAGCATTATTCATCAAGAAAGGATAAAGCAAGAGGCATTACGCTACCAGATTTTGACATGCACTAGGAAGGCACAGCAATGAAGACAGCATGGTATTAGCGTGAAAACAGAAACACAGACCAATGGAGCAGAATACAACACACACTTCTCCAGCCAACGGGTCTTTGACAAAGGTGCTGAGAACATACATTGGAGGAAAGACAGTCTTTCCAACAATTGATGCTGTGAAAATTGGATGGCCACAGGCAGAAGAATGAAACCAGAACCTATCTCTCACCATGTATCATAATGCCACACAAAGTGGATCAAAGAGCCAAATGTAAGACATGAAACCATAAAATTACTAGAAGTAAAATGGGGGAAGTGCTGGCCCTTTAGTGTAGTGGGTGAGGCCGCCTCGTGTGGCACCAGCATCCCCTATGGATGCCAGTTCAAATCCTAGCTCCTCCACTTCCAGTTCTGCTCCCTACTAACACACCAGAGGAATGCGGTAGAAAATAGCCCAAGTACTTGGGCCCCTGCACCCACATGGGAGGCTTGGAGGAAGCTCCTGGCTCCTGCCTTCAGAATGGCCCAGCTCTGGCCATTGCGGCCATTTGTGTAGTGAACCAACTGATGACAGACTGATTTTTTTCTCACTCTGTCTCTGTCTCTGTCTTTCTTGTCTTGTCTTTCTGTAACTCTGCCGTTCCAATAAAGAAATAAATGTGTAAAAGAGAAACAAAAACATAGGGAAATAGCTTCAGGACATTACAATGGGTAAGGCTTTTTTTTTTTTTTTTTTTTTTTGGATCAGATCCCACAAGCACAGGAAACAAAAACAAAACTAGATAAGAGATTTCTTCAAACTAAAAAGCTTTTATGCAGCCAAAGCATCAATCAATAGAGTGAAGAGACAACTTACAGAGTGGGAGAAAATATTTACCAGCTATACATCTGACAAGGGAATAATATTCAGAAAATTTAAGGAATTCAAACAAATCAATGGCAAAGAAGAAAAAAAAAATCTGTCCAAATAATTCAATCAAGTAACAAACATTCTCCAAAACAAAGACGTGGAAATGGTTAACAAGTAAAAATGTTGAACATGGGGCCAGCACTATGGCAAGAAGGTTAAGCCTCCACCTGCAGTGTCAGCATACCATATGGGCATGGGTTCGAGTCCAGGCTGCTCCACTTCCAATCCAGCTCCCTGCACATGTGCCTGGGAAAGCAGCAGCAGATGACCCCAAGCGCTTGGGTCCCTGACATCCACGTGGGAGATCTAGGTTCCTGGCTTCAGCCTGGCCCAGCCCCGGCCATTGCAGCCGTTTGGGGAGTGTACCAGCGGATGGATGGTCTCTCTCTCTCTCTGTAAATCTTTCAAATCGGTAATTCAATAAATAAAACAATAAATAAATAAGTGGATTCTCTCAACAGGTGAAGGGGAGAGAAGCGCGCTGGTGCTGGGGCGCTAGCTCATGTGGGCTCCCGAGAGCTGAGTGTTCAATTGTCCGAAACTTGGGCGCTGCTACCATTACGGACACTTTTAATCACATACACTCATGTGTACATGAATCACCTCAAACTCTAGGACTACAACACCTGGTCATTTTCTAGGACTGTTACCTAGGCTCTTGGGGTTTCCGTGCCTGCACCTGGGTGGCACGGGCAGCTACTGCTACATAAGGTACGTGACTCGGCATGAAGAGACTGACAGTGAGACCCCCGCCCACACCCAGAAGGGATGCTCACGACCCTTTCCCACTGGTCCTCCCCTCAACAGGCCCTTGCCACGGCTCCCCGCAGGCTGCCTTATCTGGTCTAGCCAGTCCAGGCCGCGAAGGCCTCCTGCTCTTCTCCTGTCATTGTCTCTCTTGCCCATGCCCCTCCACTCAGCGCCAGGGAGTGTCCAGTGCGGCCCACAAGACCCGTGCCCAGCCTGCCCGTTCCCAGTCTGTCCCTGGCCTTGTGCAGACGCCCAATCCCCGCTCCAGCGGCCGCCTCCCCAAAATCGCTGTGCGGGCTGCGTGTCTCCCGGGTGCCCCCTGGAGTCGGGGGCAGGGCGCACGGGGTCCAGGAAAGGAGAGTTCAAGGAAGGCGGGTGACAGGCGCTGAGGCGAGGCCGGCACGAGCCCAGCCTCGTGGCGGGCTTGCAGGGAACCAACCCTGTTCCGAGAGGCCACTCGGCCGGGCCTGGTGGCGCAGGCACCCTGGGCAGCCCAGCTGGTGTCAGGGACCAAGGGCCGGGCTTCGCCAGGAGCCGAGGCCCCTCCGGAACCCAAGGGATCTCCAGGCCCAGCAGGCCGCAGCGCGGGCTCAGCACGCCCGGAACACGTGGGGGCGCCTTCCCAGGGGACAGCAGGCCGCAGTGCGGGCTCAGCAAGTCCGGAACACCTGGGGGCGTGTGGAAGTGCATTCGTTCTGAGAGGAGGAGCGTGATGCGGGCAAGAGGCACGGGGTCTGTCACCACACAGACCCGGGAGTCGCGTGAAAGCGGGCCAGAGGCTAGCAGCCCGCAGACGCGTTTATTTCAGTCGGTTCAGCAGCTTAAATAGCCGAGGCAGCCAATCTGGTCAAGGGGCGGTCTGTGCCCCAACCAATCACAGCCTGTTGCCAGGCAGTCTCCGAAGCCATCCAATCACAGCCTGTTGCCAGGCTGGCTCCATCGCCAGGTGGGTTTCCAAGCCATTCCTGAGTAACTGGCGCTGGCTCGCCAGCGGCCATCTTGGCATGGCCTTCTCATTCCACCACAGGGGCGCCTTCCCAGGGGCCTCCCGGCGCAGGCGCGGGGCTCACCCCTGTGGCGTTCTGTGGAAGGGCCGGAGCTGGGCGCCAAGCTCGCCCCAGAGCCCCAGTCCCTCAGCGGACTCTAGCAGGCGGGAAGCCTTTGCCGTGGGCGTCAGGAGGCAGCAGAGCCTCGATGCATGCCCCCGACAGGGGCTCGGACGATGCCGGGGACGCAGGCGGCCGGGAATGGGCCAGCAGCTGGACCGGCCCAGAAGCAGCGGGCCCTGCTGAGGGGGCGGGCGCTCCTCCAGCCGAGGGCTGTCGCAGGCCGCAGGGCAAGGTGGCGAGGCCTCTGCCTCAGCCCAGGCGTCCACCGCGGCAGGGCGCCAGGTGCAGGAGTGGTATCCTTTCCAAGGCGCACCCCAGGGCGGAGGGACGGGGCCGAGGGACGGGGCTGAGGGTGGCCTCGGGCAGGCAAGGAGCGCCCTGGGGGCAGAGGACAGAGAGAGGAGTCGGGGAGCCGACGGTGGCTGGAGGAGGCAGTCTGAGAGCACCGGCCCAAATGGCGGGAGCGGGTGCTGTGGGCGAGCGTGGCGCCAGGAGACGGTGAGGAGCCTCGGCTAGCCCGGGAGGCCAGAGGCTCGAGCGCAAAGTTGCCTCAGCTGAATCCCCACCAGCCGACTTTCGGCGTCATTCGTGTCTGCCACGGAGGCAGAGGTTGCCCTCAGATGCCTGGCTCCAGGTGCCCGGCCCTTCAGAGGGGCGGTCCGCAGGGCGCTCACAGTGATTGGCAGCCAGCTGCTCGTGTACGTTCTAGAAGGGGCAGGCGGCGGCCCGGGTCGGGGGTGGGGGTCGGTACAGGCAGGCAGGCACGCAGCCGGGGACGGCGCTAGTCTCTGGCAGAGGGCGCCCTCTGGTGGACACCTGGAGACATTTCAGTGTGAAGTCGAAGGAGGGGACCTGGTCACTGCCACACCTGACTACTGAGGCCTGCTGAGCTGCACACTGGAGGGTTAGGCCCAAGGACTGCAGGGGGCCGCGGCAGGGCGGGGAGGGGGGCCGCGGCAGGACTCAGGGCCCTGGGCGTGAACTTAGCCCCTCTCACGTGACTTCTCTTTCCCTTCCCTTTTAGCCGAATAGCTGCCGAAAACTCTGGTCTGCTTCAGATTTCCATAGCCTCCTTGTTCAACCAGCTGTCCTTGGTGGCGCAGGCCATGCAGCGCTTTGTGCCTCCAGGGACGTCTCACCGTGGCACAAGGGTGTGGGGCCCAATCCTGAGTCTGGCCCTAGGCTGAGCAACTTTCTCTAGGGCAGAGACTCCTGGCATTTGGAGAGAGAACCAGTGGGTAAGGGACTCGCTCAGGCTCTTTCTCCCCCACCCCACCCCTGCTCCCTCTCTCAGAAAACTCGCCTGCCATCCAGAAAAGGTCTCCACAAAGCTAGAAATCATTTTTAGTGATTAATATGCATAGCAGCAGAATGGGATGTGTTATCACAGGCAGTCAGTCCACTCAGAGACCATAAAGACAGAAAGAAACTTCATCCTAGCAGAGCAGATACAAACCATTGCATTGATGTTCTCAGGACCATCAATAGCTCGTCCTCCTGTAAGTTGACCGCACGCTCTCTCACACATAGTTCATGATGCATTTGTATCATGACAGCTGACAGTTGTGGTCACCACATGTGTCAGTTAATGGGTACTGTGGATGGATTGTTTTGTCCTCTCCCAAATTCCCTGTCAAAGTCCTAACCCCCGTGTGGTTGTATTTGGAGATGGGACATGTAAGGAATTCGTCAAGTGCCGGCTGCTCCTCTTATGATCTAGCTCTCCGCTGGTGCCTGGGAAAGCAGTGGAAGATGGCACCCGCATGGGATACCCGGAAGAAAATCCTGGCTTCGGATTAGCCAGGCTCCAACTGTTGCAGCCATTTAAGGTGTGAATCAATGAATGGAAGATGTTTCTGTCTTTCCCTCTCACTGTCTGTAACTCTACCTCCCAAATAAATAAATAAATAACATCTTAAAAGAAAAGAAATAAATTAGTGCCTTTGCTGAACAAAGTACTTCCAGTTTTTGTCTCAAGCAAACCAAGATATTTCTAAGACAGCAGAAACTTAATTTGCACTCCAGTCGTCATCTGTTATCTTCCCAATTTATTCCTAACATTTTCTGAAGCCATGTAATGATATTGACAATTCTCTAGTCTGCTGTATGAAATATTTTATGCGTGTCAAAAAGGAATAACACAGTCACAACATCATCAATAAAATCATCAATGCATCAGCGTCATTTGCAAGTGAAAATGAAGATGGTATTTCCATACTAGAAAAATGAAAGCATATGTGTATCCGAGTTGCCTGGCTCTGTTTTCCACAGATAAGGTCATGGACCACCCCTTTTGTGATTTCTTTCAATTACCTAGTAAATGTTTCAAGTATTTTCACATATGTAATCAGTGTTTGCTAGGGGTATGGCTTTAGGTCTAGGTTAACTGTACAAAATAAAAATCGAAGCCCTGCAATGCAATGGTAATTCCAGAAATTTCTCTCTTTTTGTGTGAAATTATGGATACAGTTTGGGTATGTTACAGCAGTAAAGCACTGCTTGAAATAGAAAAAAAAAGAGAACCAAGTTCCAGAGATTTACAAGTTTGGGAGATAAACTTGGATTATGTGACAAGCTGTAATATCCATTACATCAAGTATTGAGACAGGCAGCATAGACAAGGCATGACAGTAATCTACCTTGGGGTGCTATGCTCTGTAAAGATTCCAGATAAAGTAGTATGGACACATATCTTTTTGTGACCCTTGATCATTTTAATGTATTGTAACACCAAGCAATAAACATTCTTTGTCGACAGAGAATGTTCCAGTATGACATAATCACATAAACTCCAGAAGATGAGATAGGATTAGCATCACAGATGCCTTATAAGCCACACTGATGCTACTTAACATCACATTTATTTGATGTGTCCACCACACGCAATACTTTTAAAAGTCACATTCTTTATTTGAAAATTGGAAGAATTATTGAATGTTCGCAAGCTGGGACCTTCAAAACAGCCCAATAAGCAAGTTTTCCATATCCTCAAAACCCATTCAGAGCTCTGCTATAAACTCAGAACAGCAAAATCTAGGAATTTTATCTGACTTTAATTGAAAAAGTAAAATTCCCATTTTAATTAGCAAAAGGTTTCCTTTTAAAAAGATGCAGAAGTACCCGATTTAAACTTTCTCAGAAATACATACTATAAACCATATTACTGTGCCATAAAATAATGAAGAAAAGAATTAGTGATGGTCACTGTGATGCCTTGTAAAGTGATAACAGATTCCTCCCATCCCTGTTTGTGCCTTTCAAAAGTGATTACTTGTGGCCGGGTTTGTGGTATAGCAGATAAAACTGCTACCAGCAATGCCGGCATCCTATATGGATGTCAGTTTGAATCCTGACTGCTTCACTTCCAATCCAGCTCCATGATAATGTACCTGGGAAAGCAGCGGAGGATGACCCAGGTGCTTGGGCCCCTGTGCCCACGTTGGAGACCAGGAAGAAGCTCCTGGCTCCTGGCTTCAGCCCGGCCCAGCATTGGCTGTTATGGTCATTTGGGGAGTGAACCAGTGGACTGAAGACTGATTTCTCCTCTGTTGCGCGGATCTGACCTCCACCATGTGCCTTGTATTTGCAAGAGGCACAGTTAGCTCATGCCACAAGTGGAAGCTTGAGGGACACTGGCACCTTGGGCTTTGGTCTCTCTTGCCACAGGAAGCCCTTTGCTACCTTGTGATCAATCTAGAAGGTCAGAAATCGGCTGTGGTGCAGCCCCACGATAGTCACATGACTTTGCACCAATCCTCCAGCAGCCCTGGACTGAGACTAGACTAAGCAGCAACTGAGACTAGACTAAGTTACTGGAATTAAGACTTATTCTATGCATCTGCTCTCCCACAATATGGCGCTGAGAGAGACCAAACAACCTCTACACAGCTGCCTCTCGCCAATTTGACTGATAAGCTGCAGGAGCTAATCCTGCTCCTGATTGGAGAGCAGCGTGCTCGGCGTGTGGGTAGCAGAGTTGGGATTGGTGGAAGAGGACTATAAAGGAGGAGAGAGACACCATGCACCAGGAACATCTGAAGGAACACCTGAGGAACATCTGAGCAGCCCCTGAGAGAGCCGGCCGGCAGTGTGCCGCTCCTCCGCGGAAGCGGGGAAAGCGGTGGGGGGTGCCGCCCCTCCACGGAGGTGGAGGGGTTGGCAGCTAACCCGGGACGGCGTCGTTCCTCTGCGAGTGAGGGACCAGCAGCTAACCCGGGAAGGGCCGGGCAGAAAGAACAGCGCAGGGTCTAGTGTCGTTCCTCCGCAAATGGGGGAGCGACACTGGACCTAGGCTTTGTTGTCTGGGGAGTGGGGAGGGTAAGAGTGCGCACATCTTACCACAAAGAGGGTTGCCATGAGAAGCAATTGAGTCTGTAAGACAAGTACCTGGAAGAAAAACCCATAACAAACTCAGTGCCACGTAAGCGTTAGCAATCATGATTTTCTTGTGTTGCTGTCGTAGCAAATGCTATTTGCTCCAGTTATTGTAGCTACACAAGAAATTACCACAAAACATTAGCAGTTTAAAACCGCCATAGGTTATGCACACATATTCAGGGGGTCAGGAACTGAGGCAGGGCGTGGTGGGTACATGGTGTCTCTGCCCTGTGAGGTCCGTGCCTTGGCTGGGGAAGATGCAAGCAGGTGGGGACCAGCAAACTCTGAGGGCTCTCATTCACCCACACATTGTGAAGTCTCATTCACCCAGAAATGTGCGTTCTCTTTCACCCACGAGTGTGCAGTCTCATTCACCCACACATATGCTGTCTCATTCATACTGATGTGTGCCTTCTCCTTCACCCATAAATGAGCTGTCATATTCTCCTACATGCATGTGGTCTCATTCACCCACTTGTCTGCAGTCTGATTCACCTACACATGTGCAGTCATATTCATCAAAATGTGTGTAGTCTCATTCACACTCTTGTGTGCAGTCTCATTCACCCACACATGTGTGATCTCATCAATCATACATGTGCAGTCTCATTAACAAACACATGTGTGCTCTCATTCACCAATGCATGTGAAGTCTCTTGAACCCATGAGTGTGTGGTTTCATTCACCCACACGGGAGTAGTCTCATTGATCTTCGAGTGTGCCATCTCATTCGGACGGATGTGTGCATCAGAGGTTCATATGCAGAGCCTTCTCACACCATAGGCTGTATCTAAAAATCGTGTCCCTCTGTCTTCCTCTCGCCTCCTGCTCATGGCATGGACTCCACACAGGCTACACGCCCATGAGGTGTGTTTGCACTAGATGGAGAGATGTACACTTATAAATCTGATGAAATGGAAAACTTAATAAAGTCTGGCTTAAAAGACATTGACCCAAAAAGGGTAAGGGGATGCACATACAAGTGTTCCATTTCCAAAGAGTCCATGGATCTCCACTTAAAAATAAATCGCATCCCACCTTTAATGCAGGGGCTTTTAAGAACAATTATTTTAATCCATCAGACTGTTACCTCCCTAAAACATGAAAAATGTCTCCTCAAATACTGAAAGTCTGCAAGGGAAGGAACAACATCTCTCTGGTTCACTCCTGAACCCCATGGCCTCCTCAAGCCAGCATAACACGAAAACTAAAACCAGAGAGCAACAGCACACACATAAAGAATGATGAAGCAAAAATCTCGAATACAGGCAAAGCCAATCCGTTAGTATCTACAAGGTATAATGCAGCAAACAGGAATCCAAGAATGACTGGAATGATGACTCCTACCGATGCAATTAAGCATACTGTGTGACGGGAGGAGAAAAACAGTATTCCAAATCTCAAGGATGTTAAATGGAACTCGTAAAACCTGGCATCCCTTCTTGATTTTTAAAACCCCTGATGAGACTGGAATTGCAGCCTCGTCTCAAAGCACCAGTGTCTGGACAGCCATGCCCCAGGCAAAATTACACCCTGCCCCCAAAGCTGCCCCCATCCCAACCCTTCCTGTGTGTCCTCTGCAGCTCATCATGCATGACAAATTCCTTCTCAAAGCATCCTCCACCCTCCTCCTCAATGGGGCTAGGCTGTGGCCCCAAGGACACTGCTTTCTCACAGCCCTTTCCTTTCCAGGGAAAACCCACTTTTCCTCTCAAGGATGGGAGGTGGGGTCCGTGACATGTCCTTCCTCCTGGTGCTACTTGCCAGCCCGACATTTCCTGCATTCTTTCAACATTTATTTATTTTTATTAATTTGGAGAGAGAGAGAGAGAGAGAGAGAGAGAGAGGGAGAGAGCATGCGCCAGGGCTGGGCCAATTTAAGACCAAGAGATAGGAACTCAATCCAGGTCTCCCACATTGATGGCAGGGACTCATGTACTTGAGCCATCATCTCCTGCCTCCCAGGGTGTTCATTAGCTGGAAGCTGGATTGGAAGCAGAGCTAGGAGTCAAACACAGGCACTCTAATAGGGGGCATGGATGTTCCATGTGGAGTGTTAATTTCTGCATCAAATGCCTGCCCCTCCTCCACCCTTTAAGGAAAGACCTAGGAATAACAAAAATGGCAGAAAAGGAAGCTCTAAGGGCCCATCTCTCCACAGAAACACCAGAAAGCAACGAAACACTGTGCGAGTACACTTTGTGAGAACTCACAAGAACACTCAAAGATTTCCAGCAACCAAACACTGGATCAAGATAACGGTGACGTAAGCAGGGTAGGTGAACTTTCTGGTGTTCCAACTTAGCCTTGCCCCATAGCCCTCCCTCCCCAGCACAGCAGTGACCTTGAAGTCAAGGTGACCCACAAGTCAAGTGCGGTTCTTGGTTCAGGGAGGAGGAGAAAAGCCTTAGCTCTCAAGGAACTGCGCTTGTCTGTTTGTACCTACCCCAGGATTCCCTAAGGATGGACAGGAGGCACCAAGCAAAGAAACTTGAAGAAATCCAGAGAACAACGTCTCAACACATGGCAGTATCAACAGTGCCCTAGGAGTTATGAAAAAGGCAACCAAGTAGCAGCTACGGAGCCAGAAAGTCCCAAAAGTGAAGTGAGGAGCACACAATGCTGTCTTCAACAGCCGACCTGAACAGACAGGAGAAATGACTAATACCGGGAAGATAGGTAAACTTAAATCATCCAGGCAGAGAGGGACGAAAAAAGAATGAAGAAAAATGAGCAGAGCCTGAGAGACCTGTGGGACATCATTGAGGAGACCAACAAACATGTTGTTGATTCTCAGAAGGGAGAACAGAAGTGCTGAAAGGAATATTTGAAGAAACCAAGGTGGGCACTTGGCATAGTGGTTCAGATGCCACTTGAGATGACACATCCCATCTCAGAGTGCCTGGGTTCCAGTCCCAGCTCCGCTCCTGGTTTCAGCTTCCTGCTGATGCCAACTGGTAGTGGCCCAAGCACTTGAGTCGCGGCCACCGATGTGGAATACCCAGATTGAGGTCCTGGCTCCTGGCTGCCTGAAGACGGACAGCCATCACTAATGACACTCCAGCTTTCTGGACCAGGAAATTCATGACCAGCCAAGCACTTCAGATGAAGCAAATGGACTTGGGTGTCCCTCACCCTGGAAAGGCAACAGTCCCTAGCACAGAAACTGGGGGAAAACTCGCTGCAGCGTGCATGACTGGAGCAGGTGCCGTCTTGCTGTTTGGATTCAGAACCCCTTTGGGAGGTGGCAAACAACTGGCACTGGCGTGCACTATGATTCCTTGCACGATGCCAAGAGAATGAACCTTAACTCAGCCTGGAGAGGCATGGCCTGTAGGAGAAGAAAAGGATCCCAGGGAAGGAGGGAGAGGGAGGCAAGGATGGAATGCACAAAGGCAGGGGGTTGTGGAGGCCAGTGTTGGTGCTGGCTAAAACAGAGCTGGAGGTTGGGTAAGAGGAAGAGGAGGTGAGATTCTGCCGTGACTTCCTCTGCAGTGACTGGGTGGATTTTCCGTGAGGGGATTCATAAACTGTAAATGCTTTCAAAGGAATGTGCAGACAGGGAAGGAAGGTGCCCTGATGGAGGTGAGGAGGCTTCCGCAGCAGCAGCAGAAGCAGCAGAGGCAAGGCGGGGTCTGCTGTGTAGTCCATGTGCCCTGCACAGCAGGTCAGACACAAGACTCAGACAAGATGGCCATGATGCCGGGGCCAGTCTCCCTCGATTCTGCCTGCCCACCCTCGAGCCCACTCTGAATCCCCAACACCTGGGCCACCAAACCCACACCTTCTGGTGTCACCACAGCTTGGAACATCGGGTCTGAGGGCTTGGTCACAATGCATAGCTGCTCGTGGACCAACCCTGCCCGGGCACCATGGTGCAGCCAAGACTTGGGACCTGGCATAGCTGAGCACCACACCAAGGGGTCTACGGATGGCACCGGCAGTGCCCCCTTCAGCTGTCCTGTCTGGGCACCGCCCGCACGGACTCAAGGCCAGCTTTGCCCTGGCCTCCGCACCACCTCTCTCTGTTCCTCCCTGTGTTTTTCACACTGTGGCCCCCAGGTCCTGGCGCTGACACGGGTGCCTGGATAAAGAGTGCTGCCACAACCTCCTGGCCAGGGTTTCTCCTCCAGGGTTATCTGGAAGGCACATCTCGATCAGCTGTGCAGGGAGCACAAGGCCCCTGTGCCCCCAGGTATGGCCCCAGGGCTGGACCCCAGCATCCCCAGATGTACCACACAGTGGCCAGGGCCTGCTCAGTAGCCCGTGGTGTACACATGGGTTTTCCTCCTTGCTGCCAACCCGGCCCTGCCCCTCTGTGCCAGGGAAGTGGTTTTGCTCACCCCCGGGTGCCCCCGGAGGGAATGCCTGAGCCAGTTTTCCTGGTGCAAATTAAAGCCCCTGCCCATGCCCATGCCACGAATCTCCTGTTCTTGCAGCCTTTGCCCCAGCACATGTCTCCCCTTGCACCTTCTTGAGGATGGAACCCTCCTCCTCCTCAAACACATACCTCGTCCCTCTCCGGCTCGTTACCGACTGTTCGCATGGACAGCAGCCCGCCTTCCCTGCCCCTTGTGCATGGGCAAAGGTCTTCATGCATTTGAAGATGCCCTGTGAGCTGCTGGCACGCAACTGCATCCAGTCTCCTGCACAGGCTAGGGCTACAGAGACCATGAACTCTTCCCCCAGGCACTCAGGTAAACACGACTCTAGGTGCATGTGCTAAATATCTACTATCGATTCACTCATGCAGACTGTACAACTCGAGGTGTGCAGCTTTGACACAGGGTCAAGCTGTGACTGCCCGCTCCCAGTGCCTCCAGATTTCTGTCCCTTTCTGGGCCAGCTGATCTGTAAGCTGCAGATGTCTCATCTTGACTCCTGGAGATGTCCATGAGTTCTCTGGAACCCCCGCTCCCAGCTAGCTCCTGGCTGCAGTTTGGCAGAGTTCTTTCATCAGCCCAGTGGACAAAGGCAACAAAAGTTGCCTTGACTCCTGGGAAGGCAGGCTGCCAAGACCCAGCTCCTCATAGCCAGGTGTGCACCCAGCCTCCCCAGCTGGCTTCAGAACCACCTGTAGGAACCAGCTGGCTTTTCACCCACCTCTCACCAGGAAATTCCGTATGACACACTCAGGGGCCTCCCTGGAGCCTTGATCTAGGAGAGTAGGAGAGCAGAAGCTGAGGGTACGAGGCAGAGTGGCAGCTGCGAGAAGAGGCTGGGACCACCGTTGCAAGGAAGACACCAAGATGCTTCAGGGACTCCAGGGCCCCGGGAGGGCAATCCCCAGAAAGGCTTATTAGAGAGGAACCGTGTGGGCCCTTGGGAGGCAGGAACGTTTTCATATTTTCCACATGCTCCTCCCATCCCCCTGGGCAGGCCAGGCTTTAGAATCAACTGTACTGAGGGAAAGAATTGCACATGATGGGCGCTGATTGAAAAGGATACTAGAGGTCCCCTGGAGGCAGGCCCACCAGGACCAACTCACAGAGATGGAGAAGGCCCTGCTCAGGGCTCAGGGGTTGACACCTCTTGGGTTGCCCACATCCCACATTGGAGCGCTCGGGTTAGAGTTCTTTTTTTTTTAACTTTTATTTAATGAATATGAATTTCCAAAGTACTACTTATGGATTACAATGGCTTCCCCCCCATACCGTCCCTCCCACCCACAACCCTCCCCCCTCCCACTCCCTCTCCCCTTCCATTCACATCAAGATCCATTTTCAATTATCTTAACATACAGATCAGCCTAGCACACATTAAGTAAGGATTTCAACAGTTTGCTCCCACACAGAAACATAAAGTGAAAATAATAGATGATTTTTTAAATGATGATGAAATCAGATCAGACCTATTGTCATGTTTAATCCCAGTGAGAGTCAAGTTGGGAATTGATAATTTTTTTTTTTTTTTACAGAAGATCAGTTTAGTATGCATTAAGTAAAGATTTCAACAGTCTGTACCCCCATAGAAACACAAGGTGAAATATATTGTTTGAGTACTCGTTATAGCATTAAATCCCAATGTACAGCACATTAAGGACAGAGATCCTACATGAGGAGTAAGTGCACAGTGACTCCTGTTGTTGACTTTACCAATTGACACTCCTGTCTATGGCATCAGTAATCTCCCTATGCTCCAGTCATGAGTTTCCAAGGCTATGGAAGCCCTCTGAGTTCTCCGACTCTTATCTTGTCTAGACAAGGTCATAGTCAAAGTGGAGGTTCTCTCCTCCCTTCAGAGGAAGGTACCTCCTTCTTTGAAGACCTGTTCTTTCCACTGGGATCTCACTCACAGAGATCTTTTTGCCAGAGTGTCTTGGCTTTCCATGCCTGAAATACTCTCATGGGCTTTTCAGCCAGATCCGAATGCCTTTAGGGCTGATTCTGAGGCCAGAGTGCTATTTAGGACATCTGCCATTCTGTGAGTCTGCTGAGTATCTCACCTCCCATGTTGGATCACTCTCCCCTTTATTTATTCTATCGGTTAGTGTTAGCAGGTACTAGACTTGTTTATGTGCTCCCTTTGACTCTTAGTCCTTTCATTATGATCAATTGTGAACTGAAATTGATCACTTGGAATAGTGAGATGGCATTGGTACATGCCACCTTGATGGGATTGAATTGGAATCCCCTGGTATGTTTCTAACTCTATCGGGTTAGAGTTCTGACTCTGCTCCCAATTTCAGCTCCCTGCTAATGTGCACCCTGGGAGGCAGCAGGTGATGGCCCAACTGTTTGGGTCCTGTCACCATGTAGGAGCCCTGGATGGGCTTTGTGGCTCCCAGGAACCTGGGAACCACTGGTGAGGGTAGAGCAGGTACGGAGAGCCTTCAAAGCCCCATTCTGAGACAATGGCCATTATTCGACCAGCCTGCTGGTCCCCTGGAAGACTGCACCCAAAGGCTCTTCTTATGGTTGGCCTGAGTCATTGCTCACCTAGCCCAGCCTTTCCTGACCAGTGTGGTGAGGAGTGTCAGAAGGAAACACAGGCAGCTATCTACCATCATGGCCACCGGTGGCAGTAAATAGCAACTGGGACAAAGGCCTAGCCCTGAAGTTGAGAAAGACAGAAAGTCTAGGAAATGCGATGGCTATAGAGGGCTCTGCAAAGCTCAGACATAATCCCGGGAATCTAGAAAGACAGGAACCCCCACAGGCCTGGGGCCCTGCTCAGCAAAGTCCTGGGAAGGCCCAAAGCTCCCGGCTCTGCCTACACTTGAAGCTCTGCCCGAGGCGGAAGTGATGGCTACGGCAGTGTTATCAACTGGCTGGCTGACTGGGGGCGTTGTGCTCCAACACACACAAAGGCTGGGAAACATACTGGCTTAAGAATCTGAAGAAGTATCAGCCGGATCTTTACAGGACCATTAAGTTAATGAAGCAGACACTGCATTGGGCATGCACAACAAAGAATGCACACTTTACAAGATTCATTCACAAATGCATGAAACAGCTCCAATAACAACAGATCCTATACAGGGGAAGATTCTGATTTCCAGAACTGCCACGCTATGATATGGGAAATGTCCAGTGTCCAAGAAAACACAGAGACAGGCAAACAGACAAAATAGTACGGAAAAGTCACTGCAGCATGTTATAAAACAGTGTATTCTATTTTTAAGAACTCTTTTCTGTTCCGGTGATTTGAAAAACCACTACATACAGCCGTAAGTCTAAAACTGTTGATGGACTGATATGGTGGAAACATGTAATGTGCATGTGGTTTAAAAATACCACAAGCTTAGGGAGGGAAGTACGGGGGCCATATAGGAGCAAACTTAATATGCTATTGGAAAGCCAAGACACTCTGGCAAAAAAAAAAAAAAGGACCTAAATGAAAGATCTCTGTGAGTGAGATCCCAGTAGAAAGAACGGGCCATCAAAGAACGAGGTACCTTTCTCTGAAGGGAGGATAGAACTTCCATTTTGACTATGACCTTGTCTAAATAAGATCAAAGTCGGCGAACTCAAAAGGCTTCCATAGCCTTGGCAACTCATGGCTAGAGCCTAGGTAGATTACTGACGCCTTAAACAAGAGTGTCAAATTGTTAAGTCAACAACAAGAGTCACTGTGTACTTACTTCTCATGTGCGATCTGTCCTTAGTGTGTTGTCCAATGTGAATTAATGCTATAACTACTACTGAAACAGTATTTTACACTTTGTGTTTCTGTGTGGGTGCAAACTGTTGAAATCTTTACTTAATATATACTAAATCGATCTTCTGTATATAAAGAGAGTTGAAAATGAATCTTGATGTGAATGGAATGGGAGAGGGCGCGGGAGATGGGAGGGGTGCGGGTGGGAGGGAAGTTATGGGGGGGGGGAAGCCATTGTAATCCATAAACTGTACTTTGGAAATTTATATTTACTAAATAAAAGTTTTAAAAAACTTTATATGTTATTTTAAAATTAAATTGGCATAAATCTGTAATAGATTGTTAGAAGAGGACATCTGTTATCCCCAGGGCAACTTCTAAGAAAGTAACTTTAAAAATTGGTAAAAGAAAGAATTAAAATGGTCTAGAAATATCAATGTAACACCAAAGAAGATAGTGATGTAGGAACAGAGGAACAAAAGAAATGGATGATGGGGTTGTGTTATGGCGCAGTGCAGTTAAGCTGCCACTGGAAACTCCGGCGTCCCATACTGATATGGGACTGATATGGACTGGTCCTTGTCCCAGCCGCTCTGCTTCTGATCCAACGCCCTGATAATGCACCTGGGAAGGCAGCAGGTGATTGCCCAACCACCTGGGCTCCTGCCACCCAATTGGAAGACCCTGATGGAGTTCCCAGCTCCTGGCTTCAGCCTGGCCCAGCCCTGGCTGTTATGACCACTTGCGGAGTGAACCAGCAGATGGGAGAGATCTGTCTGTCTCCCTCTCTCTCCTTCTCTCTCCCTCTCCCCCAGCTCAAATAAGTAAAATACTTCAATTTTCAATAAAAATACAGTACCTTTTCTTCAAACAGGAAAACATGCAGTTAAAGACATTAAAGCAGAACAGGTTTCCTTTTAAATGGTTTTCCCACCTTCTAAAACAAATAGCAGTAATAGTGAATAAGGAACAACACGGACACTCGAGTTGCAAAAAATACTATTTTGACGGCTGTTTCCATGTCTTGGCTGTTGTGAACAAGGCTGAGACAAATGTGGGGCTGCTGTATCTTTCCAAGGTGGCAACTTCTTTTCCTTTGGTAGAGTGATTGCTTCCTTATATAGCAATTCTAAGGTTAATTTCTTTAGAGCTCTCCATACCAATTTCCACAATGACCGCACCAATCCCCATTCCCACCAACAGTGTATAGGAGTTCCCTTTTCTCCACACCCTTGCCAGCATTTGTTAAAAAAAAAACACTCTAAATGGATGCACGTTGTTCTATGTGAGTTATTCCTCAATAAAACTGATCAAACTGTTGCCTCCTGCAAGACCTTGGAAGGCAGACGTGCTGTCCAGTACTGAAGTGCCCTGTTGGAAATGACCACAGTGCTGGGGAAGCGCTAGCAGTTTCTTGTCACTTTGGGAAAGAGGACCACAGGCTTGAGCTAGCAGTCCACAGGCAGATCTGCCGAATGAGAGCAATGCCTTATCATTTGGGCCTTTTCAGGTTGAGAAAGCCAATCACTTCTGAAGCTGCAATTCCAGCAACTTTTTTAAATTTTATTTTCCGTTTTCTTTTTGAATGGCAGAGTGACAGCGAGAGGAAGGGAGGGAGGGAGGGTGAGCGAGAGGGAGAGCAAGAACGAGAGAGAGAGAGAGAGAGAGAGACTGACTTTCATCCATTGGTTCACTCTCCAAACGCCCACAACATCCAGGGCTTGGCGAGGACAAAGCCAAGAGCCCAGGAACTCCATCTGGGCCTTTCACCTGGGTGGTGGGAGCCAAGTACTTGAGCCATCATCTGTTGCCTTCTAAGGGTGTGCACCAGCTGGAAGCTAAGCTGAGCTGGGACTTGAACCAGGCTCCCCGATCTAGGATGCAAGTGACCCAAGCTGTACCCCAATCACCGTGCCAAACTCTTGCTCCAATGTCCGTAATTTGTAAAGGCAGTTTGGAATCAGCCTCCTGAGAAAGATACTGACTACAGTGGCCGAGCAAACAGCTTCAGAGTGTTGTTTTCCCATTTAAGCTCACTGCTTGAGAAAGCCTCCAGATGGGTGCCATTCATTGTCAGAGAGGGGCCCAGGCCAGCAAAGACAAGAGAAAGCAAAAAGATGAGAGATTTCAAGCTTAAAACCAAGTGTAAAGATGAGCGACTTCAAGACTAAAAACGGACCGGAAGCCAAACAATCTGCAGAGCCACATAAACTGCAAGCTAAGTCTGCCAAAGCCAACAAGCGTTCCAACACACCCCCACAGGGGCCCCTAAACTGGCACCAGTAAGTAGCATGCTGCTGCCCACACCACGCAGCCTCTCTACTGCTGACTTCAGGCGTGGTGTATGGCAGGGGGCGGATGGATAAGGACAGAGTCCCAGATGGCAAAGCCAGTGGCTACAGAGCACGCTGTGAGGATGAGTCTTTCCCAGAGGACAGGTCCAGGGGCCCCCTGCCGCCCCACTGCTGGGGCTGCTGCTCAGAGGGAATCAGTCTGCTGCTGTGGACCAGAGACTGCAGTGTATTTCCCATTCCTCCCTCTGATCACCTTCAGATTGCACTGGAGAAGCTAGCCTCTGCTTGTCCCTTCTAGATACACAACTCTTTCAGGTTTTAACCGTGCCTTCACCATCCCACTAGAGACGTAACCGCAGCCTTGTCATTGCATGCCATCAGGTGCGCCCAGGGCCAGCGTCCTGGGCATGTGACCTCTGCATGGGTCCCTGATCTCAGAAGGCCCCCACACTCTGTCCGGCGCTCTGCTGTCACCACTTGAAATTCCTGTTCACTTTGTATTTGAACTCGTGTTATGTCAGTGAAGTCCAACGGAGCAATGTGCAGGCAGGCCGACGGGGCAGGAGGCAGCATGTGTGCTGGGCATGGGGCAGACACAGCGGGCTGGGAGGACCTCGGCAGATATCTAGTATGGTGGCAATCACAGCTGGGGCACAGAGGAAAGAAACCCCTGACTCTGCGACCATACATTTCTGCCTCTGGAAAACTTCCCTCATGTCGGCCTGCAGTCACCAAGAGATTCATGTCTCCCGTTCGATCCACAAACCGCTGTGCTGTGACTCCTGCCTCCCCTCTTCTACGGAAACTGAGGGAGGAAGGAGAAGCGGCAAGTGAGGGTGAAACAGGAAATGAGGACCACACACAGGTTCTGGCTGAGCTGTCCACACACATGGAAAAGAGTCCCCGTCCCCAAGTGATACCAGTGGAAGCTGAGTCCAGGAGAAGCAGACCTGGGGTAGAGGAAAGACAAGCTCAAGTGTCCTGTATAATCACTGTTGGGGAAAGACAGACTACCTTCAAGCCAGGGGAGATGGAGGAGGACCAGGGCAAAGAACCTTTGTAGAGTTCAGGAAGGGGGCAGAGTGTTACTGCTAATGGTGTGTGTGTGTGTGTGTGTGTGTGTGTGTTGCAGGGTAAGCCCTGGGGGATGGGAGCTCTGAGAAAGAGAAGACATGAAAAGAACAACATAGTGCAAATAAAGGCAGGGTGATGGGTCCCTAGACCTTGGTCACCGTGGCCAGCTGAATGCAGGGCTCCCTGACAGAGAAGAGGCAGACCACAAACTCTGAGAAGTACTTTAATGAGAAGTGGCAATGAACTGGGGGACAAAAGCCAAACTGAACCTTGGGAAAGACAGGAAACCCTGGCAGAGCAGCACAGCAGAGCCTACCAATGAAACACAAGTAGAAGGGGGTACTGGTGTGGTGTAGACCCTGGCTCAAAAGGTACCAGCAGCTTCTGCAGACGGGGAGACTGTATGCAACCAACCAAGGAAAGCAGAGTCAGGCAGTAGCCGCCAGTGGGTGGCAGCCCTCAGGCCTCCCAGACGGCTCTGACCATGAAAGGGCGTGGGATGGGGCCCACTCACCTCAATGCATCTGAGACTTGTCATCAAGGCACTCTTTGGCCGCTGCAACAGACAGAGGCACAACTAGACTCTCCAGGTGCAGGGAGGTGGGAACCCTTCCCTCACCCTGTGGGACAGGACTGACTCAGCCACCCCAATACCCCGTTCAAACCTGGCAGTCCCCAGCCCTGAGAATGACCCACTCACTCAAGTTAAAGAGAGACAAGTTTTCCAAATTGGAACATAGTGCTCGAGTAGTTCTGAGACTCTGGTGAGGAACAGAATCATCCAGAATCTGATAAAACATGTACACTGCCTGTCAAGCAGCAGTTAAAGAGAAAATACATGCCGAGTCTCCAAACGGGCTAAAACATGATTCCCGGACTTCCTGGCGAAGCGTACATGTGGTTCAAAGGACGTTATTTCTATGTGGGTGGGGATGGAAGGATGGACGTATAGACAGCCAGGTAAATGAGCACAAGGTTCCAGGGCCAGGTCTGCCAGAGTCTCCATCCCACAAGAATGGTGGTCCCAAGTGGCCCCCTACATCCTCAGCCCAGCCCCACGCTGCCCCAGCCCGTGCACTAAGACACCTGGTCTTCCCTTGCTACCCAGCCTACCAAGTTCATCTTTCAGTCTGTTGACTTCCCTCTGCAGCACATGACACTAGCCCAGCAGACAGGGGAGAAAGCAACATGGTCAGTATGCTCTTACCTCCTCCCTCTCCTTCTCTCCTCACGCGCCTCTGGCCCTTACTGCCAAGCACCCACCCCCACCCCATCCGAAAGCCCAGCGGCTAAACCGGAAAGGGGCCATCCGTCGGGAAGGAGGTGCTCTCTCTTCTGGAGGGTGGGCGGTGGGAGGGGAATGAGCTTAACCGGGACACAGACCCCGCTGCTTAGGCCTAGAGAGCATTACTTGAGGGCAGGATTGCACTGCAGGCGCTGGCTGCCTCCTTCTCTGTCGCAGATGATGAGCTGGCCCATGGTCGTCTGAAAGAGAGCACACAATGTGGCTCCCTGGGCCGAGGAGAGAGGCAGAAAGGGCTCTCTGGTCCAGCCTTCCCGGCGCCCTGGCTTAAGGCCAGCCCTGCCACCCTGCATCATTTCTCACAGAGGTGTCTGAGCAGGAGGAGCAGTTTGGGTGTAAGGTGAGGACTTGGAGTGATGGAGCCAGTTCCCCCTCCACAGCCCCCTCCATTTCAGGCAAATCTTCTCACCTGTCGGTGGGGGCACCCTGGCGTTGACATCTCCCTGGGCCATAGCCAGGAGCTGTGCGTTTCCTGGAACTCGAGAGCTCTTGGTCTTGGAGTCTCCCTTGCTCCCTACTCCATGACATGCAGACAGGCGAGACGGCCTTGACCTGCTTGCTGGAAACTAAAACAGAAATTTCTGGCTGGCTGCTTGTGTGTGTGCGTGTGTGCACGTGTGCGTGTGTGTGTGTGTGTGTCGGGGCTGGGGTGAAGCAGGGTATAGAGACGGGACGCAAAAGCCTAATCTCTGCAGCACTTTCTCCCGGGGTTGCCAAGGGCCACTTCAGGGCAAACAGCAGGAGTTAGGAACACCCAACCGTGAAGGGGTTGACCAGTGCCCCTTCCTTGTTAGGGCCCCCTCCCCCGCCCCTCTGCCAGGAAGAGGCCGACATCAAGTAAAGAGCTGAGAGGAGTGCCTGGCACCTCGGAAGCATTTGATCCTCTTAAAATGGCATCAGAGGACAGAGGAGCGGGGGTGGGGCGTGGGGGTGGGGAGATGTGTGTGTTGGGAACACGTGTGGGGCAGAGGAAACCACTGGAGGAGAGATGGGGAGGATGAGGGTGCCCTACTCACTTGGCCCTTTGGGGCCGGCTGGCTGAAGCGGTCGGCATCTTCTTGGGCCACCAGTTCAGGCTCCTTTGTCCTGCTGGCCGCAGGCTTCTTCCCGGTATGGTGCCTGGGCTGTTTGGGGCCCCAGGGGGCCACGGCATTTTTCTCAGCTCTCCCAAGTGCTGGAAGGCCGGAGACCAGAGGGTAAGCTCCCAGTCCTGGGGGAAATTCGGAGAGATAGGCCTGGGCTTTCCTCCCCAGGACAAGTCTGGGGACACTGCCAGCCACGCCCTTCTTTTCCGGGGAGGCCTTGCTCGGAGAGGCCTGGGCCACGCGGCTGGACTTGCCGCCTCTCTTCCCGCTGACCGACTCCACCGTCTTCTTTGCCGGCGGCTTGTGGGGAGCAGAGATTCTGAGCTCCCCAAGCAAGGGAACAGAGGCTGGGAGAGCACCTGGCTCCCCAAGGACGTCCCGCGTGGCGGCGTCTCCGGGGTCCTCCGGGCCGCTGGACTTGGCAGGGCTTCCTTCCCTGGGGACAACCTCCCCAGCCGGCAGCGGCAGCGGCAGCGGCAGCGGCAGCGGCAGCGGCGCCTTCGGGGTCTCCTCTGAGGGCAGGTTGGAAGGCTCTAGGTCTGACGGCCGCTGGCTGGCTGGAGCGGGCTCCTGGGGACCCACAGCGGGATTTCAGGCGCCTCTCCGGTTCCTGCCCTTCCCCAGACCCGCCCAGGGGCGAAGGAAGGAGGTGGCAATGCCCGGGGGGAGGGGGGCCCACCCAGGCCACTTGCCCTGCCCTCCTGAGGCAGCCCCGCCCAACCTCTCACCCAGGCCGCCCTCATCTCTGCCATCCCGAGGGGGCGTCCTCAGCCAGGCCGCTGTTGCCCGCGCCCCACGGCCTCCACGGAACACCTTGGCCCCTCGACGCCCGTCAGAAGCCCTCACCGGGGCCGCCGCTCTTCGCGACCACCGCCCTCCCGGTGACGCCGACCCAGAGCCCCGCACCCCGGCACTCACCTCATCCCCAGCCGAGGAGCTCATGTCTCCAGAAGCACAGCGAAGCTCGCGGGAGAGAGGGAGCGATCCTCACCCGCACAGTCGTCGAAGCCGGTCTGAGGCGCACGGCAGAGCGCACGGGCTCTGCGGCCCGCCAATCAGCGCTCGCCTCGTAGCCGCCCTTTGAGGGGGCGACCAGTGAGCGCGCAGCGAGCGAGCGCCGTGACCTGGGGGCCCGCCGTGGGAGGGGCCGAATTCCAGATTCCGAGCCGGCGGCCCCGCCCGCCAGCTGCCCGAGCTCGGGCCTGGGGCTCTGCAGTGCGGAAGGGGCTGCCCAGGCTGAGCGCCGTGGCTGTGACCCGTAGGAGGCATGCTGCGGCCCGCGAGAGGGAGCGGTCGATGCGCGGCTGACCACCCGGGCCGAAGAGCAGAGCGCGCTTCCCTGTCAGCAGGGGCGAGCACGGGGTTCTGTGCAGGCCGGCCTAGGAAGTACCTTCGGCTTGGCGAACTCCCTAGGCCGTGGAGGCGGGAAAGGCACCCCGTGCTACAAGTCAACGAGTGCTGGTGGCCACTACAGCTCTGCCTGCTGGCCGGACTGGAACTGCGGATCCAGGTCTGCACCACGCCCCAGCGAACTCAGAGGAGAGGGAATTCCTGTGCTCACCATCAGCGATCTGCAGATGCAAGCCAAAACCTCGAGCCACTTGCAGAAGTGGCTCACGGCAGAGCCTTCCACAGTGTTCATGCCACTGGCATGAAAACACACATCTGCTTTGATGCAAACAAAACCTGGGAGATTCATGCCAATATAAGGGGTGTCTTCCAGAACTTCCTGGAAAGTGTGTGATATGGAAAACTGTGTGGATTTCAAAAGGGTCCCCCCCCCCCCAAAAAAAAAGCTTATCTTTTAATTTTGCTCTCTACAAAAACGATTTATCTATGTATTTGAATGGCAGAGAGTTACAGAGATGGAGAAAGAGAGAGAGGAACTCGACTGCACCAGGCGCTCTTGTTTGATGGCTAGTGTCCAGGGTGGAGTTCCTGATCCTGGGCTTCAGTGTAGCCCCGCCTGGGCTGTTGCAGGCATTTGGAAGTGAACCAGGGGTTAGAAGACAGCTCCTTGTCATATGGATAGGATGAAGTGTCAAAGAGACCATATAAATAGCATCACGTGCCTGGTAATAATAATAGACAGAATTAAAAAGGAGGGAATGTCCAACATGGGAAGCAGTTCACACAGCAGACTCATAGAATGACAATCGCTTTAAGTAACACTCTGACCTCAGAATCGGCCCTTAAGGCATTCTGGTCTGGGTGGAAATCCCAGGGGAGCATTTCAGGCAAGGTAAGGAAAGACACTGTGGCAAAAAACGTTCTACATGAAGGACCTCCGTGGGTGAGACTTTAGTTAGTGGAAAGTGTAGGCAGCCTTTGGACAAATCAAGGCCAGTCTTGGCTTGTGGATTTCTTGGGATAAGAAAGTCACATACTCCCATCCTGAAGGAGGATGATAATCAAGAACGCTCTGTTAAAATTATCTGTGCCACCGGAGGCCCCGATAAGTTGCTTACGTATGTTGTTATCTTTTGTGCTTCTTTGTGCTTCTTTGTGCTGGTTATGTATAAATACCACCGAGACATTGGAATAAATGAGCCTTGATCAGCCTTGTTGTCTTGGCTCCATTCTCTGCGATCGCTTGCCTCTCTTTTAGGTCCCTCTCCCTCCCTCGGGTTCCGTTCGACTGGTGCGGCTGACCCGCACAGAAAGAAGCGGCCACCAAAGAAGGATGTACTTTGCTCTGAAGGGAGGAGAGAACTTCCACTTCAATTATGGCCTTATCCAAATACTGATGGAGTCTGTGGTCACAAAAGGCTTCCATAGCCTTGGCAGCTCATTGCAAGAGCCTTGGGTGATTGCTAACAATTAAATCAGAGTGTTATTGTTAAATTAACAACAAGAGTCACTGTGCACTTACTCCCCATGTAGGACCTCTGTCCTTAATGAGTTGTACCATGAGAATTAACTGCAAAACTTGTTCTCAAGCAGTATTTTCTACATTGTGTGAGTGTGTGAGTGTGTGAGTGTGTGTGTGTGTGTGTGTGTGCAAACTGTTGAAATCTTTACTTAGTATAGAGTTGCTCTTTTGTACATAAAGATTTTTATAGAAAACTTGTATTTAGTAACTATAAATTTTGAAAGTACAACTTTTGGATTACAGCAGTTCCTCCCCCCATAACCACCCTCCCACCCGCAAACCATCCCATCTCCTACTCCCTCTCCCACCCCATTCTTAAGATTCATCTTCAATTAACTTTTTTTTTTGACAGGCAGAGTGGATAGTGAGAGAGAGAGAGAGAGAGAGAGAGAGAGAGAGAGAGAAGGTCTTCCTTTTGCTGTTGTTCACCCTCCAATGGCCGCCACGGCTGGCGCACTGCGGCCGGCGCACTGCCCTGATCCGAAGGCAGGAGCCAGGTGCTTCTCCTGGTCTCCCATGGGGTACAGGGCCCAAGCACTTGGGCCATCCTCCACTGCCTTCCCGGGCCACAGCAGAGAGCTGGCCTGGAAGAGGGGCAACCGGGAAAGAATCCAGCACCCCGACCGGGACTAGAACCCGGTGTGCCGGCGCCGCAAGGCGGAGGATTAGCCTATTGAGCTGCGGCGCCGGCCTTCAATTAACTTTAAACACATAAAGATAATTAACTTTATATACATAAGGATAACTAAAGATGAATCTTAATGAAGAATGGAATGGGCGAGGGAGTAGGTGGTAGGACGGGAATGGGGGTGGGAGGGTAGGTATGGGGAGGAACCACTATATTCCTAAAGTCGTAGCTATGAAAATTGTATTCGTTAAATATAAACTTTAAAATAAAAAAGCAGATAGCTCTTTCTCCTTCCCTCTCTCCCTTCATCCCTCCCTCCCTCCCCCCTCCCTCTCTGTCACTCTGCCTTTCAAATGAAGAAAAATAAACAAACAGTGTAGCAGCACAAGGTTATGAGGAAACTGGTGTCTGGCACAGTGCTGGTGGGCATGTAAATTGGGACAGCCACTTGGCAGGGTTAGGTGGCGGGACCTGTGGATAGCAAGCCGTTTGCTTCCTTAAGCTCTTGTCCTTCTTCTGAACACTGCAAATATTATCCATCGCATATGAACTGACTCCCGAGGCCTGTAGAAAGCAAACTGCAAAACAAGGTATGGAAGAGGCTACCGTTTGTAAATTGAACCCTGTGTCTGAACTGTGTACTGTTATTGGTGTCTCTGGATGAGGAAAAAGGTACAGAGGGGGTCAGCAACTTGCCCAGAGACCTGGAGCTTGTCAGTGTCTGCAGCAGGACTGAAACAAGGTGGCCTGGGCTCAGGGCTCAGGGTCAGGGCCCAGGGCCCAGGGCCTTGCTTTTTTGCTGTGTTTGTTGGATTGTTTGCCTGCAGCACGCATTTCTCCTGACAGGAGGGCTGCTGGGGCCTCATGTTCTTACTTAACAGTAGCAAACCAAACTTTGTGGTCACGTCTCAAAGAATTGAGATTGGTGTACAGAAACCTTACATAACTTAAGAGGATGAATGCATTTACAGGTGTACCTGAAAGCCGTTTCCAACTCAAGGCAGGTGCAACCTGGCAGGAAAAGTGAGTAGGAAAGGACACTGGGTCCCAAGGCTGGGACACCCGCCCCTCTCCTCTGTCAAGACCAGCGAGACAGAAAGAATAGCTGGTTCAGCAACTCTTGCCAGCCTCTGAGGAATCCTGGACTGTCAGCTCTGCCGCATTAATACCCTGCACAGATCTGCAGACTGTGGTCAGGCAGACACACCAAGGCGCACCTGGACTTCTCACCTCAGCCACGTAGTGACCGAGCCACACAGCCTAAGGTTTACATCAAACGTGTGTACAGGGCATTGAACATACACCAAGGGAACAGTGAGTGAACTTGAATACAAAGTAAAAAAAAAATCAGCAACAAGTTCTACAATCCAGTGTTGATATCAGATACAAGCTTCAAGGACACCTTTCTTTTCAAAGGCTTATTCCAGCTTCACTTTTGCCAGGGAAAATGTATCCTTCTGGATCAGCCCATGCTGCAAATGCTACCCACCTGCTCACAGTCTTTTTAGAAGCATTTGTGTTGGACGATGGAGGGGCCCTGCTCATCATACTCCCGCTCAGTGATCCACATCTGCTGGAAGGTGGACAAGGAGGCCAGGACGGAACCGCCCATCCACACGGAGTACTTTCCGCTCAGGGGGTTCGATGATCTGCGAGGACAGGGAGGGAGCGGCTCTAGTCAATGCTGCCTTCATGGCAATGCCCCCACCCACTGCGCCATGCTCTGGTGACAGGCCACCCACACACCTTGACCTTCATGGTGCTGGGTGCCGGGGCAGTGATCTCCATCTGCATCCTGTTGGCGATGCCTGCGTCCTTGGTGGGGCCACCAGACAACACAGCGTTGCTGTACAGGTCCTTGGGGGATATCGATATCACATTTTGTGATGGACTTGAAGGTGGTCTTGTGGTTGCCGCGGGACTCCATGCCCAGGAAAGAGGGCTGGAAGAGCGCCCTGGGAAAGCAGAATCCTTGGGCATTGATGGGGATCACGTGGCTGGCCAACGGGCAGCTCGCTCTTCTCACGGGGGCAGGAGGAGGACGTGGCTGCAGCCATCTCCCACTCCGTGTCCAGGGCGACGTAGCACAGTTTCTCCTTGAGGTCGGGCACGATTTCCCACTGGGCCTTGGTGGTGAAGCTGTAGCCACATTCTGTGAAGATTCATGAGGTAGTCAGTCAGGTCCTGGCCAGCCAGGGGAGGGCGTACCCCATGTGGATGGGCACCATGTGGACAACTCTGTCGTCAGAGTCCATGATGATGACAGGGCCTTGCTTTGCACAGAAAGAATTCAAACTGTAAATGTCCATTCCCTCTATGGACAGCAGATGCACTCCCAGGTCTCTCTCCTGAGGAAACACTGGTGCATGGTGTCTGTAAGGACTCACGCCCTGGGGTGTTAATGGTAGGAAACAACAGGAAATATCTATGTTTCCAACAGTAAGGGAATGGGCAAATGCCACACAGACTATTCCTCCAGCAAATTACAATGCAGCAGCGAAAAGGAATGGATGAGGCTGTGTTAACCCAAATTTCAAGGGCATTGCAATGAGCGTAGAAAGCAAACTGCAAAGCAAGATATAGGATAGGCTACGATGCGCACATTAAAGCCCTCCCTCCAAAGCATCCTGTAGCTTCTTTGTGGATGCGTATGCCAGGCTACAAATTGCTCACACACACACACTTGCACACATGCACATAAACACACACCCACACACATATGTACACAAACACAACTGTGCTTCGAGGCTGATCTCTGGGTGTTCTATAGGAGTAGTCTGAGGAGAAGAGTATGAAGTGAGTTCCAGCCCAGGCGGGGCCGGTCTTTGGGGGCTGAGGCGCCGAGGCCGCCATCTAACTCGCTGCGCCCACAAGCCCTGGTCCGCGGATGGTACCAGAAGAAGAGAATTTATCCAGAGATCAAAACCTGAAGCAACTCTAAATGTGCCTGATGGCTGTGTTAATACAATCTGTTGGAATGGCACTGGAGAATGTATTTTATCTGGCTCAAATGACACCAAGTTAGTAATTAGTAATCCTTATAGCAGAAAGGTTTTGACAATTGGTTCAGGGCATCAAGCAAATATATTTAGTGCAAAGTTCTCACCATGTACGGATGATAAGCAGATTGTATCCTGCTCTGGAGATGGAGTAGTATTTTATACCAATGTTGAGCAAGATGTGGAAAGTAATAGTGCCAATTCACGCGCCATTCTGGAACTACTTATGAGATTATGACTGTACCAAATGACCCTTACACTTTTCTACCTTGTGATGAAGACGGAACAGTTGGGTGGTTTGATGCACACATCAAAACTAGCTGCACAAAAGAAGATTGCAAAGATGACATTTTGATTGACTGTCGCCGTGCTGCCACATCCATAGCTCTTCATTCACCAATACCATATTATCTTGCTCTAGGTTGTTCTGATATTGACTGTCGCCGTGCTGCCACATCCATAGCTCTTCATTCACCAATACCGTATTACCTTGCTCTAGGTTGTTCTGATAACTCAGTATGAAGACATGATCGCCGAATGCTGGGCACAAGAGTTACAGCGAATTATGCAGTGCGAGGAGTCACTGGAATGGTTGCCTGTTTTATTCCTTCCCATCTTAATAATAAATCCTGCAGAGTGACACCTCTGTGTTACAGTGAAGATGGCCAAGAGATTCTCGTTAGTTACTCTTCAGATTACCTATACCTTTTTGACCCAAAAGATGACACAGCACGAGAATGTAAGACTCCTTCTGCAGAAGAGAGAAGAGTTCCGACAGCCACCAGTTAAGCGTTTGAGGCTTCTTGGTGATTGGTCAGATACTGGACCCAGAGCAAGGCCTGAGAGTGAATGAGAATGAGATGGAGAACAAAGTCCCAGTGGTGTCACTGATGCAGAGAATGTCTGATATGTTATCAAGATGGCTTGAGAAGCAAATGAAGTTGCACAGAGTAATAGAGGACGAGGAAGATCTTGACCCAGACGTGGAAGGAGTCAGTCAGATGTTTCAACTGTTCCTACTGGCCCATCAAGTCCGGATTTGGAAGTGGGTGAAACTGCAATGGATGTAAATACTCCTTCTCATCAATTACCTTAACCTTCTATGACTTCTACAGTATCAGCTCCAGCCCATTTGACCTTATCTTCCACAGAAAGCCCTCATTCTACTTCTTTGTTATCATCTCCAGACAGCGAACAGAGACTGGCTGCTGAGGCATCTGGGCACCATACACATCATCAGTCTGGTCCCCCGAAGTCATGGGTTGCTGACTCCTGCTCAGAGTGACAGCACCCTGTAGAGTCTGCTGGTGCTGGCCCCCTACCACAGAGCCCCACAGGAGCATGGAGGCAGCCTAGAGAGGGTCAGATTCTCCTTCTGTGGTTAACAGCTCGGATCCATGTCCCTTGACAAGCAACAGGATAACAATAATGAAAAACTGAGCCCCAATCCAGGGACAGGTGAAGCAGCTTTAAGTTTGCCCTACAGCACAGAAGAAACAACCACAAGCACAGTAAGACTGAACTTTACAGATGAATGGAGCAGTACAGCCTCAAGTTCTAGAGGAAATGGGAGCCATTGCAAATCCGCGGGTCAAAAGAATCACTGGTCCCACAGAGCTCTGTACCACCACCAGAAGGAGATAATGAAACAGGTTTTGAAGAATCATCAGAGCGTGTGACAAAATGTCAAGAAGGCACTAAAGGACTTGATGTACCTTTTCCCTCCTTCCATTATCCCTGCCCCCCCCCCCACATCCTCCCTTTTGTGGAGAGCCTTGGTGCCTAAGCAGACCTTCTCAACTCCTTGCATTGCAAATGGAAAAACAGATAAACTACACAGGGCAGCTATGAAACAGATGAGAGGGAAATTCCCAGAGACTTCAAAGAGCCCCCTACTCTTCTGCCAGCTGCCTTCTACACCTCTCCCCAATTCCCTCCTAACGGGATGAAACCTGAGTCCCAAATGCACCCAGCACAGTCTCTTCACAGGAACAGACTCTTGTCAACCTCTGTGCTTCCAGTACAGCAACCTGTCTCTGTTGAGGTCGGTCTCCATCTCCTTTTTCTCTCTCCTTTCTCGGGGTACAAAAGACCAGAGCCCCACACTATTCCAGACCTAACAGGCACACATCTGCAGAAAACCTAGATTGGAACAGTACAGATACAGCACAATCAGATGTATTTGCAACTGAGCCACTGGGTTCCAACTCGGGAGAAAGGAATAACTTCAATCTTGGTAGCTTTTGTGAGGTTCCAGAAGAATCCTCTTTGTCCAAAAAGGCAAGGAACCAGAAACTTCAGATCGGACTAGCACTGAGAGTACTTCCAATCCAAATTCACCAATCCTGAGCCTCAGGCCCAAACAGAAGCCATCGAGCCGTCAGCTCATGAGGAAACATCAGCCAGGGATGCTGCTCTTCAGGACACAGATGATAGTGATGATGATCCCAGGTGCAAGGTATCCAGCAGGACCTGGTGATAGACGCTCTGCAGTTGCCCGCATTCAGCAGTTCTTCAGGTGGGGAAAAGAAAGAACATTAGAAGGCCACTGGTAATGGTGGTTTATAAAGGCCGTCGCAACTCCAGGACAATGGTCTAGCCTCATGCGGCATAGATTATGACATAAAGATCTGGTCACCACCAGAAGAGTTAAGGATTTCTAACCGAAAGCTTGCTGATGAAGTTATAACTCGAAACAAACTCATGCTGGAAGAGACTAGAAATACCATTACAGTTCCAGCCTCTATCATGTTGCAGGTGTTGGCTTCACTGAATCGTATTGGAGCTCACCAGTGGGAAGGTGACATGTCAGATGGCTCTGGCCAGGAGAATGAGAACGAGGATAAGTAATAAGCACCTCTCTTGGCAAGCACTTAGATGTTCTGAAATTTGTATAAGGCAATTTATTATATGTTTTTTCTTTACAGAACTTTAGTGCATTTTTTGGGAGTTTTTCCCCTTTTTGGGGATAACCTGACATTGGTTTGGAATGAATGTGTGGATGAATTTGGGAGAGTGCATAAGACAAAACAAGCAAAATGTTTTCAAAACCTTTTCCGTGTATGAGGAGTGCTAGAAAATACAAAGTGCAATACTTCCCCAAACCTTCGGTTGTGGGAACTTGGATCAACATTGAAGAGTAATTTTCAGAGAGGGATGTGTGTGTGAGGGAGAGAGAGGAAGATATAGGGATGTGTTTGTGTCTGTGTGAGAGAGAGAGGGATGTATGTGTGAGAGAGATGTGTGCGTGTGAGAGAATTGTGTGTATCTATGATAGAGAGAGAGGGGTGTGTGTGTGAGAGGGATGTGTGTGTGAGATAGAGTGAAACAGATGGATATTTGTGAGGGGGGTTTGTGTGTGACAGAGAGAGAGGGATGGGTTAGAAAGAGAGATATAGAGGGATGTCTGTATCTGTGAGAGAGAGAGGGTTGTGTGTGTGTGAGAGAGAAGGAGAGGTATGTGTGTGAGTGTGAGAGAGAGGTGTGTGTGTTTGAGTGAGAGAGAGGGATGTGTGTGTGAGAGAGAGAGGGGGTGTGTGAGGGAGAGAGATTGGGGGGTGTGTGAGGGAGAGAGAGGTGTGTGTGTGTGTCTGTGAGAAAGAGGAATGTGTGTGTGTGAGAGAGAGAGGTATGTGTGCGAGAGAGAGAAAGAAAGACAGGGATGTGTGTGTCTCTGAGGGAGAGAGATGGATTTGTGTGTGTGAGAGAGAGTTGGGGGATGAGAGAGTGAGGGGTGTGTGTGTGAGAGAGAGAGAGGAGTGCGTGTGTGTGAGAGAGTGATGTGTTTTTGTGAGAGAGATGTGTGTGTCTGTGAGAGAGAGAGGGGTGTGTGTGTGAGAGAGAGAGCGTGGGGTATGTGTGTGTATGAGGGTGGGTGTGAGAGAGGGATGTTTGTGTGTGTGAGAGAGAGAGGGATGTCTGTATGTGAGAGAGATTGGAGGTGTAATCAAGAGAGAGAGTTGTGTGTGTGAGAGAGAGAGGGATGTCTGTGTGTGAGAGAGAGGGGTGTGTGTGTGAGAGAGAGAGGGGTGTGTGTGGGAGAGAGAAAGAGAGAAGGATGTGTGTGTGTGTGTGAGAGAGAGAGAGAGAGAGGGATGTGCATGTGAGAGAGAGATTGGGGGTTGTAAGTGAGAGAGAGGTGTGTGTGTGAGAGAGAGAGTGGTGTGTTTGTGTTTGAGAGAGGGATGTTTGTGTGTCTGTGTGAGAGAGAGCAAAAGGAGAGGGATGCTTGTGTGTGTTTTAGAGAGAGAAGAGGATGTGTGTGAGAGAGTATGAGAGATGGATGTATGTGTGTGTGAGAGGGAGAGGGATGTGTGTGTGAGAGAGAGAGTGGGGTGTGTACGAGAGAGATGTGTGTATGAGAGAGGTGTGTTTGTGTCTGTGAGAGAGAGTTATGATTGTGTGTGAGAGAGTGAGTGCAAGAGATAGAGGTGTGTACGAGAGAAAGAGAAAGGGATGTGTGTATGTGTGAGAGGGATGTGTGTATGTGAGAGAGATGGATGTGTGTGTGTTTGACAGAGAGAGTGGTGTGTGTGTCTGTGAGAGAGAGAGGGGTGCGTGTGAGAGAGACCGAGAGAGAGAGGGATGTGTGAGAGAGAGAGGGGGTGTGTGTGAGAGAGAATGACAGGTGTGTATGAGAGAGAGAGAAAAATAGAGAGGGATGTGTGTGTGAGAGACAGAGAGGGGTGTGTGTGTGTGAGAAAGAGAGAAAGGGATGTGTGAGTGTGTGTGTGAGAGAGGTGGGTGTGAGAGAGATATGTGTGTGTGAGATAGTTGTGTGTGTGTGAGAGAGTTGTGTGTGTGAGACAGAGAGGTGTGTGTGAGAGAGAAAGAGAAAGGGATGTGTGAGTGTGTGTGTGAGAGAGATATATTTGTGTGAGAGTTTTGTGTGTGTGTGAGAGAGAGGTGTGTGTGTGAGACAGAGAGGAGTGTGTGCGTGAGAGAGAGAGAACAAGAAAGGGATGTGTGAGTGTGTGTGAGAGATGGATGTGACTGTGTGTGTGAGAGGGATGTGTGTGAGAGAAGAGGAGTGTGTGTGGAGAAAGAGATGTGTGTGTAAGAGGTGTGTGTGTCTGTGAGAGAGAGGTGTGTGTCTGTGAGAGACATGTGTGTGTGCGAGAGGGATATGTGTGTGTCTCTGAGAGAGAGGGGTGTGTTGTGTGTGAGAGAGGTGTGTGAGACAGAGAGAGAGAGGTATGTTTTCTGTGTGAAGGAAGGGGATGTGTGTATGAAAGTGAGAGGTGTGTGTGTTTGTGTGTGAGATAGATATGTGTGTGTGAGAGAGAGAGAGGCGTGTGTGTGGAGAGAGATGTGTGTGTGAGGTGTGTGCGTGTGTGAGAGAGAGGCATGTGTGTGAGAGAGAGGTGTGTGTGTGAGAGGGAGAGGGATGTGTGTGTCTCTGAGACAGAGATGGGTGTGTCTGTGACAGAGAGAGGGGTGTGTGTGTGAGAGAGAGAGGTGTGTGTGTGTGTGTCTGTGAGAGAGAGAAGTGTGTGTCTGTGTGAGAGAGAGCAAAAGGAGAGGGATGCTTGTGTGTGTTTTAGAGAGAGAAGAGGGTGTGTGTGAGAGAGTATGAGAGATGGATGTATGTGTGTGTGAGAGGGAGAGGGATGTGTGTGTGTGAGAGAGAGAGGGGGATGTGTGTGTGAGAGAGAAAGAGATGTGTGCATGTTTCTGTGAGAGAGAGTGGTGTGTGTGTTTTTGTGAGAGAAAGATAGAGAGGGGTTGTGTGAGAGAGGTAGAGAGATAAAGAGAGATGATGTGCGTGTGTGAGATAGAGAGGGATGTGTGTGTGTGTGCAGTGTTTTTGTGTCAGCGAGAGGGATTGTGTATGTGAGAGAGAGAGAGTGAGAGAGGAATGTGTGCATGTCTGTGACAGAGAAGGGTGTGTGTGTGTAAGAGAGAGAGGGGGTTTTGTGTGTGTGTGTGTGTGAGAGAGAGTGATGGGTGTGTATGTGTGAGAAAGAGAGAGAGAGGGATGCATGTCTGAGAGAGAGAGGGGTGTGTGTGAGAGGTGGGTGTGTGTGAGTGAGAGAGAGGGAGGGATGTGTTTGTGTGTGAGAGAGAGAGAAAGAGAGAGGGATGGGTGTGTGTTCCTGAGAGAGAGAGAGAGAGTGGGATGTGTGAGAGAGAGAGGGATGTGTGCATGTGAAAGAGGTGTGTGTGTCTGTGAAATAGAGAGTAAAGTGTGTGTGTGTGTGTGAGAAAGAGAGTGGGTGTGTGTGAGAGAGAGAAAGAGAGAAGGATGTGTGCATGAGAGAGGGAGAGTGAGAGTGATGTGTGTGTGAGAGGGTGGTGTGAGAGAGAGTGAAAGAGAGAGGGAAGTGTGTGTGTGAGAGATGGGGGTGTATGAGAGAGAGAGGGGTGTGTGTGTGAGATAGAGAAAGAGAGGGATGTGTGTGTGTGAGAGGGATGTGTCTCTGTGTGTGTGTGTGTGTGAGAGAGAGAGAGAGAGAGAGAGAGAAAGGGATTTGTGCTACTCTGTGTGAGAGAGGGTTTTTTGTTTAAGAGAGAGAGGGGGATGTGTGTGAGAGAGAGACAGGAGTGTGTGTGTGAGAGAAGGATGTGTGTGTGTCTGTGGGAGAGAGAGGTGTTCATGTGTGTTAGAGACAGGGGTGTGTGTGAGAGAGATGTGTGTGAGAGAGAGAGAGGTGTGTGTTCTTGTGTCAGAGAGAGGTGTGTGTGTGAGAGAGAGGTGAGTGTGTGTGTGAGATACAGAGAGAGGGATGTGTGTGTAAGAGGGGCTGTGTGTGAGAGAGAGAGTTGTGTGTGAGCATAGAGAGAGGGATGTGTCTGTGTGTGTCAGAGAGAAAGGGATTGTTTGTGTGTGAGAGAGTGAGATAGGGATGTGTGTGTGTCTGTGACAGAGAAAAAGGGGTGTGTGTGTGTAAGAGAGAGAGAGGGTTTTGTGTGTGAAAGAGAGAAAGAGAGGGACCTGTGTGTGAGATAGAGAGAGAGGGATGCATGTCTGAGTGACAGGTGTGTGTGTAAGAGAGGTGTGTGTATGTGTGAGAGAGAGGGAGGGATGTGTTGGTGTGTGTGAGAGAGAGAGAGAGAGAGAAAGAGAGAGTGGTGTGTTTCTGAGAGAGAGAGTGGGGTGTGTGAGAGAGGGATGTGTGCATTGGAAAGAGGTGTGTGTGTCTGTGAAAGAGACAGAGAAAAGTGTATATGTGTGTGTGACAGAGGTGTGTGGGTGTCCGTGAGAGGTGTGTGTGTGTGTGTGTGTGTGAACGAGAGAGGGATGGATGAGAGAAAGACAGGGATGTGTGTGTGAGAGAGGTGTGTTTGTGTCTGTGAGAGAGTGAGATGGGTGTGTGTGTGAGAGTGTGAGAGAGAGGGGTGTGTGTGTGAGAGACAGAGAAAGAGAGAGGGATGTGTATGTGTGTGAGAGAGGGATGTGTGTGTTTGAAATAGAGAGAGAAGTGTGTGTGTGTGTCTGTGAGAGAGAGGGATGTGTCTGTGTGTGTGTGAGAGAGAGAGAGAGAGGGATATGTGTGTGTCTGTGTGAGAGAGGGGTGAGTATGTGTGTGAGAGTGAAAAGGGGTGTTTGTGAGAGAGAGAGAAAGAGAGAGGGATGTGTGAGTGTGTGTGTGAGAGAGGGGGGTGTGAGAGAGAGATGTGTGTGAGACAGAGTTGTGTGTATCTGTGAGAGACTGGTGTGCATGTGTGAGAGAGAGAGAGAGAAAGAGAGAGGGATGTGTGTGCATGCGCGAGAGAGCAATGTGTGTCTCTCTGTGAGAGAGACCGAGGGGTTTGTATGAAAGAGAGAGAGAGGGATATGTGTGTGAGAGAGAATTGTGTGTATTTGAGAGATAGAGACGGATGTGTGTGTGAGAGGTTGGGGTGTGTGAGAGAGATGTGTGTGTATGAGAGAGGTGTGTGTGTGTGAGAGAGATGTGTGTGTGTGAGAGAAGAGGAGTGTGTGTGGAGAGAGAGATGTGTGTGTGAGAGAGGTGTGTGTGTCTGTGTGAGAGAGAGGTGTGTGTGTGAGATACTGTGTGTGTGCAAGAGGGATATATGTGTGTCTCTGAGAGAGAGGGTGGTGTGTTGTGGGTAAGAAAGGTGTGTGAGAAAGAGAGAGGTATGTTTTCTGTGTGAAGTAGGGGAATGCGTGTGTGAAAGTGAGAGAGGTGTGTGTGTTTGTGTGTGAGATAGATGTGTGTGTGTGAGAGAGAGGTGTGTGTGTGAGAGGGAGAGGGATGTGTGTGTCTCTGAGACAGAGATGGGTGTGTCTGTGACAGAGAGGGGTGTGTGTGTGTGAGAGAGAGAGTGAAAGGAGAGGGATGCTTGTGTGTGTGTTAGAGAGAGAAGAGGGGGTGTGTGAGAGAGAGTGGGGTGTGTGTGTGAGAAAGTATGAGAGATGGATGTATGTGTGTGTTTGTGAGGGGGAGGGGGTGAGGGGTGTGTGTGTATGAGAGAGAAGGGGATGTATGTGTGAGAGAGAAAGAGATGTGTGCGTGTTTCTGTGTGAGAGAGAGAGTGGTGTGTGTGTTTGTGAGAGAAAGAGAGGGGTTGTGTGAGAGAGGTAGAGAGATAAAGAGAGATAATGTGTGTGTGTGTGAGATAGAGAGGGATGTGTGTGTGTGATTTGTTTGTGTCAGAGAGAGGGATTGTGTATGCGAGAGAGAGAGTGAGAGAGGAATGTGTGTGCATCTGTGACACAGAGAGAGGGGTGTGTGTGTGTGTGTGTGTGTGTAAGAGAGAGAAAGAGGGTTTTGTGTGAGAGAGAAAGAATGATGGATGTGTATGTGTGAGAAAGAGAGAGAGAGGGATGCATGTCTGAGAGAGAGGGGTGTTTGTGAGAGGTGTCTGTGTGTGTGTGTGAGAGAGAGGGAGGGATGTGTTTGTGTGTGAGAGAGAGAGAATGAGAGAGGGATAGGTGTGTGTTCCTGAGAGAGAGAGAGAGAGAGAGAGTGGGGTGTGTGAGAGAGGGATGTGTGCATGTGAAAGAGGTGTGTGTGTCTGTGAAAGAGAGTAAAGTGTATGTGTGTGTGAAAAAGAGAGTGGGTGTGTGTGAGAGAGAGAGAGAGAAGGATGTGTGTGTGTGAGAGATGGGGGTGTGTATGAGAGAGAGAGGGGTGTGTGTGTGAGATAGAGAAAGAGAGAGAGATGTGTGTGTGTGAGGGAGAGAAAGGGATTTGTGCTACTCTGTGTGAGAGAGGGTTTTTTTGTTTAAGAGAGAGAGAGAGAGAGGGATCTGTGTGAGAGAGAGACAGGAGTGTGTGTGTGTGAGAGAGAGGGATGTGTGTGTGTGTGTGAGAGAGGTGTTCGTGTGTGTTAGAGACAGGGGTGTGTGTGTGAGAGAGATGTGTGTGTGAGAGAGCAGTGTGTGTGCTTGTGTCAGAGAGAGAGGTGTGTGTGAGAGAGAGACTGCGAGAGAGAGAGGTGTTTGTATGAGAGGGAGGGAAAGAGAGAGGGATGTGTGTGTGTATGAGAGAGAGGGATGTGTATGTGTTTGAGAGAGAGGTGTATGTGTGTCTGTGAGACAGACAGCGGTGTGTGTGTGAGAGAGAGAGGGATATGTGTGAGAGAGAGGTGTGTGTTTGTGTGTGTGAGAGAGTTATGTGTGAGAGAAAAATAGAGAGGGATGTGTGTGTATCAGAGAGTGGGGTGTGTGTGTGAGAGGGATGTGTGTGTGTGAGAGAGGTGTGTGTGTGTGTGTCTGTGAGAGAGAGAAGTGTGGGTCTGTGTGAGAGAGAGCTAAAGGAGAGGGATGCTTGTGTGTGTGTTAGAAAGAGAAGAGGGTGTGTGTGTGAGAGTGTGAGGGGTGTGTGTGTGAGAGAGAGTATGAGAGATGGATGTATGTGTGTGTGTGAGAGAGAAGGAGAGGGAGAGTTATGTGTGTGTGTATGAGAGAGAGATGGGGATGTGTGTGTGTGTGAGAGAGAGAGAAAGAAATGTGTGCGTGTTTCTGTGAGAGAGAGAGTGGTGTGTGTGTTTTTGTGAGAGAGAAAGATAGAGAGGGGTTGTGTGAGAGAGGTAGAGAGATAAAGAGAGATGATGTGTGTGTGAGATAGAGAGGGGTGTGTGTGTATGTGAGTGGTGTGTTTGTGTCAGAGAGAGAGGGGTTTGTGTGTGAGAGAGAGTGAGAGAGGAATGTGTGTCTGTGACAGAGAGAGGGGTGTGTGTGTGTGTAAGAGAGAGAAAGTGGGTTTTGTGTGTGTGAGAGAGAAAGAGCAATGGATGTGTATTTGTGAGAAAGAGAGAGAGAGGGATGCATGCCTGAGAGAGAGGGGCATGTGTGAGAGGTGTGTGTGTGTGTGTGTGTGTGTGAGTGAGAGGGAGGGATGTGTTTGTGTGTGAGAGAGAGAGAAAGAGAGAGGGATGGGTGTGTGTTCCTGAGAGAGAGAGAGAGTGGGGTGTGTGAGAGACAGAGGGATGTGTGCATATGAAAGAGGTGTGTGTGTCTGTGAAAGAAAGAAAGTAAAGTGTATGTGTGTGTGAAAAAGAAAGTGGGTGTGTGTGAGAGAGAAAGAGAGAAGGATGTGTGCGTGAGAGAGAGAGGGATGTGTGTGTGTGAGAGATGGGGGTGTGTATGAGATAGAGAGGGGTGTGTGTGTGTGAGCTAGAGAAAGAGAGAGGGATGTATGTGTGTGTGAGAGAGGTGTGTGTGTGTGAGAGAGAGAGGGGTGTGTGTGTGAGATAGAGAGAGAGGGGTGTGTGTGTGAGAGAGAGGGATGTGTGTGTGTGTGTGTGAGAGAGAGAGGTCTGTGTGTGTGAGAGAGGTGTGTGTGAGAGAGAGAGGGGTGTGTGTGTGAGAGAGAGAGTAAAAGAGAGAGGGATATGTGTGTGTCTGAGAGAGAGGGTGTGTGTGAGAGAGAGGGATGTGTGTGTGTGACAGAGAGGTGTGTGTGTCTGTCAGAGAGAGAAGGGGTGTGTGTGTGTGAGAAATAGGGGTGTGTGTGTATGTGAGAGGTGTGTGTGAGAAAGAGAGAGAGAAAGCGAGAGGTATGTTTGTGTGTGAATGAGAGAGGGATGTGTGTGAAAGTGAGAGAGGTGTGTGTGTGTGAGAGAGATGTGTGTGAGAGAGAGAGGAGTGTGTGTGGAGAGATAGATAAATGTGTGTGTGAGGTGTGTGTGTCCATGTGAGAGAGAGGTGTGTGTGTGAGAGGTGAGTGTGTGTGTGAGATAGGGATGTGTGTGTGAGAGGGGCAGTGTGTGAGAGTTGTGTGTGAATATAGAAAGAGAGAGGGATGTGTCTGTGTGTGTCAGAGGGAAAGGGATTGTGTATGAGAGAGAGTTAGATAGGGATGTGTGTGTGTCTGTGACAGAGAGAGAGGGTGTGTGTGTGTGTAAGAGAGAGAGATAGAGAGGGTCTTGTCTGTGTGTGAGAGAGATATATAGAGGGATGTGTATGTGTCTGTGTGAGAGAGAGAGGTGTGTGTGTGTGTGAGAGAGAGGGATATGTGTGTGTGTGAGAGAGAAGGATGTGTGTATCAGAGAGATGGATGTGTGTATGTGGGAGAGAGAAAGAGAGAGGGATGTGTGTGTGTCTGTTGAGAGAGCAGAGTGTGTGTGCAAGAGAGAGAGAAAAAGAGGGGGATGTGTCTGTGAGAGAAAGGTGTGTGTGTGTTAGAGAGAGGTGAGTGTGTGTGTGAGAGAGACAGGGATGTGTGTGAGAGAGGGAGCAAGAGAAAGAGAGAAGGATGTGTGTGGGGTGTGTGTGTGAGAGAGACATATGTGTGTTTGTGAGAGAGGTGGGTGTGTGTCTCTGAGAGAGAGAAAGCTGTGTGTGTGAGAGAGGGATGTGTGGGTATCTGTGAGAGAGAGGGGTGTGTGTGAGAGAATGAGAGAGGGATATTTGTGTGTCTGTGAGAGAGGGGTGTGTATGTACGTGTGTGAGAGAGGGAGAGTGGTATGTGTGTGTGAGAGAGGGTGGGTGTGAGAGAGAGGTGTGTGCATGAGAAAGGGGTGTGTGTGTGTTTGTGTGAGAGAAAGAGAGATGTTTGTGTGTGATAGAGATGTGTGTGTATGAGTGAGAGAGAGGGGGATGTGTGTGTGTGTGAGAGAGAGAGGGTGTGTGTGTGAGAGAGAGAGTGCAAGATATTTGTGTGTGTGTGAGAGAGAGGTGTGTGTGTGTGAGAAAGCGAGAGAGAGAAGGATGTGAGAGAGTGGTGTGTGTATGAGAGAGAGAAAAATAGAGATGTGTGTGAGAGAGAGATGTGTGTGTGTCTGTGAGAGAGAGGGATTTGTGTGTGTGAGAGAGATAGAGGGAGGGATGTGTGTGTGCCAGTGAGAGAATGGGGTTTGTGTGTATGAGAGAGAGAGAGAGGGATGTGTGTGTTTGTGTGTGGGAGAGAGAGACAGAAGTGTGTGTGTGAGAGAGAGGGGGGCATGTGTGAGAGTGAGAGAGAGAGATGTGTGTGAGAGAGAGAGTGAGAGATGTCTGTGTCTGTGAGAAAGAGAGAGAGGGGTGTGTTTGTGTATGAGAGAGAGGGATGCGTGTGTCTTTGAGAGAGATAGGTGTGTGTGAGAGATGCGTGTGTGTGAGTTGTGTGTGTCTGTGATAGAGAGGTGTGTGTGTGTGAGAGAGAGAGAGGTATATGAGTGAGAGAGAGAAACAGAGATGGATATGTGTGTGTGAGAGAGAGCTGGTTGTGTGTGAGAGAGAAAGAGGAGGGATGTGTGGGTGAGAGATAGAGAGGTATGTCTGTATCTTTGAGAAAGAGAGAGGAGAGAGAGAGAGACAGAGAGAGAGAGAGAGATGGAGGTGTGTTCCTGAGAGATAGAGAGAAAGAAAGGGATGTGTGTATGTGTGTGAGAGAGAGACAAAGAGAGAGGGATGTGTGTGTGTGTGTGAGAGAGATGTTTGTGTGTCTGTGAGAGAGAGGGGTGTGTGTGTGAGGGAGGGGGGGATGTGTGTGTGAGAGAGAAAGATCAAGGGATGTGTGTTTGTGAGAGAGGGTTGTTTCTTTGTGTGTGTGAGAGAGGGAGGGATATGTGTGTGTCTGTGAGAGAGAGGTGTGACTGTTCATGTGAGAGAGAGTGAGAGGAGTGTGTGTGAAAGAGAGAAAAAGAGAGGTATTGCAAGTGTGTGTGAGAGAGATGTGTGTGTGAGAGTTGTGTTGTGTCTGTGAGAGAAAGAGAGAGATGTGTGTTTTTGTGAGAGGTGTGTGTGTGTGTGTGTGAGAAAGAGTGATGTGTGTGTGTCTCTGAGAGAGAGGGGTGTATGTGAGAGAGAGAGGTGTGTGTGTGAGAGAGGTGCATGTGTCTGTGTGTGAGACAGAAAGAGGTGTATGTTTTTTTGTGTGTGAGAGAGGGGGGTTTGTGTGAGAGAGAGAAAGAGAGAGGGATGTGTGTGTGTCTGTGAGAGAGAGAGGGGTGTATATGTGAGAGATGTGTGTGTGTTTGTGAGAGAGAAATTTGTGTGTTTGTGTGTGTCAGAGAGGGGTGTGTGTGAGTGAGGGAAAGAAAGAGAGAGGGATGCGTGTGTGCATGAGAGAGGGATGTGTGTGTGTTGGAGGGAGAGAGGTGGTTGTGTGTGTGTGAGAGAGTGAGGTGTGTATGGGAGAGAGAAAAGAGAGGGATGTGTGTGTGAGAGAAAGGGATGTCTGTGTGAGAGAAGTGTGTTGTGTCTGTGTGAGAAAGAGAGGTATGTGTGTGTGTAAGAGAGATTGGAGGTGTAGGAAAGAGAGTGGAAGAGAGGGATGTGTGAGTGTATGAGAGAGAGAGGGGCATCTGTGTGAGAGAGATTTGTCTGTGTGAGCTAGTTCTGTATGTGTCTGTGTGAGAGAGACTGTGTGTGTGTCTCTCAGAGATATAGAGCAGGGTGTGTGTGTGAGAGAGAGGTGTGTTTGAAATAGAGAGAGAGGTTTGTTTGTGTGAGAGAGGGATGTGTGTGTGAAAGTGAGAGAGGTGTGTGTGTATGTGAGTGAGAGAGATTGTGTGTGTGAGGAGTGTGTGGTGAGAGAGATATGTGTGTGAAAGGTGTGTGTGAGAGGGATGTTTGTGTCTCTGAGAGAGAGACAGGGGTGTGTGTGTGACAGAGAGAGGGGTGTGTGTGTGAGAGAGAGAGAGTGAAGGGAGAGGGATGCATGTGTGTGTGAGAGGGGTGTGTGTGAGAGAGAGATGTGATGTGTGAGAGAGGTCTGTGTGTGAGAGAGAGAGGTGTGTGTGTGTGAGTGAGGGGTGTGTGTGTGAGAGAGAATGAGAGATAGATGTATATGTGTGTGTGTGTGAGAGGGAGAGGGATGCATGTTTTTATGAAAGAGAGAGAGGGATGTGTATGTGTGTGTGAGAGAGAGAGGTGGTTGTGTGTCTATGAGAGAGAGAGTGGTGTGTGTGTTGTGAGAGAGAGAGAAAGAGAGAGGGGTTGTGTGAGAGAGGTAGAGAGATGAAGAGAGATGATGTGTGTATGTGAGATAGAGAGAGAGGGATGTGTGTCTGTGAGAGGTGTGTGTGTGTGTCTGTGAGAGAGAGGTGTGTGTGAGTAGAGAAAGAGGGATGTGTCTGTGTGTGTCAGAGAGAGAGAGGGGTTTGTGTGTGAGAGAGAGTGAGAGAGGGATGTGTGTGTGAGATAGAAGGGGGATGCGTGTCTGAGAGAGAGGGGTGTGTGTGAGAGAGGTGTGTGTGTGTGTGTGAGAGAGAGAGAGAGAGAAAGTGAGGGGTGTGTGTGAGAGAGAGAATGAGAGATGGATGTATGTGTGCATGGGAGAGAGGGAGAGGGATGTGTATGTATGAGAGAGAGAGATGTGTGTGTGTGAGAGGTGTGTGTGTGTGAGAGGGATGTGTGTGTATCTCTGAGAGAGAGACAGGGGTGTGTGTGTGTGACAGAGAGACAGGGGTGTGTGTGTGAGAGAGAGAGTGAAGGGAGAGGGATGCAGGTGTGTGTGTGAGGGGGGTGTGTGAGAGAGAGATGTGATATGTGAGAGAGATCTGTGAGAGAGAGAGAGGTGTGTGTGTGTGTGAGAGAGAGTGAGGGGTGTGTGTGTGTGAGAGAGAGAGAGTGAGGGGGTGTGTGTGAGAGAGAGAATGAGAGATGGATGTATATGTGTGTGTGTGAGAGGGAGAGGGATGCATGTTTGTATGAAAGAGAGAGAGGGATGCGTGTTTGTGTGCGAGAGAGAAAGAGATGTGTGTGTGTCTGTGTGAGAGAGAGAGTGGTGTGTGTGTAGCTGTAAGAGAGAGAAAAATAGAGAGGGGTTGTGTGAGAGAGGTAGAGAGAGATAATGTGTGTATGTGAGATAGAGAGAGAGGGATGTGTGTCTGTGAGAGGTGTGTGTGTGTGTCTCTGAGAGAGAGGTGTGTGTGAGTAGAGAAAGAGAGAGAGATGTGTCTGTGTGGCAAGGAGAGAGGGATTGTGTGTGTGAGAGAGTGAGAGAGGGATGTGTGTGTGTCTATGACACAGAGAGGGGTGTGTGTGTGAGAGAGAGAGTGAAGGGAGAGGGATGCATGTGTGTGTGTGAGAGAGGGGGCATGTGTGAGAGAGAGAGATGTGATGTGTGAGAGAGGTCTGTGCAAGAGAGAGAGGTGTGTGTGTGAGAGAGGAGAGAATGAGAGATGGATGTATATATGTGTGAGAAAGAGGGAGAGGGATGCATGTTTGTATGAAAGAGAAAGAGGGATGTGTGTGAGATAGAGAGAAAGAGAGGGATGTGTGTGTGAGAGAGAGAGGGATGTGTGTGTGTGAGGGGGGATGTGTGTGAGAGAGAGCTGTGCATGTGTGTGTGTGAGACAGAGGGGTGTGTGTGTGTTTGTGTGTGAGAGAGAGGGATGTATGTGTGTGCATGAGAGAGAGGGATATGTGTGTGTGTGTGAGAGAGAAGGATGTGTGTATGAGAGAGACAGATGTGTGTATGTGAGAGAGAAAAAGAGAGAGGGATGTGTGTGTGTCTGTGAGAGAGAGCGGAGCGTGTGTGCGAGAGAGAGAGAGAGGGATGTGTGTGTTTGTGTGTGAGAGAGACATATGTGTGTTTGTGAGAGAGGTGGGTGTGTGTCTGAGAGAGCTGTGTGTGTGTGATAGAGAGAGGGATGTGTGTGCATCTGTGAGAGAGAGAGGGGTGTGTGTGAGAGAGAGAGGGTTGTGTGTGTATGAGAGAGAGAAATGTTTGTGAGAAAGATGTGTGTCTGTGTCTGTGACAGAGAGAGGTATTAGTGTGTGTGTGAGAGAGGGATGTGTGTGTGAGAGACACATGTGTGTTTGTGTCTGTGACAGAGGGATTTGTATGTGTGTGTGTGTGAGAGAGAGAGAGACGGGGTGTGTGTGAGACAGTGAGAAACAGATGTGTGTGAGAGACAGAAATGTGTGTGAGAGAGATATGGATGTGTGTGTGAGAGAGAGATAGAGGGATGTCTGTGTCTGTGAGAAAGAGAGAGAGGGGGGTGTGTGTGTGTGAGAGAGAGTGTGAGAGAGAGAGACAGGGAGGTATGTGTCTGAGAGAGAGAGGGAAAGAGAGGTGTGTGTGTGTGTGTGTGACAGAGAGAGAGAGAGAGTGGGGGATGTTGTGTGTGAGGCAGGGTGTGAGAGAGAAAAATAGAGGGATGTGTGTGTGTGTGAGAGAGATGTGTCTGTGTGTGAGATTTGTGTGTGTTTGTGTGAGAGAGGGAGGGATGTGTGTGTGAGAGAGGGGTGTGTGTGAGAGTGAAAGAGATGAAGTGATGTGTGTGTGTGAAAGAGATGTGTGTGTGTGAGGAAGTGATTTTTGTGTGTTTGTGTGTGAGAGAGAGGGAGGAATGTGTGTATGTCTGTGAGAGAGGGATTTGTGTGTGTGTGTGAGAGAGAGAGAGAGAGGGATGTGTGTGTGTTTGTGTGTGTAAGAGAGAGGTGTGTGTTTGTGTGAGTGAGAGAGAGGGGCATGTGAGAGTGAGAGAGAAGAAGAGAGAGGGATGTGTGTGTATCTGTGAGAAAGAGAGAGAGGGAGTTGTTTATGTATGAGAGAGAGGAAGAGAGAGGGATGTGTGTGTATGAGAGAGAGAAATGTGTGTGAGAGACATGTGTGTTTGTGTCTGTGACAGAGAGAGGGATTCGTATCTGCATGTGTGAGAGAGAAGGGGGTGTGTTTGTGTGTGAGAGAGAGGGGTGTGTGTGTGAGAGAGAGAGAGAGAGAAAGGGATGTTTGTGTGTCTGTAAGAGAGAGTGGTATGTGTGTGTGTGAGAGAGAGAGTGGGGGGATGGTGTGTGTGAGGGGGGGTTTGAGAGAGAGAGAAAAATAGAGGGATGTGTGTGTGTGAGAGAGGGGGGTGATGTTGTCTGTGGGGAGGTGTGAGAGAGAGATGGGTGTGTGTGTGTATGAGAGAGAGAGGGGTGTGTGTGTCTGAGAGCGAGAGGGCTGTGTGTGTGAGACAGAGAAATAGAGAGGGATGTGTGTGTGAGAGAGATATGTGTCTGTGTGAGAGAGAGGGAATGTGTTTGTGTGAGAGAGAGAGGGAGGGACGTGTGTGTGTGAGAGAGGGGTGTGTGTGAGAGTGAGAGAGATGTGTGTGTGTGAGGGAGGGATTTGTGTGTGTTTGTGTGTGTGAGAGAGAGGGAGGGATGTGTGTATGTCTGTGAGAGAGAGGGATTTGTGTGTGTGAGAGAGAGAGGGATGTGTATGTGTGAGAGAGAGAGGGATGTGTGTGTGTTTGTGTGTGTGAGAGAGGTGTGTGTTTGTGTGAGTGAGAGAGAGGAGTGTGTGAGAGTGAGAGAGAGGAAGAGAGAGGGATGTGTGTGTCTGTGAGAAAGAGAGGGGGTATATGTGAGAGAATTGTGTGTGTCTGTGAGAGAGGGTGTGTGTATGTGAAAGAGAGAGTGGTATGTGTGTGTGTGTGTGTGTGTGAGGGTGGGTGTGAGAGAAAGCTGTGTGTGAGATAGAGAGGGGTGTGTGTGTGTTTTTGTATGAGAGAGAGAGGGATTTCTATGTGATAGAGATGTGTGTGTGTCTATGAGGGAGAGAGACAGGGATGTGTGTGTGTCTGTGAGAGAGAGAAGGGTGTGTCTGTGTAAGGGAGAGGGAAATAGAGAGGGATGTGTGTGTGTTAGAGAGGTGTGTGTGTGAGAGAGATGTGTGTGTGTGTCTGTGAGAGAGGGATTTGTGTGTGAGAGAGATAGAGGGAGGGATGTGTGTGTGTGTGAGAGAGAGGGATGTGTGTGTGTGAGAGAGAGGGATGTGTGTGTGAGAGAGTGAGAGGGATGTTTATGTGTCTGTGAGAGAGCGGGGTGTGAGTGTGTGAGAGAGAGGGTGGGATGTGTCTGTGAGCATGGGTATGAGAGAGAGGTGTGTGTGTGAGAGAGAGGGGTGTGTATGTGAGAGAGAGATGTGTGTGTCTATGAGGGAGAAAGAGAGGGGTGTGTGTGTCTGTGAGAGTGAGAGGTGTGTGTGTGAGAGCGAGAGAGAGGGATGTGTGTGTGAGAGAGGTGTGTGTGTGAGAGAAATGTGTGTGTCTGCGAGAGAGGGGGATTTGTGTGTGAGAGAGATATAGAGGGATATGTGTGTGTCTGTGAGAAAGAGGGGTGTGTGTGTGAGAGAGGGATGTGTGTGTGTCTGTGAGAGAACAGAGCGTGTGTGTGTGTGTGTGAGAGAGAGAGAGAGAGGGATGTGTGTGTTTGTGTGTGAGAGAGACATATGTGTGTTTGTGAGAGAGGTGGGTGTGTGTCTGAGAGAGCTGTGTGTGTGTGTGATAGAGAGAGGGATGTGTGTGCATCTGTGAGAGAAAGAGGGGTGTGTGAGAGAGAAAGAGAGAGGGTTGTGATGTGTGTGAGAGAGAAATGTGTGTGTGAGAGAGATGTGTGTTTGTGTCCATGACAGAGAGAGGTATTTGTGTGTGTGTGAGAGAGAGATGTGTGTGTGAGAGAGATATGTGTGTGTCTGTGACAGAGAGAGGGATTTGTATGTGTGTGTGTGTGAGAGAGAGGGGGGTGTGTTTGTGTGTGTGAGATAGAGAGGGATGTGTGTGTGTGTGAGAGAGAGAAATGTGTGTGAGAGAGATATGGATGTGTGTGAAAGAGATAGAGGAATGTCTATGTCTGTGAGAAAGAGAGAGAGGGGTGTGTGTGTGAGAGAGAGACAGGGAGATATGTGTCTGAGAGAGAGAGAAGGAGAGGGATGTGTGTGTGTGAGAGAGAGAGCGTGTTGTGTGTGTGTGTGTGTGAGAGAGAGAGAGAGGTATGTTTGTGTGTCTGTGAGAGAGAGTGGGATGTGTGTGTGAGAGAGAGAGAGTGGGGGGATGTTGTGTGTGAGGTGGGGTGTGAGAAAGAGATTAAAATAGAGGGATGTGTGTGTGAGAGAGAGGGGGGTGATGTTGTCTGTGGGGGGGTGTGAGAGAGCGAAGGGTGTTTGTGTATGAGAGAGAGGGATGTGTGTGTGTGGGAGAGATATAATTACGAGGGAGAGAGGGATGTGTGTGTGTGTCTGAGAGCGAGAGGGCTGTGTGTGTGAGACAGATAAAGAGAGAGGGATGTGAGTGTGTGAGAGAGAGATATGAGTCTGTGAGAGAGAGAGGGATTTGTGTGTGTGTGTGTGAGAGAGGGAGGGATGTGTGTGTGAGAGAGAGGGGTGTGTGTGAGAGTGAGAGAGAGATGAAAGGATTGTGTGTGAGAGAGATGTGTGTGTGTGAGGGAGGGATTTGTGTGTGTTTGTGTGAGAGAGAGAGGGAGGGATGTGTGTATGCCTGTGAGAGAGGGATTTGTGTGTGTGTGAGAGAGAGGGATATGTGTGTGTTTGTGTGTGAGAGAGAGGTGTGTGTTTGTGTGAGTGAGAGAGGGGCATGTGAGAGTGAGAGAGAGGAAGAGAGAGGGATGTGTGTGTGTGAGAGAGAAAGAGAGGGGTATGTGTGAGAGAATTGTGTGTGTGTGTGTGAGAGAGAGAGAGTGGTATGTGTGTGTGTGAGAGGGTGGGTGTGAGAGAGGACTGTGTTTGAGATAGAGAGGGGTGTGTGTGTTTTTGTATGAGAGAGAGAGGGATTTCTATGTGATAGAGATATGTGTGTGTGTCTATGAGGGAGAGAGACAGGGATGTGTGTGTGTTTGTGAGAGAGAGAAGGGTGTCTCTGTGTGAGAGAAAGAGAAATAGAGAGAGATGTGTGTGTGTTAGAGAGGTGTGTGTGAGAGAGGGATGTGTGTGTGTCTGTGAGAGAGGGATTTGTGTGTGAGAGAGAGATAGAGGGAGGGATGTGTGTGTGTGAGAGAGAGATAGGGATGTGTGTGCAGAGAGAGAGGAATGTGTGTGTGTGTGAGAGAGAGAGAGAGGGATGTGTGGGTATCTGTGAGAGAGAGGGGTGTGTGTGAGAGAATGAGAGGGATATTTGTGTGTCTGTGAGAAAGGGGTGTGTATGTACGTGTGTGAGAGAGGGAGAGTGGTATGTGTGTGTGAGAGAGGGTGGGTGTGAGAGAGAGGTGTGTGCATGAGAGAGGGGTGTGTGTGTTTGTGTGAGAGAAAGAGGGATGTTTGTGTGTGAGAGAGATGTGTGTGTGTGTATGAGTGAGACAGAGAGGGATGTGTGTGTCTGTGAGAGTGAGGGTGTGTGTGTGAGAGAGAGAAATAGAGAGGGATGTGTGTGTAAGAGGTGTGTGTGTGAGAGAGAGATGTGTGTGTCTATGAGGGAGAAAGAGAGGGGTGTGTGTGTGTCTGTGAGAGCGAGAGTGGTGTGTGTGTGTGTGAGAGAGTGAGAAAGAGAGAAGGATGTGTGTGTGAGAGGTGTGTGCATGAGAGAGATGTGTGTGTGTCTATGAGAGAGATGGATTTGTGTGTGTGTGTGTTAGAGATGTAGAGGTATGTGTGTGTGTCTCTTAGAGAGAGAGCGGTGTGTGTGTGTGAGAGAGAGAGAGAGGGATTTGTGTGTGTGAGAGAGATGGATGTGTGTATGTGACAGAGAAAAAGAGACAGGGATGTGTGTGTGTCTGTGAGAGAGAGCAGAGTGTGTGTGCAAGAGAGATAGAAAGAGAGAGGGATGTGTGTGTGAGAGAGAGGTGTGTGTGTCTGTGTGAGAGAGAGGTGAATGTGTGTGTGTGAGAGGTATGTGTGTGAGAGAGAGAGAAAGAGAGAGGGAAGTGTGTGGGGGTGAGTGTGAGAGAGACATATATGTGTTTGTGAGAGAGGTGGGTGTGTGTCTCTGAGAGAGAGCTGTGTGTGTGTGAGAGAGAGAGAGAGGGATGTGTGGGTATCTGTGAGAGAGAGGGGTGTGTGTGAGAGAATGAGAGGGATATTTGTGTGTCTGTGAGAGAGGGGTGTGTATGTATGTGTGTGAGAGAGGGAGAGTGGTATGTGTGTGTGAGAGAGGGTGGGTGTGAGAGAGAGGTGTGTGCATGAGAGAGGGGTGTGTGTGTGAGAGAGAGAAAGAGGGATGTTTGTGTGTGATAGAGATGTGTGTGTGTGTATGAGTGAGACAGAGAGGGATGTGTGTGTCTGTGAGAGTGAGGGTGTGTGTGTGAGAGAGAGAAATAGAGAGGGATGTGTGTGTAAGAGGTGTGTGTGAGAGAGAGAGGTGTGTGAGAGAGTTGTTTGTGGCTGTGATAGAGAGATATTTGTGTGTGTGTGTGTGAGGGAGAGAGGGATGTGTGTGTGTGAGAGAGAAACAGAGACGGGTATGTGTGTGAGAGAGAGGTGGTTGTGTGCGAGAGAGAAAGTGGGATGTGTGAGTGAGAGAGATAGAGAGGGATATCTGTATCTTTGAGAAAGAGAGTGGGTATGTGTGTGGGGGTGTGAGAGAGAGAAAAATAGAGGGATGTGGGGGGGTGATGTTGTCTGTGGGGGTGTGTGAAAGAGTGGGGTGTGTGTGTATGAGAGAGATGGGTGTGTGTGAGAGAGATGTGCATATGTGTCTGTGAGGGAGAGAGGGATGTGTGTGTGTCTGAGAGCAAGAGGGCTGTGTGTGTGAGACAGAGAAAGAGAGGGATGTGTGTGTGTGAGAGAGATGTGCATATGTGTCTGTGGAGAGAGAGGGATTTGTGTGTGTTTGTGTGAGAGAGGGAGGTTTGTGTGTGTGAGAGAGAGGTGTGTGTGTGTGAGAGAGAGAAACATGAAAGGATGTGTGTGTGAGAGAGATGTGTCTGTGTGTGAGGGAGGGATTTGTGTTTGTGTGTGAGAGAGAGAAAGGGATGTGTGTGTGTTTGTGCAAGAGAGAGGTGTGTATTTGTGTGAGTGAGAGAGGGGCGTGTGACAGTGAGAGAGGGAAGAGAGAGGGGTGTGTGTGTGAGAAAGAGAGGGGTGTGTGTGAGACAATTGTGTGTGTCTCTGAAAGAGAGAGAGGTATGTGTGTGTGAGAGACAGAGGGATATGTGTTAGAGAGAGATAGAGAAACAGAGAAGGATATGTGTGTGTGTCAGAGAGGGGGTTTTGTGTGTGAGAAAAAGAGGGGTGTGTGTGGGGGACGTGTATGAGAGAGAGATATGTGTGTGTTTGTGAGAGAGATGGAGGTGTGTGTGAGAGAGCTGTGTTTGTGTGTGTGAGAGAGGGTGTGTGTGAGAGAGAGAGAGAAAGGGAGAGGGATGTGTGCGTGAGAGAGGGATTTGTGTGTGTGTGTGTGTGTGAGAGATAGAGGGAGGGATGTGTGTGTGTGTGTGTGAGAGAGAGAGAGGTGGCTGTGTGTCAGAGAGAGAGTGGGAGGGGCGTGTGTGAGAGTGAGAGAGAGGAAAAGAAAGGTATATGTGTGTGAGGGGGGGATGTGTGTGTGTAAGAGAGGGAGAAAGAGAGAGGTATGTGTGGGTCTGTGTGAGAGAGAGAAACAGAGATGTATTTGTGTGTGTGAGAGAGAGGTGGTTGTGTGTGAGAGAGAAAGAGGGATGTGAGAGAGAGAGAGTTAGAGAGGGATGTCTGTATCTGTGAGTAAGAGAGAGAGGGCTGTGTGTGTGTGTGTGTGTGTCTGAGAGCGAGAGGGCTGTGTGTGTGAGACAGAGGCTGAGAGAGGGATGTGTGTGTGCGAGAGAGAGATATATGTGTCTGTGAGAGAGACAGGAATTTGTGTGTCTCTGAGAGAGATAGAGGGAGGGATGTGTGTGTGTATGAGAGAGGAGTGTGTGTGTGAGAAAGAGAGAGGGGTGGGATGTGTGTGTGTGAGAGAGAGGTGGTTGTGTGTGAGAGAGAGATAGAGGGATGTGTGAGTGAGAGAGATAGAGAGGGATGTCTGGATCTGTGAGAAAGAGAGAGAGGGGTGTGTGCGTGTGTGAGAGAGAGAGTGGGGGGGATGTTGTGTGTGAAGGGGGTGAGAGAGAGAAAATAGATGTGTGTGTGAGAGAGGGGTTGATGTTGTCTGTAAGGGGGTGAGTGAGAGAGAGAGGTGTGTGTGAGAGAGAGGGAGAGAGGGGTGTGTGTGTGAGAGAGGGATTTGTGTGTGTGTGTATGAGAGAATGAGGGAGGGATGTGTGTGTCTGTGAGAGAGGGATTTGTGTGTGTGTGTGTGAGGGATTTGTGTGTGTTTCTGAGAGAGGGGGGTGTGTGGGAGAGAGAGAGGGATGTTTGTGTGTCTGTGAGAGAGGGTTGTGTGTGTGTTTGTGTGTGAGAGAGAGGGATGTATGTGTGTGAGAGAGATGGGTGTGTGTCTATGAGAGAGAGAGAGGGATTGTGTGTGTGTTTTTGTGTGTCAGAGAGAGGTGTTTGTGTGTGTGAGAGGGGGAGCATATGTGAGAGTGCGAGCGAGGAAGAGAGTGGGATGTGTGTGTGTGAGGGGGGGTGTGAGAGAGAGAGAGACGGATGTGTGTGAGAGAAGTGTGTGCGTTAGAGAGAGATGTGTGTGTGTCCATGATAAAGAGGGATTTGTGTGTGTCTGAGAGAGAGATGGAGGCATGTGTGTGTGAGACAGGGAAGTGTGTATCTGAGAGACAGAGTGAAAGAGAGAGATGTGTGTGTGTGAGAGAGGTGTGTATGAGAGAGAAAGAGAGGGATGTGTGTGAGAGAGAGGGGGGATGTGTGTGTGTGAGAAAGAGAGGGATGTGTGTGTATCTGAGAGAGAGAGGGTGTGTGTGTGAGATAGAACGAGAGAGGGATGTGTGTGTGAAATAGAGAGGGATGTGTGTGTGTGAGAGGGGATGTGTGTGTGAGAGAGAGCAGTGCATGTGTGTGTGAGAGAGAGGGGTGTGTGTGTGTTTGTGTGAGAGAGAGGGATGTATGTGTGTGCATGAGAGAGGGATGTGTGTGTGAGAGACACAGATGTGTGTATGTGAGAGAGAAATAGAGAGAGGGATGTGTGTGTGTCTGTGAGAGAGAACAGAGTGTGTGTGAAAGAGAGAGAGGGATGTGTGTGTTTGTGTGTGAGAGACATGTGTGTTTGTGAGAGAGGTGAGTGTGTGTCTCTGAGAGAGAGAAAGCTGTGTGTGTGTGATAGAGAGAGGGATGTGTGTGTATCTGTGTGAGAGAGAGGGGTGTGTGTGTATCTGAGAGAGGTGTGTGTGTGTGAGAGAGAGGGATGTGTGTGTGTGAGGGGGGGATGTGTGTGTGAGAGAGAGCTGTGCATGTGTGTGTGTGAGAGAGAGGGGTGTGTGTGTGTTTGTATGAGAGAGAGAGGGATATATGTGTGTGAGAGAGATGGGTGTGTGTCTATGAGGGGAAGAGAGAGGGATGTGTGTGTGTGTTTGTGTGTCTGAGAGAGGTATTTGTGTGAGAGAGAGGGGGCATGTGTGAGAGTGAGAGCGAGAAAGAGAGCGGGATGTGTGTGTGTGTGTGTGATAGCGGGGGTATGTGTGTGTGTGAGAGAGGGATGTGTATGTGTGTTTGTGTGTGTGAGAGAGAGGTGTGTATTTGTGTGAGTGAGAGAGAGGGGCATGTGAGAGTGAGAGAGAGGAAGAGAGAGGGACGTGTGTGTGTCTGTGAGGGAGAGAGAAGGATGTGTGTATGAGAGAGAGATGTGTGTGTGAGAGAATTATGTGTGTCTGTGATAGAGGTGTGTGTGTGTGAAAGAAAGGGATATGTGTGTGTGAGAAACAGAGAAGCATATGTGTGTGAGAAAGAGGGGAGGTTTTTGTGTGAGAGAGAAAGGGATGTGTGTTAGAGAGGGGGGGATGTCCTTATCTGTGAGAAAGTGAAAGGGGTGTGTGTGTGTGTTAGAGAGAGAGAGGGAGACAGGGAGGTGTGTATCTGAGAGACAGAGAGAAAGAGAAGGATATGTGTGTGTGACAGAGAGGTATGTGTGTGTGTGTGAGAGAGAGAGGGGGATGTGTGTGTGTGTGTGACATAGGTGGTTGTGTGTGAGAGAGAGTTAGAGGGATGTGTGTGTGAGAGAGATAGAGAGGGATGTCTGTATCTGTGAGAGAGAGAGGGGTGTGTGTGTGTGAGAGAGAGAGAGAGTGGGGGGATGTTGTGTGTGGGGGGTGTTAGAGAGAGAAAAAATGTGTGTGTGAGAGAGAGGGGTTGATGTCTGTACGGGGGTGAGTGAGAGAGAGAAGTGTATGTGAGAGAGAGAGGGTGTGTGTGTGTGTGACATAGGTGGTTGTGTGTGAGAGAGAGTTAGAGGGATGTGTGTGTGAGAGAGATAGAGAGGGATGTCTGTATCTGTGAGAAAGAGAGAGAGGGGTGTGTGTGTGTGTGAGAGAGAGAGAGAGTGGGGGGATGTTGTGTGTGGGGGTGTTAGAGAGAGAAAATAGATGTGAGAGAGAGAGAGAGGGGCTGATGTTGTCTGTATGGGGGTTAGTGAGAGAGAGAAGTGTATGTGAGAGAGAGAGGGTGTGTGTGTGTGAGAGAGAGAGAGATGTGTGTGTCTGTGAGGGAGAGAGTGATGTGGGTGTGTCTGAGAGCGAGAGGGCTGTGTGTGTGAGACAGAAAAGAGAGGGGTGTGTGTGTGAGAGAGAGAGATGTATGTTTGAGAGAGTTGTGTCTGTGATAGAGAGAGAGGTGTGTGTGTGTGTGAGAGAGAGGGATGTGTGTGTGAGAGAGAAACAGAGACAGATATATGTGTGTGAGAGAGGTGGTTGTGTGAGAGAGATTGAGGGATATGTGAGTGAGAGAGAGGGATGTCTGTATCTGTGAGAAAGAGAGAGAGGGGTGTATGCGTGTGTGTGTGAGAGAGTGGGGGGATGTTGTGTGTGAGGGGGTGTGAGAGAGAGAGAAAATAGATGTGTGTGTGAGAGAGGGGTTGATGTTGTCTGTAAGGGGGTGAGTGAGAGAGAGAGAGGTGTGTGTGAGAGAGGGAGAGAGGGGTGTGTGTGTGAGAGAGAGGGATTTGTGTGTGAGAGAGAGAGAATGAGGGAGGGATGTGTGGTCTGTGAGAGAGGCATTTGTGTGTGTGTCTGTGAGAGAGGGGTGTGTGTGTGTGAGGGGGGATGTGTGTGAGAGAGAGAGAGCTGTGCATGTGTGTCTGTGAGAGAGAGAGGGTTGTGTGTGTGTTTGTGTGTGAGAGAGAGGGATGTATGTGTGTGAGAGAGATGGGTGTGTGTCTATGAGAGAGAGATGGATGTGTGTGTGTATGCTTGTGTGTCTGAGAGAGGTGTTTGTGTGTGTGTGAGGGGGCATGTGTGAGAGTGAGAGCAAGGAAGAGAGCAGGATGTGTCTGTGTGTGAGTGAGGGGGGATGTGTGTGTGTGTGTGTGTGTCAGAGAGAAAGAGAGGAATGTGTGTTTGAGAGAAGTGTGTGTGTTAGAGAGAGATGTGTGTGTTTCTATGATAGAGAGGGATTTGTGTGTGTCTGAGAGAGAGATAGAGGGAGGCATGTGTGTGTGTGAGACAAGGAAGTGTGTATCTGAGAGAGTGAAAGAGAGGGATGTGTGTGTGAGAGAGAGAGGTGTGTGTGTGTGAGAGAGAGAGAGGGATATGTGTGTGTGAGAGAGAGGGATGTGTGTGAGAGAGAGAAACAGAGACAGATATATGTGTGTGAGAGAGGTGGTTGTGTGAGAGAGATTGAGGGATATGTGAGTGAGAGAGAGGGATGTCTGTCTGCTCAGGCTGACTTGCCCCAAGTGGTGGAGTTGGAAGCATACCAGGGGATTCCAATTCAATCCCATCAAGGTGGCATGTACCAATGCCATCTCACTGTTCCAGGTGATCAGTTTCAGTTCACAGTTGGTCATGGTGGAGGGACTGGGAGTCAAAGGGAGCACATAGACAAGTCTAGTACCTGCTAACACTAACCGATAGAATAAATAAAGGGGAGAGTGATCCAACATGGGAGGTGAGATACTCAGCAGACTCACAGAATGGCAGATGTCCTAAATAGCACTCTGGCCTCAGAATCAGCCCTAAAGGCATTCGGATCTGGCTGAAAAGCTCATGAGAGTATTTCAGGCATGGAAAGCCAAGACACTCTGGCAAAAGATCTCTGCGAGTGAGATCCCAGTGGAAAGAACAGGTCTTCAAAGAAGGAGGTACCTTTCTCTGAAGGGAGGAGAGAACCTCCACTTTGACTATGACCTTGTCTAAACAAGATAAGAGTCGGAGAACTCAGAGGGCTTCCATAGCCTTGGAAACTCATGACTGGAGCATAGGGAGATTACTGATGCCATCGACAGGAGTGTCAATTGGTAAAGTCAACAACAGGAGTCACTGTGCACTTACTCCTCATGTAGGATCTCTATCCTTAATGTGCTGTACATTGAGATTTAATGCTATAACGAGTACTCAAACAATATATTTCACTTTGTGTTTCTATGGGGGTGCAAACTGTTGAAATCCTTCCTTACTTAATGCATACTAAACTGATCCTCTGTAAAAAAAAAAAAGAAATTATCAATTCCCAACTTGACTCTCACTGGGATTAAACATGACAATAGGTCTGCTCTGATTTCATCATCATTTAAAAAAAATCATCTATTATTTTTCACTTTATGTTTCTGTGTGGGAGAAAACTGTTGAAATCCATACTTGATGTATACTAAGCTGATCTTCTGTATATTAAGATAATCGAAAATGAATCTTGATGTGAATGGAAGGGGAGTGGGAGTGGGAACGGGGAGGGTTGTGGGTGGGAAGGACGGTATTGGGGGGGGAAGCCATTGTAATCCATAAGTCGTACTTTGGAAATTTATATTATTAAATAAAAGTTAAAAAAAAGAGAGAGGGATGTCTGTATCTGTGAGAAAGAGAGAGAGGGGTGTATGCGTGTGTGTGTGAGAGAGTGGGGGGATGTTGTGTGTGAGGGGGTGTGAGAGAGAGAGAAAATAGATGTGTGTGTGAGAGAGGGGTTGATGTTGTCTGTAAGGGGGTGAGTGAGAGAGAGAGAGGTGTGTGTGAGAGAGAGAGGGAGAGAGGGGTGTGTGTGTGAGAGAGAGGGATTTGTGTGTGAGAGAGAGAGAATGAGGGAGGGATGTGTGGTCTGTGAGAGAGGCATTTGTGTGTGTGTCTGTGAGAGAGGGGTGTGTGTGTGTGAGGGGGGATGTGTGTGAGAGAGAGAGAGCTGTGCATGTGTGTCTGTGAGAGAGAGAGGGTTGTGTGTGTGTTTGTGTGTGTGAGAGAGGGATGTATGTGTGTGAGAGAGATGGGTGTGTGTCTATGAGAGAGAGATGGATGTGTGTGTGTGCTTGTGTGTCTGAGAGAGGTGTTTGTGTGTGTGTGAGGGGGCATGTGTGAGAGTGAGAGCAAGGAAGAGAGCAGGATGTGTCTGTGTGTGAGTGAGGGGGGATGTGTGTGTGTGTGTGTGTGTCAGAGAGAAAGAGAGGAATGTGTGTTTGAGAGAAGTGTGTGTGTTAGAGAGAGATGTGTGTGTTTCTATGATAGAGAGGGATTTGTGTGTGTCTGAGAGAGAGATAGAGGGAGGCATGTGTGTGTGTGAGACAAGGAAGTGTGTATCTGAGAGAGTGAGAGGGATGTGTGTGTGAGAGAGAGAGGTGTGTGTGTGAGAGAGAGAGGGATGTGTGTGTGAGAGAGGGAGGGATGTGTGTGTGTGAGAGAGAGGGATGTGTGTGTGAGAGAGGGATGTGTGTGTGTTTGTGTGTTTGTGAGAGAGAGAGCTGTGTGTGAGTGAGAGAGGGGGCGTGTGAGAGTGAGAGAGAGGAAGAGAGAGGGATGTGTGTGTTTCTGTGTGTGAGAGAGAGGGGTGTGTATGTGAGAGAGAGAGATGTGTGTGTGAGAGAGAATTGTGTGTGTGTGTGAGAAGTGTATGTGTGTGAGAGAGACGAGGATACATGTGTGTGAGAGAAACAGAGAAGGATATGTGTGTGAGAGACAGAGGGGGTTTTGTGTGTGTGAGAGAGAGGGATGTGTGTGAGAGAGATAGAGAGAGATGTCTGTATCTGTGAGAACGAGTGAGAGGGGTGTGTGTGTGTGTGAGAGAGAGAGACAGGGAGGTGTGTATTTGAGAGACTGAGAGAGAGCGATGTATGTGTGAGAGAGAGGTGTGTGTGAAAGAGAGAGAGAGAAAGAGAGAGGGATGTGTGAGAGGGGGGATGTGTGTGTGTGAGAGAGAGAGTGATGTGTGTGTATCTGAGAGGGGGGGTGTGTGGGAGAGAAAGAGAGCGGGATGTTTGTGTGTCTGTGACAGAGAGAGGCGTGTGTGTGTGTGAGAGAGGGGGGATATGTGTGTGTGAGAGAGCTGTGAGAGGGAGGTGTGCGTGTGTTTGAGACAGAGAGAGGGTGTGTGTGTGTTTGTGTGAGTGAGAGAGAGGGATGTGTCTGTGAGAGAGAGAGGGATTTGTGTGTGTCTGAGAGCGAGAGGGCTGTGTGTGAGAGACAGAGAAAGAGAGAGGGATGTGTGTGTGAGAGAGACGTATGTGTCTATGAGAGAGAGGGATTTGTTGGTGTTTGTGTGTGAGAGAGAGGGAGGGATGTGAGTGTGTGAGAGAGAGGGGTGTGTGTGAGAGAGAGAGAAAGATGCAAGGATGTGTGTGAGAGAGGGATGTGTGAGAGAGAGGGATTTGTGTGTGTGTATGAGAGAATGAGGGAGGGATGTCTGTGTCTGTGAGAGAGTGATTTGTGTGTGTGTGTGATAGAGGGATGTGTTTGCATGAGAGAGAGGGATATGTGTGTGTGTTTGTGTGTGTGTGAGAGAGAGGTGTGTGTTTTTGTGAGAGGGGGCGTGTGAGAGTGACAGAGAGGATTAGAGAGGGATGTGTGTGTGTCTGTGAGGGAGAGAGAGGGGTGTGTATGTGTGAGAGAGATGTGTGTGCAAGAGAGAATTGTGTGTGTGTGTGTGACAGAGAGAGAGAAGTGTGTGTGTGAGAGAGAGAGGGGGGGATATGTGTGTTAGAGAGAGAGAAACAGAGAAGGGTATGTGTGTGAGAGACAGAGGGGGTTTTGTGTGTGAGAGAGAGAGGGATGTGTGTGAGAGAGATAGAGAGGGATGTCTGTATCTGTGAGAAAGAGAGAAAGGTTTCTCTGTGTGTGTGTGTTAGAGGGAGAGAGACAGGGAGGTGTGTATGTGAGAGACTGAGAGAAAGAGAGAGATGTGTGTGTGAGAGGAATTTGTGTGTGTGAGAGAGAGAAAGAGAGATGGATGTGTCTGTGAGAGAGAGGGATTTGTGTGTGTCTGAGAGCGAGAGGGCTGTGTGCGTGTGAGACAGAGAAAGAGAGAGGGATGTGTGTGTGTGAGAGAGACATATGTGTGTCTGTGTGAGAGAGGGATTTGTCTGTGTTTGTGTGTGAGAGAGAGGGAGGGATGTGAGTGTGTGAGAGAGAGGGGTGTGTGTGTGTGTGAGAGAGAGAGAGAGAGAAAGATGAAAGGATGTGTGTGAGAGAGAGGGATGTGTGTGTGAGAGAGAGGGATTTGTGTGTGTATGAGAGAATGAGGGTGGGATGTGTGGGTCTGTGAGAGAGGGATTTGTGTGTGTGTGAGAGAGTGATGTGTGTGAGAGAGAGAGGGATGTGTTTGTTTGAGAGAGAGGGATGTGTGTGTGTTTGTATGTGTGTGAGAGAGGTGTGTGTTTGTGTGAGTGAGAGAAGGCACTGTGAGAGTGAGAGAGAGGAAGAGAGGGGGATGTTTGTGTTTCTGTGAGATAGAGAGAGGGGGTGTGTATGTGTGAGAGAGATGTGTGTGCGAGAGAATTGTGTGTGTGTGATAGAGAGAAAAGTGTGTGTGTGAGAGAGAGAGGGGGATATGTGTGTGTGAGAGAGAAACAGAGAAGGATATGTGTGTGAGAGACAGAGGGGGTTTTGTGTGTGTGAGAGAGAGGGATGTGTGAGAGAGAGATAGGGATGTCTGTATCTGTGAGAAAGAGTGAGAGGGGTGTGTGTGTGTGTTTGTTAGAGAGAGAGAGACAGGGAGGTGTGTATCTGAGAGACTGAGAGAAAGAGAGGGATGTGTGTGAGAGAGAGGGATTTGTGTGTGTGAGAGAGAAAGAGAGAGGGATGTTTGTGTGTGAGAGAGGGATGTGTGTGTGTTTGTGTGTGAGAGAGAGGTGGTTGTGTGAGAGAGAGAGTTAGAGGGATGTGTGAATGAGAGATATAGAGGGATGTCTGTATCTGTGAGAAAGAGAGAGAGAGGGGTGTGTGTGAGAGAGAGAGTGGGGGGGATGTTTTGTGTGAGGGGGGTGTGAGAGAGAGGGATGTATGTGTGTGAGAGAGATGGGTGTGTGTCTATGAGGGGGAGAGAGAGGGATGTGTGTGTGTGTGTTTGTGTGTCTGAGAGAGGTGTTTGTGTGAGAGAGAGGGGGCATGTGTGAGAGTGAGAGCGAGGAAGAGAGCGGGATGTTTGTGTGTGAGGGGGGATGTGTGTGTGTGTGAGAGAGAGGGATGTGTGTGTGTGTGAGAGAGAGATAGAGGGATGTGTGAGTGAGAGATAGAGAGGGATGTCTGTATCTGTGAGAAAGAGAGAGAGGCGTGTGTGTGTGTTAGTATGTGTGTGTGTGAGAGAGTGGTGGGGTGCTGTGTGTGAGGGGGGTGTGAGAGAGAGAGAAAAATAGAGGGATGTGTGTGTGAGAGAGGAGGGTGATGTTATCTGTGAGGGAGGTGTGAGACAGAGAGGTGTGTTTGTGAGAGAGAGAGAGGGGTGTGTGTGTGAGAGAGAGAGATGTGTGTGTGTCTGTGAGGGAGAGAGGGATGTGTGTATGTCTGAGAGTGAGAGGACTGTGTCTGTGAGACTGAGAAAGAGAGAGGAATGTGTGTGAGAGAGAGGGATGTGTCTGTGAGAGAGAGGGATTTGTGTGTGTTTGTGTGAGAGAGCGAGGGATGTGTGTTTATGAGAGAGGGGTGTGTGTGTGAGAGGGATTTGTGTGTATTTGTGAGAGAGAGAGAGGGAGGGATGTGTGTGTCTGTGAGAGAGGGATTTGTGTATGTTTGTGAGAAAGAGAGAGGGATGTGTGTGTGTTAGTGTGTGTGTGTGAGAGAGAGAGAGGTGTGTGTGTGAGTGAGAGAGGGGGCATGTGAGAGTGAGAGAGAGGAAGAGAAAGGGAAGTGTGTATGTCTGTGATGGAGAGAGAGGGGTGTGTATGTGTGAGAGAGATGTGTGTGCAAGAGAGAATTCTGTGTGTGTGTGATAGAGAGAGAAGTATGTATGTGTGAGAGAAAGAGGGATGTGTGTGAGAGAGATAGAGAGGGATGTCTGTATCTTTGAGAAAGAGAGAAAGGTTTTTGTGTGTGTGTGTGTGTTAGAGGGAGAGAGACAGGGAGGTGTGTATCTGAGAGACTGAGAGAAAGAGAGAGATGTGTGTGTGAGATGGATTTGTGTGTGTGTGAGAGAGAAAGATAGATGGATGTGTCTGTGAGAGAGAGGGATTTGTGTGTGTCTGAGAGCGAGAGGGCTGTGTGTGTGAGAGAGAAAGAGAGAGGGATGTGTGTGAGAGAGATGTGTGTGTGTGTGTGTGTGTGTGTGTGAGGGAGAGAGGGATTTGTGTATGTCTGAGAGTGAGAGGACTGTGTCTGTGAGACTGAGAAAGAGAGAGGAATGCATGTGTGTGTGAGAGAGATGTGTCTGTGAGAGAGAGGGATTTATGTGTGTTTGTGTGAGAGAGCGAGGAATGTGTGTTTATTAGAGAGGGGTGTGTGTTAGAGAGAGAGGGATTTGTGTGTATTTGTGTGAGAGAGAACGGGAGGGATGTGTGTGTGTCTGTGAGAGAGGGATTTGTGTATGTTTGTGAGAAAGAGAGAGGGATGTGTGTGTGTTAGTGTGTGTGTGTGTGTGAGAGAGAGAGGTGTGTGTGTGAGTGAGAGAGGGGGCATGTGAGAGTGAGAGAGAGGAAGAGAGAGGATGTGTGTGTCTGTGAGGGAGAGAGGGGGGTGTGTATGTGTGAGAGAGATGTGTGTGTGTGAGAGAGAGAAGGATGTGTGTGTGAGAGAGAGAAACAGAGAAGGATATGTGTGTGAGAGACAGAGGTGGTTTTCTGTGTGAGAGAGAGAGGGATGTGTGTGAGAGAGATAGAGAGGGATGTCTGTATCTGTGAGAAAGAGAGAAAGGTTTGTGTGTGTGTGTTAGAGGGAGAGCGACAGGGAGGTGTGTATCTGAGAGACTGAGAGAAAGAGAGCAATGTGTGTGTGAGAGGGATTTGTGTGTGTAAGAGAGAGAAAGAGAGAGGGATGTGTCTGTGAGAGAGAGAGGGATTTGTGTGTGTCTGAGAGCGAGAGGGCTGTGTGTGTGAGACAAAGAGAGAGGGATGTGTCTGTGTGAGAGAGGTGTGTGTGAGAGAGAGGGAGGGATGTGAGTGTGTGAGAGAGAGGGGTGTGTGTGTGTGTGAGAGAGAGAGAGAGATGAAAGGATGTGTGTGAGAGAGAGGGATGTGTGTGTGAGAGAGAGGGATTTGTGTGTGTATGAGAGAATGAGAAAGGGATGTGTCTGTGAGAGAGGGATTTGTGTGTCTGAGAGCGAGAGGGCTGTGTGTGTGAGACAGAGAAAGAGAGGGATGTGTGTGTGAGAGAGAGACATATGTGTCTATGAGAGAGAGGGATTTGTTGGTGTTTGTGTGAGAGAGAGAGGGAGGGATGTGAGTGTGTGAGAGGGGTGTGTGTGAGAGAGAGAGAAAGATGAAAGGATGTGTGTGAGAGAGAGGGATGTGTGTGTGAGAGAGAGGGATTTGTGTGTGTATGAGAGAATGAGGGAGGGATGTGTGTGTCTGTGAGAGAGGGATTTCTGTGTGTGTGTGAAAGAGAGCAATCTGTGTGTGTGAGAGAGAGGGATGTGTTCGTATGAGAGAGAGGGATGTGTGTGTGTTTGTATGTGTGTGAGAGAGGTGTGTGTTTGTGTGAGTGAGAGAAGGCACGTGTGAGAGTGAGAGAGAGGAAGAGAGGGGGATGTTTGTGTTTCTGTGAGAGAGAGAGAGGTGGGTGTGTTTATGTGAGAGAGAGATGTGTGTGCGAGAGAATTGTGTGTGTGTGATAGAGAGAAAAGTGTGTGTGTGAGAGAGAGAGGGGGATATGTGTGTGTGAGAGAGAAACAGAGAAGGATATGTGTGTGAGAGACAGAGGGGGTTTTGTGTGTGTGTGAGAGAGGGATGTGTGAGAGAGAGATAGGGATGTCTGTATCTGTGAGAAAGAGTGAGAGGGGTGTGTGTGTGTGTGTGTGTTAGAGAGAGAGAGACAGGGAGGTGTGTATCTGAGAGACTGAGAGAAAGAGAGGGATGTGTGTGAGAGAGAGGGATTTGTGTGTGTGTGAGAGAGGGATGTTTGTGTGTGAGATAGGGATGTGTGTGTGTTTGTGTGTGAGAGAGAGGTGGTTGTGTGTGAGAGAGAGTTAGAGGGATGTGTGAATGAGAGATATAGAGGGATGTCTGTATCTGTGAGAAAGAGAGAGAGAGGGGTTGTGTGTGTGAGAGAGAGAGAAAGTGGGGGGATGTTGTGTGTGAGGGTGGTGTGAGAGAGAGGGATGTATGTGTGTGAGAGAGATGGGTGTGTGTCTATGAGGGGGAGAGAGAGGGATGTGTGTGTGTGTGTTTGTGTGTCTGAGAGAGGTGTTTGTGTGTGAGAGAGGGGGCATGTGTGAGAGTGAGAGCGAGGAAGAGAGCGGGATGTTTGTGTGTGAGGGGGGATGTGTGTGTGTGGAAGAGAGAGAGGGATGTGTGTGAGAGAGAGATGTGTGTTTGAGAGAGAGGTGTGTGTGTGTGAGAGAGAGACAGGGGGATATGTGTGTTAGAGAGAGAGAAACAGAGAAGGATATGTGTGTGAGAGACAGAGGGGTTTTGTGTGTGTGAGAGAGAGGGATGTGTGTGTGAGAGAGAGAGATAGGGATGTCTGTATCTGTGAGAAAGAGTGAGAGGGGGGTGTGTGTGTGTTTGTTAGAGAGAGAGAGACAGGGAGGTGTGTATCTGAGAGACTGAGAGAAAGAGAGGGATGTGTGTGAGAGAGAGGGATTTGTGTGTGTGAGAGAGAGGGATGTTTGTGTGTGAGATAGGGATGTGTGTGTGTTTGTGTGTGAGAGAGAGGTGGTTGTGTGTGAGAGAGAGTTAGAGGGATGTGTGAATGAGAGATATAGAGGGATGTCTGTATCTGTGAGAAAGAGAGAGAGAGGGGTGTGTGTGAGAGAGAGAGAGTGGGGGGGATGTTTTGTGTGAGGGGGGTGTGAGAGAGAGGGATGTATGTGTGTGAGAGAGATGGGTGTGTGTCTATGAGGGGGAGAGAGAGGGATGTGTGTGTGTGTTTGTGTGTCTGAGAGAGGTGTTTGTGTGAGAGAGGGGGCATGTGTGAGAGTGAGAGCGAGGAAGAGAGCGGGATGTTTGTGTGTGAGGGGGGATGTGTGTGTGTGAGAGAGAGAGGGATGTGTGTGTGTGGAAGAGAGAGAGGGATGTGTGTGTGAGAGAGATGTGTGTTTGAGAGAGTTTGTGTGTGTTTGAGAGAGAGGTGTGTGTGAGAGAGAGAGGGATGGGTGTGAGAGATAGAGAAACAGATGGACATGTGTGTGAGAGAGAGAGGTGGTTGTGTGTGAGAGAGAGATAGAGGGATGTGTGAGTGAGAGAGAGGGATGTCTGTATCTGTGAGAAAGAGAGAGAGGCATGTGTGTGTGAGAGTATGTGTGTGTGAGAGAGAGTGGTGGGGTGCTGTGTGTGAGGGGGGTGTGAGAGAGAGAGAAAAATAGAGGGATGTGTGTGTGAGAGAGGAGGGTGATGTTATCTGTGAGGGAGGTGTGAGACAGAGAGGTGTGTTTGAGAGAGAGAGAGAGGGGTGTGTGTGTGTGTGAGAGAGATGTGTGTGTGTCTGTGAGGGAGAGAGGGATGTGTGTATGTCTGAGAGTGAGAGGACTGTGTCTGGGAGACTGAGAAAGAGAGAGGAATGTGTGTGTGTGAGAGAGATGTGTCTGTGAGAGAGAGAGAGGGATTTCTGTGTTTTTGTGTGAGAGAGCGAGGGATGTGTGTTTATGAGAGAGGGGTGTGAGAGAGAGAGAGAGAGGGATTTGTGTGTATTTGTGAGAGAGAGAGAGGGAGGGATGTGTGTGTGTCTGTGAGAGAGGGATTTGTGTATGTTTGTGAGAAAGAGAGAGGGATGTGTGTGTGTTAGTGTGTGTGTGTGTGAGAGAGAGAGAGGTGTGTGTGTGAGTGAGAGAGGGGGCATGTGAGAGAGAGGAAGAGAGAGGGATGTGTGTGTGTCTGTGAGGGAGAGAGAGGGTTGTGTATGTGTGAGAGAGATGTGTGTGCAAGAGAGAATTGTGTGTGTGATAGAGAGAGAAGTGTGTGTGTGTGGGAGAGAGAGAGGGATGTGTGTGAGAGATAGAGAGGGATGTCTGTATCTGTGAGAAAGAGAGAGAGGCGTGTGTGTGTGTTAGTATGTGTGTGTGTGAGAGAGTGGTGGGGTGCTGTGTGTGAGGGGGGTGTGAGAGAGAGAGAAAAATAGAGGGATGTGTGTGTGAGAGAGGAGGGTGATGTTATCTGTGAGGGAGGTGTGAGACAGAGAGGTGTGTTTGTGAGAGAGAGAGAGGGGTGTGTGTGTGAGAGAGAGAGATGTGTGTGTGTCTGTGAGGGAGAGAGGGATGTGTGTATGTCTGAGAGTGAGAGGACTGTGTCTGTGAGACTGAGAAAGAGAGAGGAATGTGTGTGAGAGAGAGGGATGTGTCTGTGAGAGAGAGGGATTTGTGTGTGTTTGTGTGAGAGAGCGAGGGATGTGTGTTTATGAGAGAGGGGTGTGTGTGTGAGAGGGATTTGTGTGTATTTGTGAGAGAGAGAGAGGGAGGGATGTGTGTGTCTGTGAGAGAGGGATTTGTGTATGTTTGTGAGAAAGAGAGAGGGATGTGTGTGTGTTAGTGTGTGTGTGTGAGAGAGAGAGAGGTGTGTGTGTGAGTGAGAGAGGGGGCATGTGAGAGTGAGAGAGAGGAAGAGAAAGGGAAGTGTGTATGTCTGTGATGGAGAGAGAGGGGTGTGTATGTGTGAGAGAGATGTGTGTGCAAGAGAGAATTCTGTGTGTGTGTGATAGAGAGAGAAGTATGTATGTGTGAGAGAAAGAGGGATGTGTGTGAGAGAGATAGAGAGGGATGTCTGTATCTTTGAGAAAGAGAGAAAGGTTTTTGTGTGTGTGTGTGTGTTAGAGGGAGAGAGACAGGGAGGTGTGTATCTGAGAGACTGAGAGAAAGAGAGAGATGTGTGTGTGAGATGGATTTGTGTGTGTGTGAGAGAGAAAGATAGATGGATGTGTCTGTGAGAGAGAGGGATTTGTGTGTGTCTGAGAGCGAGAGGGCTGTGTGTGTGAGAGAGAAAGAGAGAGGGATGTGTGTGAGAGAGATGTGTGTGTGTGTGTGTGTGTGTGTGAGGGAGAGAGGGATTTGTGTATGTCTGAGAGTGAGAGGACTGTGTCTGTGAGACTGAGAAAGAGAGAGGAATGCATGTGTGTGTGAGAGAGATGTGTCTGTGAGAGAGAGGGATTTATGTGTGTTTGTGTGAGAGAGCGAGGAATGTGTGTTTATTAGAGAGGGGTGTGTGTTAGAGAGAGAGGGATTTGTGTGTATTTGTGTGAGAGAGAACGGGAGGGATGTGTGTGTGTCTGTGAGAGAGGGATTTGTGTATGTTTGTGAGAAAGAGAGAGGGATGTGTGTGTGTTAGTGTGTGTGTGTGTGTGAGAGAGAGAGGTGTGTGTGTGAGTGAGAGAGGGGGCATGTGAGAGTGAGAGAGAGGAAGAGAGAGGATGTGTGTGTCTGTGAGGGAGAGAGGGGGGTGTGTATGTGTGAGAGAGATGTGTGTGTGTGAGAGAGAGAAGGATGTGTGTGTGAGAGAGAGAAACAGAGAAGGATATGTGTGTGAGAGACAGAGGTGGTTTTCTGTGTGAGAGAGAGAGGGATGTGTGTGAGAGAGATAGAGAGGGATGTCTGTATCTGTGAGAAAGAGAGAAAGGTTTGTGTGTGTGTGTTAGAGGGAGAGCGACAGGGAGGTGTGTATCTGAGAGACTGAGAGAAAGAGAGCAATGTGTGTGTGAGAGGGATTTGTGTGTGTAAGAGAGAGAAAGAGAGAGGGATGTGTCTGTGAGAGAGAGAGGGATTTGTGTGTGTCTGAGAGCGAGAGGGCTGTGTGTGTGAGACAAAGAGAGAGGGATGTGTCTGTGTGAGAGAGGTGTGTGTGAGAGAGAGGGAGGGATGTGAGTGTGTGAGAGAGAGGGGTGTGTGTGTGTGTGAGAGAGAGAGAGAGATGAAAGGATGTGTGTGAGAGAGAGGGATGTGTGTGTGAGAGAGAGGGATTTGTGTGTGTATGAGAGAATGAGAAAGGGATGTGTCTGTGAGAGAGGGATTTGTGTGTCTGAGAGCGAGAGGGCTGTGTGTGTGAGACAGAGAAAGAGAGGGATGTGTGTGTGAGAGAGAGACATATGTGTCTATGAGAGAGAGGGATTTGTTGGTGTTTGTGTGAGAGAGAGAGGGAGGGATGTGAGTGTGTGAGAGGGGTGTGTGTGAGAGAGAGAGAAAGATGAAAGGATGTGTGTGAGAGAGAGGGATGTGTGTGTGAGAGAGAGGGATTTGTGTGTGTATGAGAGAATGAGGGAGGGATGTGTGTGTCTGTGAGAGAGGGATTTCTGTGTGTGTGTGAAAGAGAGCAATCTGTGTGTGTGAGAGAGAGGGATGTGTTCGTATGAGAGAGAGGGATGTGTGTGTGTTTGTATGTGTGTGAGAGAGGTGTGTGTTTGTGTGAGTGAGAGAAGGCACGTGTGAGAGTGAGAGAGAGGAAGAGAGGGGGATGTTTGTGTTTCTGTGAGAGAGAGAGAGGTGGGTGTGTTTATGTGAGAGAGAGATGTGTGTGCGAGAGAATTGTGTGTGTGTGATAGAGAGAAAAGTGTGTGTGTGAGAGAGAGAGGGGGATATGTGTGTGTGAGAGAGAAACAGAGAAGGATATGTGTGTGAGAGACAGAGGGGGTTTTGTGTGTGTGTGAGAGAGGGATGTGTGAGAGAGAGATAGGGATGTCTGTATCTGTGAGAAAGAGTGAGAGGGGTGTGTGTGTGTGTGTGTGTTAGAGAGAGAGAGACAGGGAGGTGTGTATCTGAGAGACTGAGAGAAAGAGAGGGATGTGTGTGAGAGAGAGGGATTTGTGTGTGTGTGAGAGAGGGATGTTTGTGTGTGAGATAGGGATGTGTGTGTGTTTGTGTGTGAGAGAGAGGTGGTTGTGTGTGAGAGAGAGTTAGAGGGATGTGTGAATGAGAGATATAGAGGGATGTCTGTATCTGTGAGAAAGAGAGAGAGAGGGGTTGTGTGTGTGAGAGAGAGAGAAAGTGGGGGGATGTTGTGTGTGAGGGTGGTGTGAGAGAGAGGGATGTATGTGTGTGAGAGAGATGGGTGTGTGTCTATGAGGGGGAGAGAGAGGGATGTGTGTGTGTGTGTTTGTGTGTCTGAGAGAGGTGTTTGTGTGTGAGAGAGGGGGCATGTGTGAGAGTGAGAGCGAGGAAGAGAGCGGGATGTTTGTGTGTGAGGGGGGATGTGTGTGTGTGGAAGAGAGAGAGGGATGTGTGTGAGAGAGAGATGTGTGTTTGAGAGAGAGGTGTGTGTGTGTGAGAGAGAGACAGGGGGATATGTGTGTTAGAGAGAGAGAAACAGAGAAGGATATGTGTGTGAGAGACAGAGGGGTTTTGTGTGTGTGAGAGAGAGGGATGTGTGTGTGAGAGAGAGAGATAGGGATGTCTGTATCTGTGAGAAAGAGTGAGAGGGGGGTGTGTGTGTGTTTGTTAGAGAGAGAGAGACAGGGAGGTGTGTATCTGAGAGACTGAGAGAAAGAGAGGGATGTGTGTGAGAGAGAGGGATTTGTGTGTGTGAGAGAGAGGGATGTTTGTGTGTGAGATAGGGATGTGTGTGTGTTTGTGTGTGAGAGAGAGGTGGTTGTGTGTGAGAGAGAGTTAGAGGGATGTGTGAATGAGAGATATAGAGGGATGTCTGTATCTGTGAGAAAGAGAGAGAGAGGGGTGTGTGTGAGAGAGAGAGAGTGGGGGGGATGTTTTGTGTGAGGGGGGTGTGAGAGAGAGGGATGTATGTGTGTGAGAGAGATGGGTGTGTGTCTATGAGGGGGAGAGAGAGGGATGTGTGTGTGTGTTTGTGTGTCTGAGAGAGGTGTTTGTGTGAGAGAGGGGGCATGTGTGAGAGTGAGAGCGAGGAAGAGAGCGGGATGTTTGTGTGTGAGGGGGGATGTGTGTGTGTGAGAGAGAGAGGGATGTGTGTGTGTGGAAGAGAGAGAGGGATGTGTGTGTGAGAGAGATGTGTGTTTGAGAGAGTTTGTGTGTGTTTGAGAGAGAGGTGTGTGTGAGAGAGAGAGGGATGGGTGTGAGAGATAGAGAAACAGATGGACATGTGTGTGAGAGAGAGAGGTGGTTGTGTGTGAGAGAGAGATAGAGGGATGTGTGAGTGAGAGAGAGGGATGTCTGTATCTGTGAGAAAGAGAGAGAGGCATGTGTGTGTGAGAGTATGTGTGTGTGAGAGAGAGTGGTGGGGTGCTGTGTGTGAGGGGGGTGTGAGAGAGAGAGAAAAATAGAGGGATGTGTGTGTGAGAGAGGAGGGTGATGTTATCTGTGAGGGAGGTGTGAGACAGAGAGGTGTGTTTGAGAGAGAGAGAGAGGGGTGTGTGTGTGTGTGAGAGAGATGTGTGTGTGTCTGTGAGGGAGAGAGGGATGTGTGTATGTCTGAGAGTGAGAGGACTGTGTCTGGGAGACTGAGAAAGAGAGAGGAATGTGTGTGTGTGAGAGAGATGTGTCTGTGAGAGAGAGAGAGGGATTTCTGTGTTTTTGTGTGAGAGAGCGAGGGATGTGTGTTTATGAGAGAGGGGTGTGAGAGAGAGAGAGAGAGGGATTTGTGTGTATTTGTGAGAGAGAGAGAGGGAGGGATGTGTGTGTGTCTGTGAGAGAGGGATTTGTGTATGTTTGTGAGAAAGAGAGAGGGATGTGTGTGTGTTAGTGTGTGTGTGTGTGAGAGAGAGAGAGGTGTGTGTGTGAGTGAGAGAGGGGGCATGTGAGAGAGAGGAAGAGAGAGGGATGTGTGTGTGTCTGTGAGGGAGAGAGAGGGTTGTGTATGTGTGAGAGAGATGTGTGTGCAAGAGAGAATTGTGTGTGTGATAGAGAGAGAAGTGTGTGTGTGTGGGAGAGAGAGAGGGATGTGTGTGAGAGATAGAGAGGGATGTCTGTATCTGTGAGAAAGAGAGAAAGGTTTTTGTGTGTGTGTTAGAGAGAGGGAGACAGGGAGGTGTGTATCTGAGAGACTGAGAGAAAGAGAGAGATGTGTGTGTGAGAGGGATTTGTGTGTGTGAGAGAGAGAAAGAGAGAGGGATGTGTCTGTGAGAGAGAGGGATTTGTGTGTGTGTGAGAGCGAGAGGGCTGTGTGTGTGAGACAGAGAGAGAGGGATGTGTGTGTGAGAGAGATGTGTGTGTGTCTGTGAGGGAGAGAGGGATGTGTGTATGTCTGAGAGTGAGAGGACTGTGTCTGTGAGACTGAGAAAGAGAGAGGAATGTGTGTGTGAGAGAGAGATGTGTCTGTGAGAGAGAGGGATTTGTGTGTGTTTGTGTGAGAGAGCGAGGGATGTGTGTTTATGAGAGAGGGGTGTGTGTGTGAGAGAGAGGGATTTGTGTGTATTTGTGAGAGAGAGAGGGAGGGATGTGTGTGTGTCTGTGAGAGAGGGATTTGTGTATGTTTGTGAGAAAGAGAGAGGGATGTGTGTGTGTTAGTGTGTGTGTGTGTGAGAGAGAGAGAGGTGTGTGTGAGTGAGAGAGGGGGCATGTGAGAGTGAGAGAGAGGAAGAGAGAGGGACGTGTGTGTGTCTGTGAGGGAGAGAGATGGGTGTGTATGTGTGAGAGAGATGTGTGTGCAAGAGAGAATTCTGTGTGTGTGATAGAGAGAGAATTCTGTGTGTGTGAGAGAAAGAGGGATGTGTGTGAGAGAGATAGAGAGGGATGTCTGTATCTGTGAGAAAGAGAGAAAGGTTTTTGTGTGTGTGTGTGTTAGAGGGAGAGAGACAGGGAGGTGTGTATCTGAGAGACTGAGAGAAAGAGAGAGATGTGTGTGTGAGAGGGGTTTGTGTGTGTGTGAGAGAGAAAGAGAGAGGGATGTGTCTGTGAGAGAGAGGGATTTGTGTGTGTCTGAGAGCGAGAGGGCTGTGTGTGTGAGACAAAGAAAGAGAGAGGGATGTGTGTGAGAGAGATGTGTGTGTGTGTGTGAGGGAGAGAGGGATGTGTGTATGTCTGAGAGTGAGAGGACTGTGTCTGTGAGACTGAGAAATAGAGAGGAATGTGTGTGAGAGAGAGATGTGTCTGTGAGAGAGAGGGATTTGTGTGTGTTTGTGTGAGAGAGCGAGGGATGTGTGTTTATGAGAGAGGGGTGTGTGTGAGAGAGAGGGATTTGTGTGTATTTGTGAGAGAGAGAGGGAGGGATGTGTGTGTGTCTGTGAGAGAGGGATTTGTGTATGTTTGTGAGAAAGAGAGAGGGATGTGTGTGTGTGTGTTAGTGTGTGTGTGTGTGAGAGAGAGAGGTGTGTGTGTGAGTGAGAGAGGGGGCATGTGAGAGTGAGAGAGAGGAAGAGAGAGGGACGTGTGTGTGTCTGTGAGGGAGAGAGAGGGGTGTGTATGTTTGAGAGAGATGTGTGTGCAAGAGAGAATTGTGTGTGTGATAGAGAGCGCAGTGTGTGTGTGAGAGAGAGACAGGGGGATATGTGTGTGAGAGAGAAACAGAGAAGGATATGTGTGTGAGAGACAGAGGGTGTTTTGTGTGTGAGAGAGGGATGTGTGTGAGAGAGAGATAGGGATGTCTGTATCTTTGAGAAAGAGAGAAAGGTTTTGTGTGTGTGTGTGTGTGTTAGAGGGAGAGAGACAGGGAGGTGCGTATCTGAGAGACTAAGAGAAAGAGAGAGATGTGTGTGTGAGAGGGATTTGTGTGTGTGTGAGAGAGAAAGAGAGAGGGATGTGTCTGTGAGAGAGAGGGATTTGTGTGTGTCTGAGAGCGAGAGGGCTGTGTGTGTGTGAGACAGAGAAAGAGAGAGGGATGCGTGTGTGAGAGAGTTGTGTGTGTGTCTGTGTGTGAGAGAGGGATTTGTCTGTGTTTGTGTGAGAGAGAGAGGGAGGGATGTGAGTGTGTGAGAGAGAAGTGTGTGTGTGTGTGTGAGAGAGAGGGATGTGTGTGAGAGAGATAGAGAGGGATGTCTGTATCTGTGAGAAAGAGAGAAAGGTTTTTGTGTGTGTGTTAGAGAGAGGGAGACAGGGAGATGTGTATCTGAGAGACTGAGAGAAAGAGAGAGATGTGTGTGTGAGAGGGATTTGTGTGTGTGAGAGAGAGAAAGAGAGAGGGATGTGTCTGTGAGAGAGAGGGATTTGTGTGTGTCTGAGAGCGAGAGGGCTGTGTGTGTGTGAGACAGAGAAAGAGAGAGGGATGCGTGTGTGAGAGAGATGTGCGTGTGTCTGTGTGTGAGAGAGGGATTTGTCTGTGTTTGTGTGAGAGAGAGAGGGAGGGATGTGAGTGTGTGAGAGAGAGGGATTTGTGTGTGTGAGAGAGAGAGAGAGAGAGAAAGATGAAATGATGTGTGTGAGAGAGAGCGATGTGTATGTGAGAGAGAAAGGGATATGTTTGTATGAGAGAGAGGGATGTGTGTGTGTTTGTATGTGTGTGAGAGAGGTGTGTTTGTGTGAGTGAGAGAAGGCACGTGTGAGAGTGAGAGTGAGGAAGAGAGGGGGATGTTTGTGTTTCTGTGAGAGGGGGGGTGTGTATGTGAGAGAGATGTGTGTGCAAGAGAATTGTGTGTGTGTGATAGAGAGAGAAGTGTGTGTGTGTGTGAGAGAGAGGGGGATATGTGTGTTAGAGAGAGAGAAACAGAGAAGGATATGTGTGAGAGACAGAGGGGTTTTGTGTGTGTGAGAGAGAGGGATGTGTGAGAGAGAGAGATAGGGATGTCTGTATCTGTGAGAAAGAGTGAGAGGGGTGTGTGTGTGTGTGTGTGTGTGTGTTAGAGAGAGAGAGACAGGGAGGTGTGTATCTGAGAGACTGAAAGAGAGGGATGTGTGTGTGAGAGAGAGGGATTTGTGTGTGTGAGAGAGAAAGAGAGAGGGATGTTTGTGTGTGAGAGAGGGATGTGTGTGTGTTTGTGTGTGAGAGAGAGGTGGTTGTGTGAGAGAGATAGAATTAGAGGGATGTGTGAATGAGAGATATAGAGGGATGTCTGTATCTGAGAAAGAGAGAGAGAGGGGTGTGAGAGAGAGAGAGAGAGTGGGGGGATGTTGTGTGTGTGGGGTGTTAGAGAGAGAAAATAGTTGTGTGTGTGAGAGAGAGGTGTTGATGTTGTCTGTACGGGGGTTAGTGAGAGAGAGAAGTGTATGTGAGAGAGAGAGGGTGTGTGTGTGTGTGAGAGAGAGAGATGTGTGTGTCTGAGGGAGAGAGTGATGTGGGTGTGTCTGAGAGCGAGAGGGCTGTGTGTGAGAGACAGAAAAGAGAGAGGGGTGTGTGTGTGTGAGAGAGATGTATGTTTGAGAGAGTTGTGTCTGTGATAGAGAGAGAGGTGTGTGTGTGAGAGAGAGGGATGTGTGTGTGAGAGAGAAAAAGAGACAGATATATGTGTGTGAGAGAGGTGGTTGTGTGAGAGAGATTGAGGGATATGTGAGTGAGAGAGAGGGATGTCTGTATCTGTGAGAAAGAGAGAGAGGGGTGTGTGTGTGTGAGAGAGAGAGTGGGGGGATGTTGTGTGTGAGGGGGTGTGAGAGAGAGAGAAAATAGATGTGTGTGTGAGAGAGGGGTTGATGTTGTCTGTAAGGGGGTGAGTGAGAGAGAGAGGTGTGTGTGAGAGAGAGAGGGAGAGAGGGGTGTGTGTGTGAGAGAGAGGGATTTGTGTGTGAGAGAGAGAGAATGAGGGAGGGATGTGTGGTCTGTGAGAGAGGCATTTGTGTGTGTGTCTGTGAGAGAGGGGTGTGTGTGTGAGGGGGGATGTGTGTGTGAGAAAGAGCTGTGCATGTGTGTCTGTGAGAGAGAGAGGGTTGTGTGTGTGTTTGTGAGTGAGAGAGAGGGATGTATGTGTGTGAGAGAGATGGGTGTGTGTCCATGAGAGAGAGATGGATGTGTGTGTGTGCTTGTGTGTCTGAGAGAGGTGTTTGTGTGTGTGTGAGGGGGCATGTGTGAGAGTGAGAGCAAGGAAGAGAGCAGGATGTGTCTGTGTGTGAGTGAGGGGGGATGTGTGTGTGTGTGTCAGAGAGAAAGAGAGGAATGTGTGTTTGAGAGAAGTGTGTGTGTTAGAGAGAGATGTGTGTGTTTCTATGATAGAGAGGGATTTGTGTGTGTCTGAGAGAGAGATAGAGGGAGGCATGTGTGTGTGTGAGACAAGGAAGTGTGTATCTGAGAGAGTGAAAGAGAGGGATGTGTGTGTGTGAGAGAGAGGTGTGTGTGTGAGAGAGAGAGAGAAAGAGAGGGATGTGTGTGAGAGAGAGAGGTGGGGATGTGTGTGTGTGTGAGAGGGATGTGTGTGTATCTAAGAGAGAGAGGGGTGTGTGAGAGAGAAAGAGATAGATGTGTGTGTCTGAGAGAGAGAGAGGGATGTGTGTGTGTGTGTGTATCTGAGAGAGAGAAGGGTGTGTGTATGAGAAAGAGGGAGGGATGTTTGTGTGTCTGTGAGAGAGAGGGGTGTGTGTGTGTGTGTGTGTGTGAGGGGGGATGTGTGTGTGAGAGAGAGCTGTGCATGTGTGTGTGTGTGAGAGAGGGGTGTGTGTGCTTGTGTGAGAGAGAGAGGGATGTATGTGTGTGAGAGAGATGGGTGTGTGTCTATGAGAGTGAGAGGGATGTGTTTGTGTTTTGTGTGTCTGAGAGAGGTGTTTGTGTGAGAGTGAGAGCGAGGAAGAGAGTGGGATGTGTGTGTGTGTGAGAGAGAGGGATGTGTGTGTGTGTGAGAGATGTGTGTGATAGAGAGGTGCGTGTGTGTGTTTGTGTGTGAGAGAGAGGGATGTGTGTGTAAGAGAGAAATAGTGACGGATATGTGTGTGTGAGAGAGAGGTGGTTGTGTGTGTGAGAGAGAGATAGAGGGATGTGTGAGTGAGAGAAATAGAGAGGGATGTCTGTATCTGTGAGAAAGAGAGAGAGGTGTGTGTGAGAGAGAGAGAGTGGGGGGATGATGTGTGTGAGGGGGTGTGAGAGAGAAAAATAGAGGGGGTTTGTGTGGGAGACAGAGGGGTTGATGTTGTCTGTGAGGTGGTGTGAGACAGAGAGGTGTGGGTGTGTGAGACAGAGAGGGGTGTGTGTGTGTGAGAGAGAGATGTGTGTATGTCTGAGAGTGAGAGGACTATGTGTGTGAGACAGAAAGAGAAAGGGATGTGTGTGTGTGTGAGAGAGACATATATGTGTCTGTGAGAGCGGGATTTGTGTGCGTGTGTGTGAGAGAGGGAGGGATGTGTGTGTGTGAGAGAAGGAGGGATGTGTGTGTGTGAGAGAGGGATGTGTGTGTGTGTTTGTGAGAGAGAGCTGTGTGTGAGTGAGAGAGGGGGCATGTGAGAGTGAGAGAGAGGAAGAGAGAGGGATGTGTGTGTTTCTGTGTGTGTGTGAGAGAGGGGTGTGTATGTGTGAGAGAGAGATGTGAGTGTGAGAGAGAATTGTGTGTGTGATATAGAGAGAGAAGTGTATGTGTGTGAGAGAGACAAGGATACGTGTGTGTGAGAGAAACAGAGAAGGATATGTGTGTGAGAGACAGAGGGGGTTTTGTGTGTGTGAGAGAGAGGGATGTGTGAGAGAGAGATAGAGAGAGATGTCTGTATCTGTGAGAAAGAGTGAGAGGGGTGTGTGTTAGAGAGAGAGAGAGACAGGGAGGTGTGTATTTGAGAGACTGAGAGAACGAGAGGGATGTATGTGTGAGAGAGAGGCGTGTGTGAAAGAGAGAGAGAGAAAGAGAGAGGGATGTGTGAGGGGGGATGTGTGTGTGTGAGAGAGTGATGTGTGTGTATCTGAGGGGGGTGTGTGGGAGAGAAAGAGAGCGGGATGTTTGTGTGTCTGTGAAAGAGAGAGGCGTGTGTGTGTGTGAGAGAGAGGGGGCATATGTGTGTGAGAGAGAGAGGTGTGAGAGGGAGGTGTGCGTGTGTTTGAGACAGAGAGAGTGTGTGTGTGTGTGTTTGTGTGAGTGAGAGAGAGGGATGTGTCTGAGAGTGAGAGGGCTGTGTGTGTGAGACAGAGAAAGAGAGAGGGATGTGTGTGTGAGAGAGAGACATATGTGTCTATGAGAGAGAGGGATTTGTTGGTGTTTGTGTGAGAGAGAGAGGGAGGGATGTGAGTGTGTGAGAGAGAGGGGTGTGTGTGAGAGAGAGAGAAAGATGCAAGGATGTGTGTGAGAGAGAGGGATGTGTGTGTGAGAGAGAGGGATTTGTGTGTGTATGAGAGAATGAGAAAGGGATGTGTCTGTGAGAGAGGGATTTGTGTGTCTGAGAGCGAGAGGGCTGTGTGTGTGAGACAGAGAAAGAGAGAGGGATGTGTGTGTGAGAGAGAGACATATGTGTCTATGAGAGAGGGATTTGTTGGTGTTTGTGTGAGAAAGAGAGGGATGTAAGTGTGTGAGAGAGAGGGGTGTGTGTGTGAGAGAGAGAGAGAAAGATGCAAGGATGTGTGTGAGAGAGAGGGATGTGTGAGAGAGAGTGATTTGTGTGTGTGTGTGTGAGAGAGAGGTATGTGTTTGTATGAGAGAGAGGGATATGTGTGTGTGTTTGTGTGTGTGTGAGAGAGAGGTGTGTGCTTTTGTGAGAGGGGGCATGTGAGAGTGACAGAGAGGAAGAAAGAGGGATGTGTGTGTTTCTGTGTGAGAGAGAGGGGTGTGTATGAGACAGAGAGAAGTGTGTGAGAGAGAATTGTGTGTGTGTGTGTGTGTGTGTGATAGAGAGAAGTATGTGTGTGAGAGAGAGGTGAATATGTGTGTGTGAGAGAGAAACAGAGAAGGATATGTGTGTGAGACAGAGGGGGTTTTGTGTGTGTGAGTGAGAGAGGGATGTGTGTGAGAGAGAGATAGAGAGGCATGTCTGTATCTGTGAGAAAGAGAGAAAGGTTTTTTTTTGTGTGTGTGTGTTAGAGGGAGAGAGACAGGGAGGTGTGTATGTGAGAGACTGAGAGAAAGAGAGAGATGTGTGTGTGAGAGGAATTTGTGTGTGTGAGAGAGAGAAAGAGAGAGGGATGTGTCTGTGAGAGAGAGGGATTTGTGTGTGTCTGAGAGCGAGAGGGCTGTGTGTGTGTGAGACAGAGAAAGAGAGAGGGATGTGTGTGTGAGAGAGAGACATATGTGTCTGTGTGAGAGAGGGATTTGTCTGTGTTTGTGTGAGAGAGAGAGGGAGGGATGTGAGTGTGTGAGAGAGAGGGGTGTGTGTGTGTGTGTCTGAGAGAGAGAAAGATGAAAGGATGTGTGTGAGAGAGAGGGATGTGTATGTGAGAGAGAGGGATTTGTGTGTGTATGAGAGAATGAGGGAGGGATGTGTGTGTCTGTGAGAGAGGGATTTGTGTGTGTGTGTGAGAGAGAGCAATCTGTGTGTGAGAGAGAGAGGGATGTGTTTGTTTGAGAGAGAGGGATGTGTGTGTGTTTGTGTGTGAGAGAGGTGTGTGTTTGTGTGAGTGAGAGAAGGCACGTGTGAGAATGAGAGAGAGGAAGAGAGGGGGAATGTTTGTGTTTCTGTGAGATAGAGAGAGGGGGTGTGTATGTGTGAGAGAGATGTGTGTGCGAGAGAATTGTGTGTGTGTGATAGAGAGAAAAGTGTGTGTGTGTGAGAGAGAGGGGTATGTGTGTTAGAGAGAGAGAAACAGAGAAGGATATGTGTGTGAGAGACAGAGGGGTTTTGTGTGTGTGAGAGAGAGGGATGTGTGTGTGAGAGAGAGAGATAGGGATGTCTGTATCTGTGAGAAAGAGTGAGAGGGGTGTGTGTGTGTGTTTGTTAGAGAGAGAGAGACAGGGAGGTGTGTATCTGAGAGACTGAGAGAAAGAGAGGGATGTGTGTGAGAGAGAGGGATTTGTGTGTGTGTGAGAGAGGGATGTTTGTGTGTGAGATAGGGATGTGTGTGTGTTTGTGTGTGAGAGAGAGGTGGTTGTGTGAGAGAGAGAGAGTTAGAGGGATGTGTGAATGAGAGATATAGAGGGATGTCTGTATCTGTGAGAAAGAGAGAGAGAGGGGTGTGTGTGAGAGAGAGAGAGTGGGGGGGATGTTTTGTGTGAGGGGGGTGTGAGAGAGAGGGATGTATGTGTGTGAGAGAGATGGGTGTGTGTCTATGAGGGGGAGAGAGAGGGATGTGTGTGTGTGTGTTTGTGTGTCTGAGAGAGGTGTTTGTGTGAGAGAGAGGGGGCATGTGTGAGAGTGAGAGCGAGGAAGAGAGTGGGATGTTTGTGTGTGAGGGGGGATGTGTGTGTGTGTGAGAGAGAGGGATGTGTGTGTGTGGAAGAGAGAGAGGGATGTGTGTGTGAGAGAGATGTGTGTTTGAGAGAGTTTGTGTGTGTTTGAGAGAGAGGTGTGTGTGTGAGAGAGAGGGATGGGTGTGAGAGATAGAGAAACAGATGGACATGTGTGTGAGAGAGAGAGGTGGTTGTGTGTGAGAGAGAGATAGAGGGATGTGTGAGTGAGAGATAGAGAGGGATGTCTGTATCTGTGAGAAAGAGAGAGAGGCATGTGTGTGTGTGAGTATGTGTGTGTGAGAGAGAGTGGTGGGGTGCTATGTGTGAGGGGGGTGTGAGAGAGGGAGAAAAATAGAGGGATGTGTGTGTGAGAGAGGAGGGTGATGTTATCTGTGAGGGAGGTGTGAGACAGAGAGGTGTGTTTGTGAGAGAGAGAGAGGGGTGTGTGTGTGAGAGAGAGAGATGTGTGTGTGTCTGTGAGGGAGAGAGGGATGTGTGTATGTCTGAGAGTGAGAGGACTGTGTCTGTGAGACTGAGAAAGAGAGAGGAATGTGTGTGAGAGAGAGATGTGTCTGTGAGAGAGAGGGATTTGTGTGTGTTTGTGTGAGAGAGCGAGGGATGTGTGTTTATGAGAGAGGGGTGTGTGTGTGAGAGGGATTTGTGTGTATTTGTGAGAGAGAGAGGGAGGGATGTGTGTGTGTCTGTGAGAGAGGGATTTGTGTATGTTTGTGAGAAAGAGAGAGGGATGTGTGTGTGTTAGTGTGTGTGTGTGTGTGTGAGAGAGAGGTGTGTGTGTGTGAGTGAGAGAGGGGGCATGTGAGAGTGAGAGAGAGGAAGAGAGAGGGACATGTGTGTGTCTGTGAGGGAGAGAGAGGAGTGTGTATGTGTGAGAGAGATGTGTGTGCAAGAGAGAATTGTGTGTGTGTGATAGAGAGAGAAGTGTGTGTCTGTGAGAGAGAGAGGGGGATATGTGTGTGTGTGAGAGAGAAAAAGAGAAGGATATGTGTGTGAGAGACAGAGGGGGTTTTGTGTGTGAGAGTGAGAGGGATGTGTGAGATAGAGATAGGGATGTCTGTATCTTTGAGAAAGAGCGAAAGGTTAGTGTGTGTGTGTTAGGGAGAGAGAGACAGGGAGGTGTGTATCTGGGAGACTGAGAGAGAGTGATGTGTGTGTGAGAGAGGTGTGTGTGTGTGTGAGAGAGAGAGAAAGTGTGATGTGTGTGTGTGTATGTGAGGGGGGTTGTGTCGGAGAGAAAGAGAGCGGGATGTTTGTGTGTCTGTGACAGAGAGAGGCGTGTTTGTGTGTGAGAAAGAGGGGGGATATGTGTGTGAGACAGAGAGGGGGTGAGACGGAGGTGTGTGTGTATTTTAGAGAGAGAAGGTGTGTGTGTGTTTGAGTGAGAGGGATGTGTGTTTGTGTGAGAGAGGGATTTGTGTGTGTTTGTGTGAGAGAGAGAAGGAGGGATGTGTGTGTGTTAGAGAGGGGGGTGTGTGTGAGATAGAGAGAAAGATGAAAGGATGTGTGTGTGTGATAGAGTGATGTGTGTGTTTGAGAGAGGGATTTGTGTGTGTTTGTGTGAGAGAGAGAGGGAGTGATGTGTGTGTGTCTGTGAGAGAGGGATTTGTTTATTTTTGTGTGTGAGAGAGATAGGGATGTGTGTGTGTTTCTGTGTGTGTGAGAGAGAGGTGTGTGTTTGTGTGAGAGAGGGGGTGAGTGAGAGTGAGATGGAGGAAGAGAGAGGGATGTGTGTGTGTCTGTGAGAGAGGGGTGTGTGTGTGAGAGAGAGAGATGTGTGTTTAAGAGAGAATTGTGAGTGTGTGATAGAGAGAAAAGTGTGTGTGTATGAGAGAGAGGGGGATATGTGTGTGTGAGAGAGAAACAGAGAAGGATATGTGTGTGAGAGACAGAGGGGATTTTGTGTGTGAGAGAGAGAGGGATGTGAGAGAGAGAGAGGGATGTCTGTATCTGTGAGAAAGAGAGAAAGGTGTGTATGTGTGTGTGTGTGTGTTAGAGACAGGGAGGTGTGCATCTGAGAGACAGAGAGAAAGAGAGGGATGTGTGTGTGTGAGAGAGAGGTGTGTGTGTGTGAGAAAGAAAGAGGGATGTGTGTGTGAGAGAGAGGTGTCGTGTGTGAGAAAGAGAGAGGGATGTGTTTTTATATGAGAGAGAGGGGTGTGTGTGAGAGAGAAAGAGAGAGGGATGTGTGTGAGAGAGAGAGAAAGAGAGGGATGTGTGTGTATCTGAGAGAGAGAGGGGTGTGTGTGAGAGAGAAATAGAGAGGGATGTGTGTGTGTCTATGAGGGGGGTGTGTTTGTGAGGGGGGATGTGTGTGAGAGATGGGCGTGTGTGTGTGTTTGTGTGAGAGAGAGGGATGTATTTGTGTGAGAGAGAGATGGGTTTGTGTCTATGAGGGAGAGAGGGATGTGTGTGTGTTTTTGTGTGTGTGTGAGAGGTGTGTGTGTGAGAGGTAAATAGAGGGGGCATGTGTGTGTGTGAGAGAGAGAGAGAGTGGAATGTTTGTGTGTGAGAGAGAGAGGGGGATGTGTGTGTGTCTGTGAGAGAGAGGGGTCTGTGTGTGTGAGAGCAATGTGTGTGTGTGAGAGTTGCGTGTGTCTATGATAGAGAGAGAGAGGTGTGTGTGTGTTAGAGACAGAGGTATGTATGTGAGAGAGAGAAACAGGGACAGATATGTGTGTGAAGAGAGAGGTTGTTGTGTGTGAGAGAGATAGAGGTGTGTGAGAGTAAGAGAGATAGGGATGTCTGCGTCTGTGAGAAAGAGAGAGAGGGGTGTGTGTTGAGAGAGGGGGGTATGTTGTGTGTGGGGTGAGAGAGAAAAATAGAGGGATGTGTGTGTATGAGAGGGGGGGTTGATGTTGTCTGTGATGGGGGTGTGAGAGAGAGGTATGTGCGTGTGTGAGAGAGGGGTGTGTGTCTGTGAGAGAGAGGTGTATGTGGTGTGAGAGAGGGGGGTGTGTGTGAGAGAGAGAGAGAGAAAGAATAGGGTTGTGTGTGGAGAGAGAGGGGGTGTTTGTGTGAGAAAGAGATGTGTGTGTGTGTGTGAAAGAGGTGTGTGTCTGTAATAGACAGAGAGGTGTGTGTGTGTGTGAGACAGACAGAGATGGATGTGTGTGTGTGATAGAGAAACAAGGATGCATATGTGTGTGTGAGAGAGATGGGGTTGTGTGTGTGTGAGAGTGAGAGGGATGTGTGACAGAGAGAGATAGAGAGAGGGATGTCTGTGTCCTGAGAAAGAGAGAGAGTGTGTGTGTGTGTGTGTGTGTGTGTGTGTTTTAGAGAGAGAGAGAGACAGGGAGGTGTGTTTCTGAGAGAGAAACGGATGTGTGTGTATGTGTGTGTGTGAGAGAGAAGGATGTGTTTGTGAGAGAGATGTGTTTGTCTTTGAGAGAGGGATATTTGTGTGTCTGTGAGAGAGAGAGAGAGGGATGTGAGAGAGAGAGAGAAAGAGAGGGATGTGAGGGCATGTGTGTGAGAGAGATGTGTGTGTGAGAGAGGTGGGTGTGAGTCTGTGAGAGAGCTGTGGGGGGGATGTGGGGGGTGTGAGGGGGTGTGTGTGTGAGAGAGAGGCATGGGAGTGTGTGTGAGAGGGATGTGTGTGTGTTTGTGTGTGTGTGTGTGTGAGAGAGAGACAGAGGTGTGTGTGTGTGAGAGAGAGAGGGGCTTGTGTGAGAGTGAGAGATAGAGAGGGATGTGTGTGTTTGAGAGAGGTGTGTGGGTGAGAGAGGGATGTGTGTGTGTGAGAGAGAGAGGATGTGTGTGTATCTGTGAGAGAGAGTTGGGTGGGTGTGAGAGAGAGAAAGAGAGAGGGATGTTTGTGTGCCTGTGAGAGAGGGAGGTGTGTGTGTGAGAGAGAGGGGTGTGTGTGTGAGAGAGAGGGGTGTGAGAGAGAGAGGGGTGTGTGTGTGTCAGAGGGAGGCATGAGAGTGTGTGAGAGAGAGGGATGTGTGTGTGTTTGTATGTGTGTGTGAGAGAGAGAGAGGTGTGTGTGTGAGAGAGAGAGGGGCTTGTGTGAGAGTGAGAGATAGAGAGGGATGTGTGTGTATGAGAGAGATGTGTGGGTGAGAGAGGGATGTGTGTGTGAGAGAGAGGATGTGTGTGTATCTGTGAGAGAGAGAGGAGTGTGTGTGAGAGAGAAAGAGAGAGGGATGTGTGTGTGAGAGAGATGTGTGTGTCTCTGAGAGAGAGGGGGGTGTGTGTGTGAGAGAGAGTTGAGTGTGTGTGTGTGTGTGAGAGAGGGATATGTGAGAGAGACAGAAAGAGAGAGGGATGGGGGGCGTGTGTGTGAGAGGGATATGTGTGTGTTTATGAGAGATGTGGGTGTGTGTCTGTGATAGAGAGAGAGGTGTGTGTGTGAGATAGAGACAGAGATGGATGTGTGTGTGTGTGAGAGAGAAAGAGGGATGCATATGTATGTGTGAGAGAGAGGGGGTTGTGTATGTGTCAGTGAGAGAGAGAGGGATGTGTGTGAGAGAGAGAGAGGGATGTCTGTGTCCTGAGAAAGAGAGAGAGGGGTGTGTGTGTGTTTGAGAGAGAGAGAGAGAGAGAGAGTGGGAGAGAGAGAGAGGGACAGGGAGGTGTGTTTCTGAGAGAGAGAGAGAGAGAGATGTGTGTGTGTTAGAGAGAGGTGAATGTGTGTATGTGAGAGAGAGAGAGAGAGAAAGAGACAGGGATGTGTTAGGGGGTGTTGTGTGTGTCTATGATGGAGAGAGAGGGGGATGTGTGTGTGTCTCTGAGAGCGAGAGGTATGTGTGTGAGAGAGAGAGAGAGAAAGAGAGAGGGATGTGTGTGTAAGAGAGAGGTGTGTGTGCGTGTCTTTGAGAGAGGGTGTTTGTGTGTCTGTGAGAGAGAGAGGGATGTGTGAGAGAGAGAGAAAGAGAGGGATGTGGGGTGTGTGTGTGAGAGAGATATGTGTGTGTTTGTGAGAGAGCTGGGTGTGTGTCTGTGAGAGAGAGCTGTGTGTGTGTGAGAGAGAAAGAGGGATGTGTGTGTATCTGTGAGAGAGAAAGAGGGGTGTGTGTGTGAGAGAGAAAGAGAGTGGGATGTTTGTGTGTCTGTGATAAAGAAGGGTGTGTGTGTTTGTGTGTGAGAGAGAGACAGATGTGTGTGTGTGAGAGGGATGTGTGTGTATCTGTATGAGAGAGAGAAGTGTGTGTGTGAGAAAGAGAGAGGGATGTTTGTGTGTCTGTGAGAGAGCGGTGTGTGTGTGTGTGAGAGAGATGTGTTTGTGTGTTTTAGAGAGAGGTGTGTCTGTGTGTAGGTGAGAGAGAGGTGTATGTGGTGTGAGAGAGAGGGGTGTGTGTGTGTGAGAGAGAGAGAGAGAGATAGAATAGGGGTGTGTGTGGAGAGAGAGGGGGTGTTTGTGTGAGAGAGAGATGGATGTGTGTGTGAGAGAGGTGTGTGTGTCTGTGATAGAGTGAGGTGTATGTGTGAGATAGAGACAGAGATGGGTGTGTGTGTGTGTGTGAGAGAGAGAGAGATAGAATAGGGGTGTGTGTGGAGAGAGAGGGGGTGTTTGTGTGAGAGAGAGATGTATGTGTGTGTGAGAGAGATGTGTGTGTCTGTGATAGAGTGAGGTGTGTGTGTGAGATAGAGACAGAGATGGATGTGTGTGTGTGAGAGAGAAACAGGGATGCATATGTGTGTGTGAGAGAGATGGGGTTGTGTGTGTGAGAGTGAGAGGGATGTGTGACAGAGAGAGATAGGGATGTCTGTGTACTGAGAAAGAGAGAGAGGGGTGTGTGTGTGTGTTTTAGAGAGAGAGAGAGACAGGGAGGTGTGTTTCTGAGAGAGAGAGAGAGGGATGTGTGTGTGTGAGAGAGAGGGATTTGATTGGGGGGGGTGTGTGTGAGAGAGAGATGTGTGTGTGTATGAGAGAGGGATGTTTGTGTGTCTGTGAGAGAGAGAGAATGATGATGAGAGAGAGAGAGAGAAATAGAGGGATGTGGGGGGGGCGTGTGTATGAGAGAGATGTGTGTGTTAGAGAGGTGTGTGTGTGTGTGAATGCTGTGGGGGGGATGCGGGGGTGTGTGAGAGGGTGTGTGTGTGTGAGAGAGAGGGATAAGTGTGTTTGTGAGAGGGATGTGTGTCTGTGTGTGTGTGTGTGAGAGAGAGAGAGACAGAGGTGTGTGTGTGAGAGAGAGGGGGGGGCTTGTGTGAGAGTGAGAGATAGAGAGGGATGTGTGTGTATGAGAGAGGTGTGTGGGTGAGAGAGGGATGTGTTTCTGTGAGAGAGAGAGGATGTGTGTGTATCTGTGAGAGAGAGTTGGGTGGGTGTGAGAGAGAGAAAGAGAGAGGGATGTTTGTGTGCCTGTGAGAGAGGGAGGTGTGTGTGTGAGAGAGAGGGGTGTGTGTGAGAGAGAGAGGCATGAGAGTGTGTGAGAGAGGGATGTGTGTGTGTCTGTGTGTGTGTGTGAGAGACAGAGGTGTGTGTGTGAGAGAGAGAGGGAGGCTTGTGTGAGAGTGAGAGATAGGGATGTGTGTGCATGAGAGAGATGTATGGGTGAGAGAGGGATTTGTGTGTGTGAGAGAGAGGATGTGTGTGTATCTGTGAGAGAGAGTTGGGTGGGTGTGAGAGAGAGAAAGAGAGAGGGATGTTTGTGTGTCTGTGAGAGAGGGAGGTGTGTGTGAGAGAGAGGGGTGTGAGAGAGAGAGAGTGAGAAAGAGAGAGGGATGTGTGTGTCTGTGAGAGAGAGGTGAGTGTGTGTGTGAGAGAGAGAGGTGAGTGTGTGTGTGAGAGAGATGTGTGTGTCTGTGAGAGAGAGGTGAGTGTGTGTCTGAGAGAGAGGTGAGTGTGTGTGTGTGAGAGAGGGATGTGTGAGAGAGACAGAAAGAGAGAGGGATGAGGGGCGTGTGTGTGAGAGAGATATGTGTGTGTTTGTGAGAGAGGTGGGTGTGTGTGTGTGAGAGAGAGCTGTGTGTGTGTGTGTCAGAGGGATGTGTGGGTATCTGTGAGAGAGAAAGAGGGGTGTGTGTGTGATAGAGAAAGAGAGTGGGATGTTTGTGTGTCTGTGAGAAAGAGAGGGGTGTGTGTGTGTGAGAGAGAGATGTGTGTGTGTGTGTGTTAGAGAGGTGTATGTGGTGTGAGAGAGAGGGGTGTGTGTGTGTGAGAGAGATAAAGAATAGGGGTGTGTGTGGAGAGAGAGGGGGGTGTTTGTGTGTGAGAGAGATGTATGTGTGTGTGAGAGAGGTGTGTGTGTCTGTGATAGAGAGAGGTGTGTGTGTGAGATAGAGACAGAGATGGATGTGTGTGTGTGAGAGAGAGAAACAGGGATGCATATGTGTGTGAGAGAGATGGGGTTGTGTGTGTGTGAGAGTGAGAGGGATGTGTGACAGAGAGAGATACAGAGGGATGTCTGTGTACTGAGAAAGAGAGGTGTGTGTGTGTGTGTGTTAGAGAGAGAGAGAGAGAGGGAGGTGTGTTTCTGAGAGATAGACGGATGTGTGTGTCTGTGTGAGAGAGAGGGATTTGTGTGTGTGTGTGAGAGAGAAGGATGTGTTTGTGAGAGAGATGTGTGTATCTGTGAGAGAGGGATGTTTGTGTGTCTGTGTGAGAGAGAGAATTATGATGAGAGAGAGAGAGAAAGAGAGGGATGTGGGGGGCGTGTGTGTGAGAGAGATGTGTGTGTTTGTGAGAGAGGTGGGTGTGAGTCTGTGAGAGAGCTGTGGGGGGTGTGGGGGGTGTGAGGGGGTGTGTGTGAGAGAGAGAGGCATGAGAGTGTGTGTGAGAGGGGTGTGTGTGTGTGTGTGAGAGAGAGAGAGACAGAGGTGTGTGTGTGTGAGAGAGAGAGGGGCTTGTGTGAGAGTGAGAGATAGAGAGGGATGTGTGTGTTTGAGAGAGGTGTGTGGGTGAGAGAGGGATGTGTGTGTGAGAGAGAGAGAGGATGTGTGTGTATCTGTGAGAGAGAGTTGGGTGGGTGTGAGAGAGAGAAAGAGAGAGGGATGTTTGTGTATCTGTGAGAGAGGGAGGTGTGTGTGAGAGAGAGGGGTGTGTGTGTGTGAGAGAGGGGTGTGAGAGAGAGAGGGGTGTGTGTGTGTCAGAGAGAGGCATGAGAGTGTGAGAGAGAGGGATGTGTGTGTGTTTGTATGTGTGAGAGAGAGAGAGAGGTGTGTGTGTGAGAGAGAGGGGCTTGTGTGAGAGTGAGAGATGGAGAGGGATGTGTGTGTATGAGAGAGATGTGTGGGTGAGAGGGGGATGTGTGTGTGTGAGAGAGAGGATGTGTGTGTATCTGTGAGAGAGAGAGGAGTGTGTGTGAGAGAGAGAGGGATGTGTGTGAGAGAGATGTGTGTGTCTCTGAGAGAGAGGTGAGTGTGTGTGTGTGTGAGAGAGGTGAGTGTGTGTGTGTGAGAGAGAGAGGGATATGTGAGAGAGACAGAGAGAGAGAGGGATGGGGGGCATGTGTGTGAGAGAGATATGTGTGTGTTTGTGAGAGCAGTGGGTGTGTGTCTGTGATAGAGAGAGAGGAGTGTGTGTGAGAGAGTGGGATGTGTGTGTTTGTATGTGTGTGAGAGAGAGACAGAGGTGTGTGTGTGAGAGAGTGGGGCTTGTGTGAGAGTGAGAGATAGAGAGGGATGTGTGTGTATGAGAGAGAGGGATGTGTGAGAGAGAGAGAGTGAGAAAGAGAGAGGGATGTGTGTGTCTGTGAGAGAGAGATGAGTGTGTGTGTGTGTGAGAGAGGTGAGTGTGTGTGTGTGAGAGAGAGGAGTGTGTGTGAGAGAGAGGGATGTGTGTGTGAGAGAGATGTGTGTGTCTCTGAGAGAGAGGTGAGTGTGTGTGTGTGAGAGAGGTGAGTGTGTGTGTGTGAGAGAGAGAGGGATATGTGAGAGAGACAGAAAGAGAGAGGGATGGGGGGCATGTGTGAGAGGGATATGTGTGTATTTGTTAGAGAGGTGGGTGTGTGTCTGTGAGAGAGAGAGAGCTGTGTGTGTGAGAGAGAGAGGGATGTGTGAGTATCTGTGAGAGAGAAAGAGGGGTGTGTGTGAGAGAGAGAAAGAGAGAGGGATGTGTGTGTGTCTGTGAGAGAGGGGTGTGTGTGTGTGAGAGAGAGAAAGATGTATGTGGTGTGAGAGAGAGAGGGGTATGAGTGTGTCTGAGAGAGAGAGAAAGAATAGGGTGTGTGTGGAGAGAGAGGGGTGTTTGTGTGAGAGAGATGTATGTGTGTGAGAGAGAGGTGTGTGTGTCTGTAATAGAGAGAGGTGTGTGTGTGACAGAGAGACAGAGATGGATGTGTGTGTGTGAGAGAGAAACAGGGATGCATATGTGTGTGTGAGAGAGATGGGGTTGTGTGTGTGTGAGAGAGTGAGAGGGATGTGTGACAGAGAGATAGAGAGGGATGTCTGTGTCCTGAGAAAGAGAGAGAGAGGGGTGTGTGTGTTTGTTTTAGAGAGAGAGAGATAGACAGGGAGGTGTGTTTCTAAGAGGGGGGATGTGTATGTGAGAGAGAGGTGTGTGTGTCTGTGTGAGAGAGAGGGGGATGTGTGAGAGAGAGAGAGAAAGAGAGGGATGTGGTTGTGTGTGTGTGAGAGAGAGATGTGTGTGTTTGTGAGAGAGGTGGGTGTGTGTCTGTGAGAGAGAGAGCTGTGGGGGGGATGTGGGGGTGTGTGAGAGGGGGGTGTGTGTGTGAGAGAGAGAAAGAGAGAGGGATGTTTGTGTGTCTGTGAGAGAGGGATGTGTGTGTGTTTGTGTGTGTGTGAGAGAGACAGAGGTGTGTGTGTGTGAGAGAGGGGCTTTTGTGAGAGTGAGAGAGAGGGATGTGTGTGAGAGAGAGAGTGAAAAAGAGAGGAATGTGTGTGTCTGTGTGAGAGAGAGGAGTGTGTGTGAGAGAGAAAGAGAGAGGGATGTATGTGTGTGTGAGAGAGGTGTGTGTGTTTCTGTGAGAGAGGTGTGTGTGTGTTTTAGAGAGAGGGATGTGTGTTTCTGTGTGAGAGAGAGGGTCTGTCTGTGTGAGAGAGAGATATGTGTGTGTGTGAGAGAGAAGTGTGTGTGTGTGTGTGTCTGTAAGAGAGAGGTGTGTGTGGTGAGAGAGAGAGAGCGGGGTGAGTGTGTGAGACAGAGAAAGAGATAGGGATGTGTGTGTGGAGAGAGAGGGGGTGTTTGTGTGTGAGAGAGATGTGTGTGTGTGTGTGTGTGTGAAAGAGGTGTGTGTGTCTGTGATAGACAGAGAGGTGTGTGTGTGAGAGAGATAGACAGAGATGGATGTGTGTGTGTGAGAGAGAAACAGGGATGCATATGTGTGTGTGAGAGAGGGGGTTGTGTGTGTTTGTGAGAGAGAGACAGGGAGGAGTGTTTCTGAGAGAGAGAGAAAGAGAGGGTTGTGTGTGTTAGAGAGAGGTGAGTGTGTGTGTGAGAGAGAGAGAGAAAGAGAGAGGGATGTGTGAGAGAGAGAGAGGGATGTGTTTGTCTATGAGGGAGAGAGAGGGGGGTGTTTGTGAGAGAGGGATGTGTGAGAGAGAGAAAGAGAGAGATGTGTATGTGTGTGAGAGAGGTGTGTGTGTCTGTGAGAGAGGGATGTTTGTGTGTCTGTGAGAGGGAGGGATGTGTGTGTATGTGAGAGAGAGAGAGAGAGAGAGAGGGATGTGGGGGGCATGTGTGAGAGAGAGATATGTGTGTGTTTGTGAGAGAGGTGGGTGTGTCTGTGAGAGAGAGCATGTGTGAGAGAGAGATATGTGTGTTTTGTGAAAGAGGTGGGTGTGTATCTGTTGGAGAGAGAGCTGTGTGTGTGTGTGTGTGAGAGAGAGAGAGGGATATGTGGATATCTATGAGAGAGAAAGAGGGGTGTGTGTGAGGGTGAGAAAGAGAGTGGGATGTTTGTGTGACTATGAGAGAGAGAGGTGTGTGTGTGTGTGTGTGAGAGAGAGAGATGTGTGTGTGTGTGTGTGGGAGAGAGAGGTGTGTATGGTGTGAGAGAGAGAGGGGTGTGTGTGTGTGAGACAGAGAAAGAGATAGGGATGTGTGTGTGGAGAGAGAGGGGGTGTTTGTGTGAGAGAGAGATGTGTGTGTGTGAGAGAGGTGTGTGTCTGTGATAGAGAGAGAGGTGTGTGTGTGAGATAGAGACAGAGATGGATGTGTGTGTGTGAGAGAGAAAGGAATGCATATGTGTGTGTGAGAGAGGGGGGTTGTGTATGTGTGAGTGAGAGAGGGATGTGTGTGTGAGAGAGAGAGGGATGTCTGTGTCCTGAGAAAGAGAGAGAGGGGTGTGTGTGTGTGTGTGAGAGAGAGAGTGAGAGAGAGAGGGACAGGGAGGTGTGTTTGAGAGATAGAGAGAGAGAGAGATGTGTGTGTTAGAGAGAGGTGAATGTGTGTGTGTGAGAGAGAGAGAGAGAAAGAGACAGGAATGTGTGAGAGAGAGGGGGGTATGTGTGTGTCTATGATGGAGAGAGAGGGGGATGTGTGTGTTTCTCTGAGAGTGAGAGGTGTGTGTGTGTGAGAGAGAGAGAGAAAGAGAGAGGGATGTGTGTGTAAGAGAGAGGTGTGTGTGTGTCTTTGAGAGAGGGATGTTTGTGTGTCTGTGAGAGAGAGAGAGGGATGTGTGAGAGAGAGAGAGAAAGAGAGGGATGTGGGGTGTGTGTGTGTGAGAGAGATATGTGTGTGTTTGTGAGAGAGCTGGGTGTGTGTCTGTGAGAGAGAGCTGTGTGTGTGTGTGAGAGAGAGGGATGTGTGTGTATCTGTGAGAGACAAAGAGGGGTGTGTGTGTGAGAGAGAAAGAGAGTGGGATGTTTTTGTGTCTGTGAGAAAGAGAGGGTGTGTGTGTGTGTGTGAGAGAGAGAGACAGATGTGTGTGTGTGAGAGGGATGTGTGTGTATCTGTGTGAGAGAGAGAAGTGTGTGTGTGAGAAAGAGAGAGGGATGTTTGTGTCTGTGAGAGAGAGAGAAGGGTGTGTGTGTGTGAGAGAGAGAGGGGTGTGTGTGTGTGTGTTTCTGTGAGAGAGAGACAGGGATGTGTGTGAGAGAGATGTGTGTGTGTCCATGAGGGGGAGAGAGAGAGGGATGTGTGTGTGTTTGTGAGAGTGAGAGAGGTGTGTGTGAGAGAGATGTGTGTGTGTTTTTGAGAGAGATTGATTTGTGTGTGTGATAGAGATAGATGGAGGTGTGTGTGTGAGAGAGAGGGGGCTGTGTGTTTGTGAAAGAGAGAGAGAGGGCTGTGTGTGTGAGAGAGAAAGAGAGAAGGATGTGTGTGTCTGTGAGAAAGAGAGGGGGTTGTGTGCGCATGAGAGAGAGAAAGGGATGTGTGTGAGAGTGAGAAAAAAAGAGAGGAATGTGTGTGTGTGAATGAGAGCATGGGGGATGTGTGTGTGTGAGGGTGGGAGAGTCATGTGTGTGTGTGAGAGAGTGATGTGTGTTTGTGTGTGAGTGAGAGAGGTGTGTGTGTGAGAAAGAAAGAGGGACGTGTGTGTGTGAGAGAGAGATGGCTGTGTGTGAGAGAGAGTGAGAGAGGGATGTGTGTGTGTCTCTGCGAGAGAGAGGGGTTTGTTTGTGTAAGAGAGAGAAAGAGAGAGGGATTGTGTGTGTGAGAGAGATGTGTGTGTGTGAGAGAGAGATGTGTGTGTCTGTGACAGAGAGAGGGATTTGTGTGTGTGTGTGAGAGAGAAGGAGGGATGTGTGTGTGTCTGTGAGATAGACAGGGGTGTGTGTGTGAGAGAGAGGGTTGTGTGTGTGTGTGTGTCAGAGAGAGGTGTGTGTGTGAGAGAGAGAGAGGAAGAGAGAGGGATGTGTGCGTGTGAGAGAGAGGGATGTGTGTGTGAGGGAGAGAGAGAGGAAGATATAGGGATGTGTTTGTGTCTGTGTGAGAGAGAGAGGGATGTATGTGTGAGAGAGATGTGTGCGTGTGAGAGAATTGTGTGTATCTATGATAGAGAGAGAGGGGTGTGTGTGTGAGAGGGATGTGTGTGTGAGATAGAGTGAAACAGAGATGGATATTTGTGAGGGGGGTTTGTGTGTGACAGAGAGAGAGGGATGGGTTAGAAAGAGAGATATAGAGGGATGACTGTATCTGTGAGAGAGAGAGGGTTGTGTGTGTGTGAGAGAGAAGGAGAGGTATGTGTGTGAGTGTGAGAGAGAGGTGTGTGTGTTTGAGTGAGAGAGAGGGATGTGTGTGTGAGAGAGAGAGGGGGGTGTGTGAGGGAGAGAGATTGGGGGGTGTGTGAGGGAGAGAGAGGTGTGTGTGTGTGTCTGTGAGAAAGAGGAATGTGTGTGTGTGAGAGAGAGAGGTATGTGTGCGAGAGAGAGAAAGAAAGACAGGGATGTGTGTGTCTCTGAGGGAGAGAGATGGATTTGTGTGTGTGAGAGAGAGTTGGGGGGTGAGAGAGTGAGGGGTGTGTGTGTGAGAGAGAGAGGAGTGCGTGTGTGTGAGAGAGTGATGTGTTTTTGTGAGAGAGATGTGTGTGTCTGTGAGAGAGAGAGGGATGTTTGTGTGTCTGTGAGAGAGAGGGGTGTGTGTGTGTGAGAGAGAGCGTGGGGTATGTGTGTGTATGAGGGTGGGTGTGAGAGAGGGATGTTTGTGTGTGTGTGAGAGAGAGGGATGTCTGTGTGTGAGAGAGATTGGGGGTGTAATCAAGAGAGAGAGTTGTGTGTGTGTGAGAGAGAGGGATGTGTGTGTGAGAGAGAGAGGGGTGTGTGTGTGAGAGAGAGAGGGGTGTGTGTGGGAGAGAGAAAGAGAGAAGGATGTGTGTGTGTGTGTGTGTGAGAGAGAGAGAGAGAGAGAGAGGGATGTGCATGTGAGAGAGAGATTGGGGGTTGTAAGTGAGAGAGAGGTGTGTGTGTGAGAGAGAAAGTGGTGTGTTTGTGTTTGAGAGAGGGATGTTTGTGTGTCTGTGTGAGAGAGAGGGTTGTGTGTGTGAGAGAGAGAGCATGGGGTATGTGTGTGTGTGAGGGTGGGTGTGAGAGAGAGAAAGAGGGACGTGTGTGTGTGTGACAGAGAGTTCTGTGTGTGAGAGAGAGTGAGAGAGGCATGTGTGTGTGAGAGAGAGGGGGGAATGTTTGTGTGTGTGAGAGATAGGGATGTCTGTGTGTGAGAGAGATTGGGGGGTGTGAGCAAGAGAGAGAGTTGTGTGTGTGAGAGAGAGAATGATGTATGTGTGAGAGTATGTATGCGTGTATGTGTGAGAGAGGGGTGTGTGTGAGAGAGAGGGATGTGTGTGTGTGTGACAGAGAGAGAGGGATGTGTATGTGTCTGTGAGAGAGAGGAATGTGTGTGCGTGAGAGAGAGAGGAGTGTGTCTGTGTGAGAGAGAGAAAGAGAGAGGATGTGTGTGAGAGTGAGAGAGAGAGAGAAAGGAAGGTTTTTTGTGTTGAGAGAGAGATGTGTCTGTGTGAGAGAGGTGTGTGTTAGTCTCTGAGAGAGAGGGAAGTGTGTGTGTGTGTGTATGTGAGAGAGAGGTGTGTGTGTATGAGAGAGGGATGTGTGCGTGTGTGAAAGAGGCATGTGTGTGAGAGAGAGGGATGTGTGTGTGTGTGACAGAGAGGGATGTGTATGTGTCTGTGAGAACAAGAGGAATGTGTGTGTGAGAGAGAGAGAGAAAGGAATGTGTTTTGTGTGTGAGAGATGGGGGGTGTGTGTGAGACAGAGGTGCGTTTTTGTCTGTGAGAGAGAGAGAGGGAAGTGTGTGTGTGTGTGTATGTGAGAGGGAGGGTGTGTATGTGAGAGAGAGAAAGAGAGAGGGACGTGTGTGTGTGAGTGGTGTGTGTGTGAGAGACAAGTGTGTGTGTGAGAGAGAAGTGTGTGTGTGTGAGAGAGAGGGTTGTGTGTGAGAGAGAGAGGGATGTGTGTGGGAGAGAGAAAGAGAGAAGGATGTGTGTGTGTGAGAGAGAGAGAGAGAGAGGGATGTGCCTGTGAGAGAGAGATTGGGGGTTGTAAGTGAGTGAGAGGTGTGTGTGTGTGTGAGAGAGAGAGAGAGACAGAGGTGTGTGTGTGAGAGAGAGAGGGGCTTGTGTGAGAGTGAGAGATAGAGAGGGATGTGTGTGTATGAGAGAGGTGTGTGGGTGAGAGAGGGATGTGTGTCTGTGAGAGAGAGAGGATGTGTGTGTATCTGTGAGAGAGAGTTGGGTGGGTGTGAGAGAGAGAAAGAGAGAGGGATGTTTGTGTGTCTGTGAGAGAGGGAGGTGTGTGAGAGAGAGAGAGGGGTGTGTGTGAGAGAGAGCGGCATGAGAGTGTGTGAGAGAGAGGGATGTGTGTGCGTTTGTATATGTGTGAGAGAGAGACAGAGGTGTGTGTGTGTGAGAGAGAGAGGGGCTTGTGTGAGAGTGAGAGATGGAGAGGGATGTGTGTGTATGAGAGAGATGTGTGGGTGAGAGGGGGATGTGTGTGTGAGAGAGAGAGGATGTGTGTGTATCTGTGAGAGAGAGAGGAGTGTGTGTGTGAGAGAGAGGGATGTGTGTGAGAGAGATGTGTGTGTCTCTGAGAGAGAGGTGAGTGTGTGTGTGTGAGAGAGGTGAGTGTGTGTGTGTGAGAGAGAGAGGGATATGTGAGAGAGACAGAAAGAGAGAGGGATGGGGGTGTGTGTGTGACAGGGATATGTGTGTGTTTGTGAGAGAGGTGGGTGTGTGTCTGTGAGAGAGAGAGAGAGCTGTGTGTGTGTGAGAGAGGGATGTGTGGGTATCTGTGAGAGAGAAAGAGGGGTGTGTGTGAGAGAGAGGGTTGTGTGTGAGAGAGAGAGGGATGTGTGTGGGAGAGAGAAAGAGAGAAGGATGTGTGTGTGTGTGAGAGAGAGAGAGAGAGGGATGTGCCTGTGAGAGAGAGATTGGGGGTTGTAAGTGAGTGAGAGGTGTGTGTGTGTGAGAGAGAGAGAGAGAGACAGAGGTGTGTGTGTGAGAGAGAGAGGGGCTTGTGTGAGAGTGAGAGATAGAGAGGGATGTGTGTGTATGAGAGAGGTGTGTGGGTGAGAGAGGGATGTGTGTCTGTGAGAGAGAGAGGATGTGTGTGTATCTGTGAGAGAGAGTTGGGTGGGTGTGAGAGAGAGAAAGAGAGAGGGATGTTTGTGTGTCTGTGAGAGAGGGAGGTGTGTGAGAGAGAGAGAGGGGTGTGTGTGAGAGAGAGCGGCATGAGAGTGTGTGAGAGAGAGGGATGTGTGTGCTTTTGTATGTGTGTGAGAGAGAGACAGAGGTGTGTGTGTGAGAGAGAGAGGGGCTTGTGTGAGAGTGAGAGATGGAGAGGGATGTGTGTGTATGAGAGAGATGTGTGGGTGAGAGAGAGATGTGTGTGTGAGAGAGAGAGGATGTGTGTGTATCTGTGAGAGAGAGAGGAGTGTGTGTGAGAGAGAGAGGGATGTGTGTGAGAGAGATGTGTGTGTCTCTGAGAGAGAGGTGAGTGTGTGTGTGTGAGAGAGGTGAGTGTGTGTGTGAGAGAGAGAGAGGGATATGTGAGAGAGACAGAAAGAGAGAGGGATGGGGGTGTGTGTGTGACAGGGATATGTGTGTGTTTGTGAGAGAGGTGGGTGTGTGTCTGTGAGAGAGAGAGAGCTGTGTGTGTGTGAGAGAGGGATGTGTGGGTATCTGTGAGAGAGAAAGAGGGGTGTGTGTGAGAGAGAGAAAGAGAGAGGGATGTTTGTGTGTCTGTGAGAGAGGGGTGTCTGTGTGTGAGAGAGAGAGAAAGATGTATGTGGTGTGAGAGAGAGAGGGGTATGAGTGTGTGAGAGAGAGAGAGAAAGAATAGGGTGTGTGTGGAGAGAGAGGGGGTGTGTGTGTGAGAAAGGTGTGTGTGTCTGTGATAGAGAGAGGTGTGTGTGTGACAGAGAGACAGAGATGGATGTGTGTGTGAGAGAGAGAAACAGGGATGCATATGTGTGTGTGAGAGAGAGATGGGGTTGTGTGTGTGAGAGTGAGAGGGATGTGTGACAGAGAGATAGAGAGGGATGTCTGTGTCCTGAGAAAGAGAGAGAGGGGTGTGTGTGTGTGTGTTTTAGAGAGAGAGAGATAGACAGGGAGGTGTGTTTCTAAGAGGGGGGGATGTGTATGTGAGAGAGAGGTGTGTGTGTCTGTGTGAGAGAGAGGGGGATGTGTGAGAGAGAGAGAGAAAGAGAGGGATGTGGGTGTGTGTGTGTGAGAGAGAGGTGTGTGTGTTTGTGAGAGAGGTGGGTGTGTGTCTGTGAGAGAGAGAGCTGTGGGGGGGATGTGGGGGGTGTGAGAGGGGGGTGTGTGTGTGAGAGAGAGAAAGAGAGAGGGATGTTTGTGTGTCTGTGAGAGAGGGATGTGTGTGTGTGTGTGTGTGTGTGAGAGAGACAGAGGTGTGTGTGTGTGAGAGAGGGGCTTTTGTGAGAGTGAGAGAGAGGGATGTGTGTGAGAGAGAGAGTGAAAAAGAGAGGAATGTGTGTGTCTGTGTGAGAGAGAGGAGTGTGTGTGAGAGAGAAAGAGAGAGGGATGTATGTGTGTGTGAGAGAGCTGTGTGTGTTTCTGTGAGAGAGAGGTGTGTGTGTGTGAGAGAGAGAGAGGGTTGTGTGTGTGTGTGAGAGAGGTGTGTGTGTTTCTGTGTGAGAGAGAGGGTCTGTCTGTGTGAGAGAGAGATATGTGTGTGTGACAGAGAGAAGTGTGTGTGTGTCTGTGAGAGAGAGGTGTGTGTGGTGAGAAAGAGAGAGAGAGAGGGGTGAGTGTGTGAGACAGAGAAAGAGATAGGGATGTGTGTGTGGAGAGAGGGGGGTGTTTGTGTGAGAGAGAGATGTGCGTGTGTGTGTGAAAGAGGTGTGTGTGTCTGTGATAGACAGAGAGGTGTGTGTGTGAGAGAGATAGACAGAGATGGATGTGTGTGTGTGAGAGAGAAACTGGGATGCATATGTGTGTGTGAGAGAGAAAGAGAGAGGGATGTATGTGTGTGTGAGAGAGGTGTGTGTGTCTGTGAAAGAGAGGTGAGTGTGTGTGTGTGAGAGAGAGGGATGTGTGTGTGTTTTAGAGAGAGGGATGTGTGTTTCTGTGTGAGAGAGAGGGTCTGTCTGTGTGAGAGAGAGATATGTGTGTGTGTGAGAGAGAAGTGTGTGTGTGTCTGTGAGAGAGAGGTGTGTGTGGTGAGAGAGAGAGAGAGAGGGGTGAGTGTGTGAGACAGAGAAAGAGATAGGGATGTGTGTGTGGAGAGGGGGGGTGTTTGTGTGTGAGAGATGTGCGTGTGTGTGTGAAAGAGGTGTGTGTGTCTGTGATAGACAGAGAGGTGTGTGTGTGAGAGAGATAGACAGAGATGGATGTGTGTGTGTGTGAGAGAGAGAAACAGGGATGCATATGTGTGTGTGAGAGAGAAAGAGAGAGGGATGTATGTGTGTGTGAGAGAGGTGTGTGTGTCTGTGAGAGAGAGGTGTGTGTGTGAGAGAGAGAGAGGGATGTGTGTGTGTTTTAGAGAGAGGGATGTGTGTTTCTGTGTGAGAGAGAGGGTCTGTCTGTGTGAGAGAGAGATATGTGTGTGTGTGAGAGAGAAGTGTGTGTGTGTGTCTGTGAGAGAGAGGTGTGTGTGGTGAGAGAGAGAGAGATAGGGGTGAGTGTGTGAGACAGAGAAAGAGATAGGGATGTGTGTGTGGAGAGGGGGGGTGTTTGTGTGAGAGAGAGATGTGCGTGTGTGTGTGAAAGAGGTGTGTGTGTCTGTGATAGAGAGGTGTGTGTGTGAGAGAGATAGACAGAGATGGATGTGTGTGTGTGTGTGAGAGAGAAACAGGGATGCATATGTGTGTGTGAGAGAGAGGCGGTTGTGTGTGTTTGTGAGAGAGAGAGACAGGGAGGAGTGTTTCTGAGAGAGAGAGAAAGAGAGGGTTGTGTGTGTTAGAGAGAGGTGAGTGTGTGTGAGAGAGAGAGAGAGAAAGAGAGAGGGATGTGTGTGTGAGAGAGAGAGGGATGTGTTTGTCTATGAGGGAGAGAGAGGGGGGTGTTTGTGAGAGAGAGAGGGATGTGTGAGAGAGAGAAAGAGAGAGGGATGTGTGTGTGTGAGAGAGAGAGATGTATGTGTCTGTGAGAGAGGTGTGAGTGTGTGTGAGAGAGGGAGGGATATGTGTGTGTCTGTGAGAGAGAGAGGGGTGTGTTTTTGTGAGAGAGAGAGGGATGTGAGAGAGAGAGGGATGTGAGAGAGAGAGAAAGAGAGAGGGATGTGTGTATGTGTGTGTTGTGAGAGAGAGGGATGTGTGTGTGTGTGTGTGAGAGAGTGATGTGTGTGCGTTTGCGAGGGGGGGTTTGAGAGAGAGAGCTCTGTGTGTGAGAGAGAGATGGATGTGTGTGTGTTTGTGTGAGAGAGATGTGTGTGTGTCTGTGAGGGAGAGATTGAGAGTTGTGTGTGTGTGGGGGGGAAGGTGTGTGTGTGTGAGAGAGGGATGTGTATGAGAGAGAGAGAGAGATGTGTGTGCATCTGTGAGAGAGAGAGAGAGAGAGAGAGGACATGGGAAGATTTTTCCCAGTGCCTACCCCACAGGATGTGTCTGTAATGCTCATTCAATTCAACCAGCACGTTAACAAGGCTTGCTGATGGACAGCATATGGAGAGTAAGACAGAGAAGGCTTCTAACTTTTGGAGACCTCCAATATATCCCAGACCCTGAATGAGACGGCAGATGTGGAAAATGGCATTTACCTAGGGAGGAATGGGGCAAAACCATGAGTTGACTTCCACCAAGCGGTGCTGAAGGTGGTAGCGAATGCGCGAGTGGAGGTGCCTGGCTGTTCGGCGGGTCAGCAGATGTGTTGATCGCTTCTAGCACAGCGGTCAGGGGCTTTGCAAAGAACACGGGCACGGGCCTCAGCCACCTTTGTCTTATCCAGCAAGCCCCCTTCAAGATCTCACACTGCAAATGCAGTCAGTTCGGGCCTCGACAGCTGCCAGGACATTTGCAACCAAGCCCAGAGCAGTGCTGGCCTGGCCTGCCCCACCCAGCTGCCCACCTCTATGCAAGAGTCCAAAGGGAACGGGGCACCCAACAGGAGAGTCCCTAGCTGGCTCGCGATGGGGGCCTCCCCTGAACATCCTGAGCCTGTCCCCATTCCCTTTCTCCTTTCTCTCTTCTCTGCTGGGAAGACTGATGAGCTGCTGGTTGGAGAGGTGGGAGGAAACCCTCGTGGGTCTTTCAGCCTCAGGCCCAGTGCGGGAAGGGACGCGGGACCTCGAGCAGTGAACTTGATCAAGCAGCAAACAGTATCGACCTGAGGACCTTTCCCTGTGCCGCCGTGCTGTCATCCTTCTGCCCCTGGATGACAAGACCATGTGCATCCTCCCATGCTCAGATCTCGTTTAGCTTGGAGCGGGAGATCACTGGCGATGTGTTTGGCCAGATGGCTAGGTGGATGCTCTGTTCTCTCTTCCTCAAAGACTGTGCGTGCTAGTCCAGGGCTGCCGACCCCGCTTTGCCAGAGGACTGCCTTTTCATTTCCCCAGCGCAGGATGCAGAGATGGGGCTGGAGCTGCTGGCAGGCAGGGCCTGAAAGTTTCCGAGATGAGCTTGTGTCATGGGCTGCTGTGCTTCGACTAACTTGGAGGTTTAACCGATGGACTCCTGGTTAACAAAGCGCTGCTCCTCTGCTTTCTCTCCCTGCCTGTAGCTGTGCCTAGAGGAAATGAATTACCAGGAAAGTGGAAACTACACCAGAGTGACGGAATTCGTTCTGCTGGGGCTGTCCACGCACCCCGCATCCCAGAGTGCCCTCTTCTGGTCACTCATGTTTCTCTACATGGTGACTTTGGCGGGAAACGGCATGATCATCTTCCTGGTAGGAGTCAGTTCTCCGCTCCACACCCCGATGTATTTCTTCCTCAGTAACTTATCGTTACTGGATCTCCTGTTCTCCACCAGTGCTGTGCCCTTGATCATGGTGCACTCTCTGCAGGACTTCCCCACCATCTCCTACCGCTCCTGCTTTGCCCAGCTCACCATCCGAGCCTTCCTGGTACTGGCTGAGTGTTTCCTGCTGGCCATCATGGCTTACGACCGGTTTGTGGCAATCTCAGCTCCGCTCCGGTACAACCTGGTCATGTCTTCTCGAGTGTGCGCTGTGCTGGTGTTGGCTGCATGGATGGCAGCTCTCCTCCTCACCGTTACACCCGTTCTGCTCTTGCCCATCAGCTTCTGTGGGCATAACACCGTCAATCACTTCTCCTGCGAAGTGCAAGCCATCTTTAAATTGCTCTGTTCCAACACCACTTCCCTAGAGGTTATGATGATGGTGTGTGCTGTTACTTCAATGCCAGTACCTTTGAGTTTCATCCTGATCTCCTACCTTTGTATCCTCAAGGCTGTCTTAAGAATCCACCCAGCCGAGGCCAGGCTTAAAGCCTTTTCCACGTGTGGCTCTCACCTGGTTGTGGTCACCATCTACTTTGGGACACTAATATATATTTACGTGAGGCCTCAGACCAAAAAGGTCGAGGACGGAGACAAGATTGTCTCTATATTTTATGCAGCGGTGACCCCAATGCTAAACCCCCTCATCTACGCCCTGAGAAACAAGGACGTGAAGGCTGCTCTCAGGAGAGTGACTTGTGGGGCCAAGTCCTGAGGCTCCAGCACACAGCAGGGTGCTGGGTGACAGGACGGTGCAAGGGCTTGAGCTGTCCTGGCAGCTTTGCATCTGCGAGTGGCACTACGGGAAGGGAAAAGGACTTGCAAGGCGTCCGCATATCGGAAGAGATTACGCAAGAATGAGGATCTGACGCCACAAACATAGACAAGTGCTAAATGTCACCTGCATCTCAAATACAAATAAAGTGCAAACTCAACACGAGGAGCAAGGGCTACAACGTGTATGCCAGAAAAATAATCAACGTCTCGTAGATCATGAAGCCAGAGGAGAAATACCCCAATAAGACAATGGCCAAAAGGCACGAACATGCATTTGATTAAAGAGGAAACCAGAGCTCAGACCTAAGCAACAGTAAGGTAGCACTTTGTACATATCGAATTCACAAAAATGGAAAGTGTTTGCAGCATAGGGCACCGCTGAGTGTTTAGGTAAAGACGCCAGGGTGGGGGATGTGAGTGGGTGCACGTCCACTCACATAGGATGACCTATTCTGTTGGGGTGGAGGTAGCTGGCAGCTGGCAGCTGGCAGCGGCCTCGTCTTCTGCATTTGCTACTCTGAGAACACCGGGGCAGATATACAGGCCTGGTGGGGGCTCTGAAGATGCCCAACCTGGAACATGATGTCAGTCTCTGCCCACAGAGACTGCACAGTTGGGGCACTTGCCCTTGCACCCTCCCCAGTAGTGGGAGGACCTGGGGTGAAGGATGGTTTCCCTCCAAAGGCAACTCCTCCTCTTCTGCCCTCTGTGTGAGGGAGCTCCAGGGGGCGGTTGGTCTTGCACAGGTGGTCCGCTTTATGTAGAACGGGAGGCCTTCCGAGGACCCTTCTTCACAACTGGGAGCTTTGGGAAGATGGGAAAGACCTGCTTTGGCATCTTATGTCACCATGCCGCCTCGATGCACCTGTGCCACAGAATGCTTACGCATGCAGGTAACACGTATGTGCAAGAATGCTCCTTAAGGCACTCTTGGGACTTGTGAGAATTTTGAATAAAAGCCTTAAGTGTCCCTGCATAGTGCAGTACTATGGAACACCGTGTAGCTAGGATGGCCCTACTCGGTCTCTCTTCTGGGGCCAGAAGGTGATCTGGAGGGAGCACATACTATGTTCGTGATGAAGACAAAAGTGCAAGGGGGTGGTCAGGATGTCTCCCAAGGCCCAGGGTCAAATTAGCAGGTTGTTACTTTTGTCGGTATTTGATGAGCTAAAGTAGGGAGAGTCTAGCTCAACACAAGTATCAGTGGGGCATGGAGATGTATTCTGTCACTAGAGGGAGGAACACCAAAGTCAAGAGGCTGAGGGCGTGGCTGAAATGGAGGATTAAGAACTAGGGGAAATGTTGCAGTTCACCATAGAGGGCAAAGATGTCAGCAAGGGAGCTGGCAACTTCACCCCCGGTGTAGATGGGAGTGCTGAGAAAAGAAAACTCCAAGTGTATACTCGAACCCACATCTGGTGGCTCTGGCTGGTAGGTACCTTCAGCACTGGGCCCCGGGTTAGTGTGGGCCCTTTCAATTGTGTGCTGGGTTGCTGCTAGACAATAAATACCCTCCTCGCAACTCCCGCATCTATCCTTAAGTTTCTGGACGTTTGGATTGCAAGCATTTTCAGAAATGTGTCATGTTCGACAGCGAGAAGCTGCCTCTATCCAGACAGTCTGTTTGGACTGTGTGGGTGTAGGTGGTGGAGAGAGCAAGCAATGGGGCGCAAGGCACCCATGTTAGATCTGGGCTCCTGGATTTCCAATGGGGCACCACCTGCATAGCACAGCTTACAAGCAAGATGGACAAGACACACGGTCAGGTCAATCTTGGGCAGCAATTGTGTTCCCAACTCTTAAAATGTATGTTGATGAAGACAAAGAACAGCCAGAAGCAGAGTAACGAGATGCGACAACTAAAATAGCAGGGGTTGTAGTCAGAGAACAATATATTCTCTATTTTGCACTGAAAAATGCTAAAAAACAGGGCAGGTGTTTGGCCTAGTGATGAATATACTGCTTGGAGCACCTACATCCCATATCCCAGTGCCTGGATTTGAGTCTCAGCTCTGCTCCCAATTCCAGCTGTCTGCTAGTGTGTATCCTGGTAGGCAGCAGGTGATGGCTCAAGTACTTGGACCCCTGCCACACACGTGGAAGACCTAGATGGAGTTCATGGCTCCTGGCTTTGACTCGACCCCTCCCTGGCCACTGTGACCATTTCTGGAATGAAGCAACAGATGGAAGATAGCTTTCTCTCTCTCTCTCTCACTCGCTCTCTCGCTCTCGCTCTCTCCCTCTCCCCCCCCCCACTGTGGCCATTTGAGGACTAAAACAGGTACAATAGATAGAAGATTGATAGCTCTCTATCTCTATATCTGCCTTTTGAATAAATAAATAAATAAATAAATCTATTTTTAAAAAAGCAAGCCACAATCTGAAAGAAGATATTTGCTATGCATAAAACTGACCAAGTGAGTAGCTAGATTTTAGAATATAAAGAGTTCCTATTTCCTAAACAAAAGCCCCCTGCTTACAGCCCATTGACACGAAGTTAATCTTAGGATCAATCCTAGTGGCAAGAAAGACCAGGAAATCTTTGTGCTAGGCTGCCATGCACCAGATACAGATCAGAGAGCTCAGGCAGTGGATGGCAGCCAAGACGGAAGGAGAGGGAAAGATGAGCATGGCCTACTCACTTGGCCACAATATTGCTCGAGGGTTCTAGCTCACCCCGTTTGCTTGTCAACGAACGTATTTTGAAGAGCATCTCTCTTAATTTTTTGCTTTCTAACTCATCAACATCTGCTCTTATCTATTTCCTTTGTACTTTTTAAATGTTTATCCTGTAGATGTTTTATTGGCTTCTTGAATCAGACACAATTTATGTCCAGTCTTTTAGGACTTTTCAGACCTTTTCCATGTTTGACTTTTTCTTGTGAAATGATTTTAGACTTACAAAAGAGTCACAAAGAGTACAGAGAATTTCTGTCTCCTTCAAACAGCTTCCTCTAAAGCTAACTTCTTAAAAGTTTATTCTGGGAAATTGGTGTTTTGTACTTGAGATTTGTACATCTTTACGGTGCACAGTGCAACATTTATCCACAGCAGGCAATCAGCACCCCCACTTCCCCACCTTTCTCCCAGCTCCTCTCCTTGGGTTCTTATACAGCATATAATTCATGAGCATGACCGCTAGTCATCACTGTGGTTTGCTACCTGCCACCGTACCTCCTCCTACCCCTCTGCCACACTTTCCTGTCTCCAGTAATCATGATTCTAAGTTCAGGTAGTGATTTCCAATTCCATTTTTCCATAACCATCTTGAAGCACATTTTTTTTGGCAAGTGTAGAATAGTATTTGAACCAACATTTTCACTATAATGAAAATTACTCTTCAATGTTGATCCAAGTTCCCACAACCGAAGGTTTGGGGAAGTATTGCACTTTGTATTTTCTAGCACTCCTCATACACGGAAAAGGTTTTGAAAACATTTTGCTTGTTTTGTCTTATGCACTCTCCCAAATTCATCCACACATTCATTCCAAACCAATGTCAGGTTATCCCCAAAAAGGGGAAAAACTCCCAAAAAATGCACTAAAGTTCTGTAAAGAAAAAACATATAATAAATTGCCTTATACAAATTTCAGAACATCTAAGTGCTTGCCAAGAGAGGTGCTTATTACTTATCCTCGTTCTCATTCTCCTGGCCAGAGCCATCTGACATGTCACCTTCCCACTGGTGAGCTCCAATACGATTCAGTGAAGCCAACACCTGCAACATGATAGAGGCTGGAACTGTAATGGTATTTCTAGTCTCTTCCAGCATGAGTTTGTTTCGAGTTATAACTTCATCAGCAAGCTTTCGGTTAGAAATCCTTAACTCTTCTGGTGGTGACCAGATCTTTATGTCATAATCTATGCCGCATGAGGCTAGACCATTGTCCTGGAGTTGCGACGGCCTTTATAAACCACCATTACCAGTGGCCTTCTAATGTTCTTTCTTTTCCCCACCTGAAGAACTGCTGAATGCGGGCAACTGCAGAGCGTCTATCACCAGGTCCTGCTGGATACCTTGCACCTGGGATCATCATCACTATCATCTGTGTCCTGAAGAGCAGCATCCCTGGCTGATGTTTCCTCATGAGCTGACGGCTCGATGGCTTCTGTTTGGGCCTGAGGCTCAGGATTGGTGAATTTGGATTGGAAGTACTCTCAGTGCTAGTCCGATCTGAAGTTTCTGGTTCCTTGCCTTTTTGGACAAAGAGGATTCTTCTGGAACCTCACAAAAGCTACCAAGATTGAAGTTATTCCTTTCTCCCGAGTTGGAACCCAGTGGCTCAGTTGCAAATACATCTGATTGTGCTGTATCTGTACTGTTCCAATCTAGGTTTTCTGCAGATGTGTGCCTGTTAGGTCTGGAATAGTGTGGGGCTCTGGTCTTTTGTACCCCGAGAAAGGAGAGAGAAAAAGGAGATGGAGACCGACCTCAACAGAGACAGGTTGCTGTACTGGAAGCACAGAGGTTGACAAGAGTCTGTTCCTGTGAAGAGACTGTGCTGGGTGCATTTGGGACTCAGGTTTCATCCCGTTAGGAGGGAATTGGGGAGAGGTGTAGAAGGCAGCTGGCAGAAGAGTAGGGGGCTCTTTGAAGTCTCTGGGAATTTCCCTCTCATCTGTTTCATAGCTGCCCTGTGTAGTTTATCTGTTTTTCCATTTGCAATGCAAGGAGTTGAGAAGGTCTGCTTAGGCACCAAGGCTCTCCACAAAAGGGAGGATGTGGGGGGGGGGCAGGGATAATGGAAGGAGGGAAAAGGTACATCAAGTCCTTTAGTGCCTTCTTGACATTTTGTCACACGCTCTGATGATTCTTCAAAACCTGTTTCATTATCTCCTTCTGGTGGTGGTACAGAGCTCTGTGGGACCAGTGATTCTTTTGACCCGCGGATTTGCAATGGCTCCCATTTCCTCTAGAACTTGAGGCTGTACTGCTCCATTCATCTGTAAAGTTCAGTCTTACTGTGCTTGTGGTTGTTTCTTCTGTGCTGTAGGGCAAACTTAAAGCTGCTTCACCTGTCCCTGGATTGGGGCTCAGCTTTTCATTATTGTTATCCTGTTGCTTGTCAAGGGACATGGATCCGAGCTGTTAACCACAGAAGGAGAATCTGACCCTCTCTAGGCTGCCTCCATGCTCCTGTGGGGCTCTGTGGTAGGGGGCCAGCACCAGCAGACTCTACAGGGTGCTGTCACTCTGAGCAGGAGTCAGCAACCCATGACTTCGGGGGACCAGACTGATGATGTGTATGGTGCCCAGATGCCTCAGCAGCCAGTCTCTGTTCGCTGTCTGGAGATGATAACAAAGAAGTAGAATGAGGGCTTTCTGTGGAAGATAAGGTCAAATGGGCTGGAGCTGATACTGTAGAAGTCATAGAAGGTTAAGGTAATTGATGAGAAGGAGTATTTACATCCATTGCAGTTTCACCCACTTCCAAATCCGGACTTGATGGGCCAGTAGGAACAGTTGAAACATCTGACTGACTCCTTCCACGTCTGGGTCAAGATCTTCCTCGTCCTCTATTACTCTGTGCAACTTCATTTGCTTCTCAAGCCATCTTGATAACATATCAGACATTCTCTGCATCAGTGACACCACTGGGACTTTGTTCTCCATCTCATTCTCATTCACTCTCAGGCCTTGCTCTGGGTCCAGTATCTGACCAATCACCAAGAAGCCTCAAACGCTTAACTGGTGGCTGTCGGAACTCTTCTCTCTTCTGCAGAAGGAGTCTTACATTCTCGTGCTGTGTCATCTTTTGGGTCAAAAAGGTATAGGTAATCTGAAGAGTAACTAACGAGAATCTCTTGGCCATCTTCACTGTAACACAGAGGTGTCACTCTGCAGGATTTATTATTAAGATGGGAAGGAATAAAACAGGCAACCATTCCAGTGACTCCTCGCACTGCATAATTCGCTGTAACTCTTGTGCCCAGCATTCGGCGATCATGTCTTCATACTGAGTTATCAGAACAACCTAGAGCAAGGTAATACGGTATTGGTGAATGAAGAGCTATGGATGTGGCAGCACGGCGACAGTCAATATCAGAACAACCTAGAGCAAGATAATATGGTATTGGTGAATGAAGAGCTATGGATGTGGCAGCACGGCGACAGTCAATCAAAATGTCATCTTTGCAATCTTCTTTTGTGCAGCTAGTTTTGATGTGTGCATCAAACCACCCAACTGTTCCGTCTTCATCACAAGGTAGAAAAGTGTAAGGGTCATTTGGTACAGTCATAATCTCATAAGTAGTTCCAGAATGGCGCGTGAATTGGCACTATTACTTTCCACATCTTGCTCAACATTGGTATAAAATACTACTCCATCTCCAGAGCAGGATACAATCTGCTTATCATCCGTACATGGTGAGAACTTTGCACTAAATATATTTGCTTGATGCCCTGAACCAATTGTCAAAACCTTTCTGCTATAAGGATTACTAATTACTAACTTGGTGTCATTTGAGCCAGATAAAATACATTCTCCAGTGCCATTCCAACAGATTGTATTAACACAGCCATCAGGCACATTTAGAGTTGCTTCAGGTTTTGATCTCTGGATAAATTCTCTTCTTCTGGTACCATCCGCGGGCCAGGGCTTGTGGGCGCAGCGAGTTAGATGGCGGCCTCGGCGCCTCAGCCCCCAAAGACCGGCCCCGCCTGGGCTGGAACTCACTTCATACTCTTCTCCTCAGACTACTCCTATAGAACACCCAGAGATCAGCCTCGAAGCACAGTTGTGTTTGTGTACATATGTGTGTGGGTGTGTGTTTATGTGCATGTGTGCAAGTGTGTGTGTGTGAGCAATTTGTAGCCTGGCATACGCATCCACAAAGAAGCTACAGGATGCTTTGGAGGGAGGGCTTTAATGTGCGCATCGTAGCCTATCCTATATCTTGCTTTGCAGTTTGCTTTCTACGCTCATTGCAATGCCCTTGAAATTTGGGTTAACACAGCCTCATCCATTCCTTTTCGCTGCTGCATTGTAATTTGCTGGAGGAATAGTCTGTGTGGCATTTGCCCATTCCCTTACTGTTGGAAACATAGATATTTCCTGTTGTTTCCTACCATTAACACCCCAGGGCGTGAGTCCTTACAGACACCATGCACCAGTGTTTCCTCAGGAGAGAGACCTGGGAGTGCATCTGCTGTCCATAGAGGGAATGGACATTTACAGTTTGAATTCTTTCTGTGCAAAGCAAGGCCCTGTCATCATCATGGACTCTGACGACAGAGTTGTCCACATGGTGCCCATCCACATGGGGTACGCCCTCCCCTGGCTGGCCAGGACCTGACTGACTACCTCATGAATCTTCACAGAATGTGGCTACAGCTTCACCACCAAGGCCCAGTGGGAAATCGTGCCCGACCTCAAGGAGAAACTGTGCTACGTCGCCCTGGACACGGAGTGGGAGATGGCTGCAGCCACGTCCTCCTCCTGCCCCCGTGAGAAGAGCGAGCTGCCCGTTGGCCAGCCACGTGATCCCCATCAATGCCCAAGGATTCTGCTTTCCCAGGGCGCTCTTCCAGCCCTCTTTCCTGGGCATGGAGTCCCGCGGCAACCACAAGACCACCTTCAAGTCCATCACAAAATGTGATATCGATATCCCCCAAGGACCTGTACAGCAACGCTGTGTTGTCTGGTGGCCCCACCAAGGACGCAGGCATCGCCAACAGGATGCAGATGGAGATCACTGCCCCGGCACCCAGCACCATGAAGGTCAAGGTGTGTGGGTGGCCTGTCACCAGAGCATGGCGCAGTGGGTGGGGGCATTGCCATGAAGGCAGCATTGACTAGAGCCGCTCCCTCCCTGTCCTCGCAGATCATCGAACCCCCTGAGCGGAAAGTACTCCGTGTGGATGGGCGGTTCCGTCCTGGCCTCCTTGTCCACCTTCCAGCAGATGTGGATCACTGAGCGGGAGTATGATGAGCAGGGCCCCTCCATCGTCCAACACAAATGCTTCTAAAAAGACTGTGAGCAGGTGGGTAGCATTTGCAGCATGGGCTGATCCAGAAGGATACATTTTCCCTGGCAAAAGTGAAGCTGGAATAAGCCTTTGAAAAGAAAGGTGTCCTTGAAGCTTGTATCTGATATCAACACTGGATTGTAGAACTTGTTGCTGATTTTTTTTTTACTTTGTATTCAAGTTCACTCACTGTTCCCTTGGTGTATGTTCAATGCCCTGTACACACGTTTGATGTAAACCTTAGGCTGTGTGGCTCGGTCACTACGTGGCTGAGGTGAGAAGTCCAGGTGCGCCTTGGTGTGTCTGCCTGACCACAGTCTGCAGATCTGTGCAGGGTATTAATGCGGCAGAGCTGACAGTCCAGGATTCCTCAGAGGCTGGCAAGAGTTGCTGAACCAGCTATTCTTTCTGTCTCGCTGGTCTTGACAGAGGAGAGGGGCGGGTGTCCCAGCCTTGGGACCCAGTGTCCTTTCCTACTCACTTTTCCTGCCAGGTTGCACCTGCCTTGAGTTGGAAACGGCTTTCAGGTACACCTGTAAATGCATTCATCCTCTTAAGTTATGTAAGGTTTCTGTACACCAATCTCAATTCTTTGAGACGTGACCACAAAGTTTGGTTTGCTACTGTTAAGTAAGAACATGAGGCCCCAGCAGCCCTCCTGTCAGGAGAAATGCGTGCTGCAGGCAAACAATCCAACAAACACAGCAAAAAAGCAAGGCCCTGGGCCCTGGGCCCTGACCCTGAGCCCTGAGCCCAGGCCACCTTGTTTCAGTCCTGCTGCAGACACTGACAAGCTCCAGGTCTCTGGGCAAGTTGCTGACCCCCTCTGTACCTTTTTCCTCATCCAGAGACACCAATAACAGTACACAGTTCAGACACAGGGTTCAATTTACAAACGGTAGCCTCTTCCATACCTTGTTTTGCAGTTTGCTTTCTACAGGCCTCGGGAGTCAGTTCATATGCGATGGATAATATTTGCAGTGTTCAGAAGAAGGACAAGAGCTTAAGGAAGCAAACGGCTTGCTATCCACAGGTCCCGCCACCTAACCCTGCCAAGTGGCTGTCCCAATTTACATGCCCACCAGCACTGTGCCAGACACCAGTTTCCTCATAACTTTGTGCTGCTACACTGTTTGTTTATTTTTCTTCATTTGAAAGGCAGAGTGACAGAGAGGGAGGGGGGAGGGAGGGAGGGATGAAGGGAGAGAGGGAAGGAGAAAGAGCTATCTGCTTTTTTATTTTAAAGTTTATATTTAACGAATACAATTTTCATAGCTACGACTTTAGGAATATAGTGGTTCCTCCCCATACCTACCCTCCCACCCCCATTCCCGTCCTACCACCTACTCCCTCGCCCATTCCATTCTTCATTAAGATTCATCTTTAGTTATCCTTATGTATATAAAGTTAATTATCTTTATGTGTTTAAAGTTAATTGAAGGCCGGCGCCGCAGCTCAATAGGCTAATCCTCCGCCTTGCGGCGCCGGCACACCGGGTTCTAGTCCCGGTCGGGGTGCTGGATTCTTTCCCGGTTGCCCCTCTTCCAGGCCAGCTCTCTGCTGTGGCCCGGGAAGGCAGTGGAGGATGGCCCAAGTGCTTGGGCCCTGTACCCCATGGGAGACCAGGAGAAGCACCTGGCTCCTGCCTTCGGATCAGGGCAGTGCGCCGGCCGCAGTGCGCCAGCCGTGGCGGCCATTGGAGGGTGAACAACAGCAAAAGGAAGACCTTTCTCTCTCTCTCTCTCTCTCTCTCTCTCTCTCTCACTATCCACTCTGCCTGTCAAAAAAAAAAGTTAATTGAAGATGAATCTTAAGAATGGGGTGGGAGAGGGAGTAGGAGATGGGATGGTTTGCGGGTGGGAGGGTGGTTATGGGGGGAGGAACTGCTGTAATCCAAAAGTTGTACTTTCAAAATTTATAGTTACTAAATACAAGTTTTCTATAAAAATCTTTATGTACAAAAGAGCAACTCTATACTAAGTAAAGATTTCAACAGTTTGCACACACACACACACACACACACTCACACACTCACACACTCACACAATGTAGAAAATACTGCTTGAGAACAAGTTTTGCAGTTAATTCTCATGGTACAACTCATTAAGGACAGAGGTCCTACATGGGGAGTAAGTGCACAGTGACTCTTGTTGTTAATTTAACAATAACACTCTGATTTAATTGTTAGCAATCACCCAAGGCTCTTGCAATGAGCTGCCAAGGCTATGGAAGCCTTTTGTGACCACAGACTCCATCAGTATTTGGATAAGGCCATAATTGAAGTGGAAGTTCTCTCCTCCCTTCAGAGCAAAGTACATCCTTCTTTGGTGGCCGCTTCTTTCTGTGCGGGTCAGCCGCACCAGTCGAACGGAACCCGAGGGAGGGAGAGGGACCTAAAAGAGAGGCAAGCGATCGCAGAGAATGGAGCCAAGACAACAAGGCTGATCAAGGCTCATTTATTCCAATGTCTCGGTGGTATTTATACATAACCAGCACAAAGAAGCACAAAGAAGCACAAAAGATAACAACATACGTAAGCAACTTATCGGGGCCTCCGGTGGCACAGATAATTTTAACAGAGCGTTCTTGATTATCATCCTCCTTCAGGATGGGAGTATGTGACTTTCTTATCCCAAGAAATCCACAAGCCAAGACTGGCCTTGATTTGTCCAAAGGCTGCCTACACTTTCCACTAACTAAAGTCTCACCCACGGAGGTCCTTCATGTAGAACGTTTTTTGCCACAGTGTCTTTCCTTACCTTGCCTGAAATGCTCCCCTGGGATTTCCACCCAGACCAGAATGCCTTAAGGGCCGATTCTGAGGTCAGAGTGTTACTTAAAGCGATTGTCATTCTATGAGTCTGCTGTGTGAACTGCTTCCCATGTTGGACATTCCCTCCTTTTTAATTCTGTCTATTATTATTACCAGGCACGTGATGCTATTTATATGGTCTCTTTGACACTTCATCCTATCCATATGACAAGGAGCTGTCTTCTAACCCCTGGTTCACTTCCAAATGCCTGCAACAGCCCAGGCGGGGCTACACTGAAGCCCAGGATCAGGAACTCCACCCTGGACACTAGCCATCAAACAAGAGCGCCTGGTGCAGTCGAGTTCCTCTCTCTCTTTCTCCATCTCTGTAACTCTCTGCCATTCAAATACATAGATAAATCGTTTTTGTAGAGAGCAAAATTAAAAGATAAGCTTTTTTTGGGGGGGGGGGACCCTTTTGAAATCCACACAGTTTTCCATATCACACACTTTCCAGGAAGTTCTGGAAGACACCCCTTATATTGGCATGAATCTCCCAGGTTTTGTTTGCATCAAAGCAGATGTGTGTTTTCATGCCAGTGGCATGAACACTGTGGAAGGCTCTGCCGTGAGCCACTTCTGCAAGTGGCTCGAGGTTTTGGCTTGCATCTGCAGATCGCTGATGGTGAGCACAGGAATTCCCTCTCCTCTGAGTTCGCTGGGGCGTGGTGCAGACCTGGATCCGCAGTTCCAGTCCGGCCAGCAGGCAGAGCTGTAGTGGCCACCAGCACTCGTTGACTTGTAGCACGGGGTGCCTTTCCCGCCTCCACGGCCTAGGGAGTTCGCCAAGCCGAAGGTACTTCCTAGGCCGGCCTGCACAGAACCCCGTGCTCGCCCCTGCTGACAGGGAAGCGCGCTCTGCTCTTCGGCCCGGGTGGTCAGCCGCGCATCGACCGCTCCCTCTCGCGGGCCGCAGCATGCCTCCTACGGGTCACAGCCACGGCGCTCAGCCTGGGCAGCCCCTTCCGCACTGCAGAGCCCCAGGCCCGAGCTCGGGCAGCTGGCGGGCGGGGCCGCCGGCTCGGAATCTGGAATTCGGCCCCTCCCACGGCGGGCCCCCAGGTCACGGCGCTCGCTCGCTGCGCGCTCACTGGTCGCCCCCTCAAAGGGCGGCTACGAGGCGAGCGCTGATTGGCGGGCCGCAGAGCCCGTGCGCTCTGCCGTGCGCCTCAGACCGGCTTCGACGACTGTGCGGGTGAGGATCGCTCCCTCTCTCCCGCGAGCTTCGCTGTGCTTCTGGAGACATGAGCTCCTCGGCTGGGGATGAGGTGAGTGCCGGGGTGCGGGGCTCTGGGTCGGCGTCACCGGGAGGGCGGTGGTCGCGAAGAGCGGCGGCCCCGGTGAGGGCTTCTGACGGGCGTCGAGGGGCCAAGGTGTTCCGTGGAGGCCGTGGGGCGCGGGCAACAGCGGCCTGGCTGAGGACGCCCCCTCGGGATGGCAGAGATGAGGGCGGCCTGGGTGAGAGGTTGGGCGGGGCTGCCTCAGGAGGGCAGGGCAAGTGGCCTGGGTGGGCCCCCCTCCCCCCGGGCATTGCCACCTCCTTCCTTCGCCCCTGGGCGGGTCTGGGGAAGGGCAGGAACCGGAGAGGCGCCTGAAATCCCGCTGTGGGTCCCCAGGAGCCCGCTCCAGCCAGCCAGCGGCCGTCAGACCTAGAGCCTTCCAACCTGCCCTCAGAGGAGACCCCGAAGGCGCCGCTGCCGCTGCCGCTGCCGCTGCCGCTGCCGCTGCCGGCTGGGGAGGTTGTCCCCAGGGAAGGAAGCCCTGCCAAGTCCAGCGGCCCGGAGGACCCCGGAGACGCCGCCACGCGGGACGTCCTTGGGGAGCCAGGTGCTCTCCCAGCCTCTGTTCCCTTGCTTGGGGAGCTCAGAATCTCTGCTCCCCACAAGCCGCCGGCAAAGAAGACGGTGGAGTCGGTCAGCGGGAAGAGAGGCGGCAAGTCCAGCCGCGTGGCCCAGGCCTCTCCGAGCAAGGCCTCCCCGGAAAAGAAGGGCGTGGCTGGCAGTGTCCCCAGACTTGTCCTGGGGAGGAAAGCCCAGGCCTATCTCTCCGAATTTCCCCCAGGACTGGGAGCTTACCCTCTGGTCTCCGGCCTTCCAGCACTTGGGAGAGCTGAGAAAAATGCCGTGGCCCCCTGGGGCCCCAAACAGCCCAGGCACCATACCGGGAAGAAGCCTGCGGCCAGCAGGACAAAGGAGCCTGAACTGGTGGCCCAAGAAGATGCCGACCGCTTCAGCCAGCCGGCCCCAAAGGGCCAAGTGAGTAGGGCACCCTCATCCTCCCCATCTCTCCTCCAGTGGTTTCCTCTGCCCCACACGTGTTCCCAACACACACATCTCCCCACCCCCACGCCCCACCCCCGCTCCTCTGTCCTCTGATGCCATTTTAAGAGGATCAAATGCTTCCGAGGTGCCAGGCACTCCTCTCAGCTCTTTACTTGATGTCGGCCTCTTCCTGGCAGAGGGGCGGGGGAGGGGGCCCTAACAAGGAAGGGGCACTGGTCAACCCCTTCACGGTTGGGTGTTCCTAACTCCTGCTGTTTGCCCTGAAGTGGCCCTTGGCAACCCCGGGAGAAAGTGCTGCAGAGATTAGGCTTTTGCGTCCCGTCTCTATACCCTGCTTCACCCCAGCCCCGACACACACACACACACGCACACGTGCACACACGCACACACACAAGCAGCCAGCCAAAAATTTCTGTTTTAGTTTCCAGCAAGCAGGTCAAGGCCGTCTCGCCTGTCTGCATGTCATGGAGTAGGGAGCAAGGGAGACTCCAAGACCAAGAGCTCTCGAGTTCCAGGAAACGCACAGCTCCTGGCTATGGCCCAGGGAGATGTCAACGCCAGGGTGCCCCCACCGACAGGTGAGAAGATTTGCCTGAAATGGAGGGGGCTGTGGAGGGGGAACTGGCTCCGTCACTCCAAGTCCTCACCTTACACCCAAACTGCTCCTCCTGCTCAGACACCTCTGTGAGAAATGAGGCAGGGTGGCAGGGCTGGCCTTAAGCCAGGGCGCCGGGAAGGCTGGACCAGAGAGCCCTTTCTGCCTCTCTCCTCGGCCCAGGGAGCCACATTGTGTGCTCTCTTTCAGACGACCATGGGCCAGCTCATCATCTGCGACAGAGAAGGAGGCAGCCAGCGCCTGCAGTGCAATCCTGCCCTCAAGTAATGCTCTCTAGGCCTAAGCAGCGGGGTCTGTGTCCCGGTTAAGCTCATTCCCCTCCCACCGCCCACCCTCCAGAAGAGAGAGCACCTCCTTCCCGACGGATGGCCCCTTTCCGGTTTAGCCGCTGGGCTTTCGGATGGGGTGGGGGTGGGTGCTTGGCAGTAAGGGCCAGAGGCGCGTGAGGAGAGAAGGAGAGGGAGGAGGTAAGAGCATACTGACCATGTTGCTTTCTCCCCTGTCTGCTGGGCTAGTGTCATGTGCTGCAGAGGGAAGTCAACAGACTGAAAGATGAACTTGGTAGGCTGGGTAGCAAGGGAAGACCAGGTGTCTTAGTGCACGGGCTGGGGCAGCGTGGGGCTGGGCTGAGGATGTAGGGGGCCACTTGGGACCACCATTCTTGTGGGATGGAGACTCTGGCAGACCTGGCCCTGGAACCTTGTGCTCATTTACCTGGCTGTCTATACGTCCATCCTTCCATCCCCACCCACATAGAAATAACGTCCTTTGAACCACATGTACGCTTCGCCAGGAAGTCCGGGAATCATGTTTTAGCCCGTTTGGAGACTCGGCATGTATTTTCTCTTTAACTGCTGCTTGACAGGCAGTGTACATGTTTTATCAGATTCTGGATGATTCTGTTCCTCACCAGAGTCTCAGAACTACTCGAGCACTATGTTCCAATTTGGAAAACTTGTCTCTCTTTAACTTGAGTGAGTGGGTCATTCTCAGGGCTGGGGACTGCCAGGTTTGAACGGGGTATTGGGGTGGCTGAGTCAGTCCTGTCCCACAGGGTGAGGGAAGGGTTCCCACCTCCCTGCACCTGGAGAGTCTAGTTGTGCCTCTGTCTGTTGCAGCGGCCAAAGAGTGCCTTGATGACAAGTCTCAGATGCATTGAGGTGAGTGGGCCCCATCCCACGCCCTTTCATGGTCAGAGCCGTCTGGGAGGCCTGAGGGCTGCCACCCACTGGCGGCTACTGCCTGACTCTGCTTTCCTTGGTTGGTTGCATACAGTCTCCCCGTCTGCAGAAGCTGCTGGTACCTTTTGAGCCAGGGTCTACACCACACCAGTACCCCCTTCTACTTGTGTTTCATTGGTAGGCTCTGCTGTGCTGCTCTGCCAGGGTTTCCTGTCTTTCCCAAGGTTCAGTTTGGCTTTTGTCCCCCAGTTCATTGCCACTTCTCATTAAAGTACTTCTCAGAGTTTGTGGTCTGCCTCTTCTCTGTCAGGGAGCCCTGCATTCAGCTGGCCACGGTGACCAAGGTCTAGGGACCCATCACCCTGCCTTTATTTGCACTATGTTGTTCTTTTCATGTCTTCTCTTTCTCAGAGCTCCCATCCCCCACTGCTTACCCTGCAACACACACACACACACACACACACACACACACACCATTAGCAGTAACACTCTGCCCCCTTCCTGAACTCTACAAGGGTTCTTTGCCCTGGTCCTCCTCCATCTCCCCTGGCTTGAAGGTAGTCTGTCTTTCCCCAACAGTGATTATACAGGACACTTGAGCTTGTCTTTCCTCTACCCCAGGTCTGCTTCTCCTGGACTCGGCTTCCACTGGTATCACTTGGGGACGGGGACTCTTTTCCATGTGTGTGGACAGCTCAGCCAGAACCTGTGTGTGGTCCTCATTTCCTGTTTCACCCTCACTTGCCGCTTCTCCTTCCTCCCTCAGTTTCCGTAGAAGAGGGGAGGCAGGAGTCACAGCACAGCGGTTTGTGGATCGAACGGGAGACATGAATCTCTTGGTGACTGCAGGCCGACATGAGGGAAGTTTTCCAGAGGCAGAAATGTATGGTCGCAGAGTCAGGGGTTTCTTTCCTCTGTGCCCCAGCTGTGATTGCCACCATACTAGATATCTGCCGAGGTCCTCCCAGCCCGCTGTGTCTGCCCCATGCCCAGCACACATGCTGCCTCCTGCCCCGTCGGCCTGCCTGCACATTGCTCCGTTGGACTTCACTGACATAACACGAGTTCAAATACAAAGTGAACAGGAATTTCAAGTGGTGACAGCAGAGCGCCGGACAGAGTGTGGGGGCCTTCTGAGATCAGGGACCCATGCAGAGGTCACATGCCCAGGACGCTGGCCCTGGGCGCACCTGATGGCATGCAATGACAAGGCTGTGGTTACGTCTCTAGTGGGATGGTGAAGGCACGGTTAAAACCTGAAAGAGTTGTGTATCTAGAAGGGACAAGCAGAGGCTAGCTTCTCCAGTGCAATCTGAAGGTGATCAGAGGGAGGAATGGGAAATACACTGCAGTCTCTGGTCCACAGCAGCAGACTGATTCCCTCTGAGCAGCAGCCCCAGCAGTGGGGCGGCAGGGGGCCCCTGGACCTGTCCTCTGGGAAAGACTCATCCTCACAGCGTGCTCTGTAGCCACTGGCTTTGCCATCTGGGACTCTGTCCTTATCCATCCGCCCCCTGCCATACACCACGCCTGAAGTCAGCAGTAGAGAGGCTGCGTGGTGTGGGCAGCAGCGTGCTACTTACTGGTGCCAGTTTAGGGGCCCCTGTGGGGGTGTGTTGGAACGCTTGTTGGCTTTGGCAGACTTAGCTTGCAGTTTATGTGGCTCTGCAGATTGTTTGGCTTCCGGTCCGTTTTTAGTCTTGAAGTCGCTCATCTTTACACTTGGTTTTAAGCTTGAAATCTCTCATCTTTTTGCTTTCTCTTGTCTTTGCTGGCCTGGGCCCCTCTCTGACAATGAATGGCACCCATCTGGAGGCTTTCTCAAGCAGTGAGCTTAAATGGGAAAACAACACTCTGAAGCTGTTTGCTCGGCCACTGTAGTCAGTATCTTTCTCAGGAGGCTGATTCCAAACTGCCTTTACAAATTACGGACATTGGAGCAAGAGTTTGGCACGGTGATTGGGGTACAGCTTGGGTCACTTGCATCCTAGATCGGGGAGCCTGGTTCAAGTCCCAGCTCAGCTTAGCTTCCAGCTGGTGCACACCCTTAGAAGGCAACAGATGATGGCTCAAGTACTTGGCTCCCACCACCCAGGTGAAAGGCCCAGATGGAGTTCCTGGGCTCTTGGCTTTGTCCTCGCCAAGCCCTGGATGTTGTGGGCGTTTGGAGAGTGAACCAATGGATGAAAGTCAGTCTCTCTCTCTCTCTCTCTCTCTCTCTCTCTCGTTCTTGCTCTCCCTCTCGCTCACCCTCCCTCCCTCCCTTCCTCTCGCTGTCACTCTGCCATTCAAAAAGAAAACGGAAAATAAAATTTAAAAAAGTTGCTGGAATTGCAGCTTCAGAAGTGATTGGCTTTCTCAACCTGAAAAGGCCCAAATGATAAGGCATTGCTCTCATTCGGCAGATCTGCCTGTGGACTGCTAGCTCAAGCCTGTGGTCCTCTTTCCCAAAGTGACAAGAAACTGCTAGCGCTTCCCCAGCACTGTGGTCATTTCCAACAGGGCACTTCAGTACTGGACAGCACGTCTGCCTTCCAAGGTCTTGCAGGAGGCAACAGTTTGATCAGTTTTATTGAGGAATAACTCACATAGAACAACGTGCATCCATTTAGAGTGTTTTTTTTTTTTTAACAAATGCTGGCAAGGGTGTGGAGAAAAGGGAACTCCTATACACTGTTGGTGGGAATGGGGATTGGTGCGGTCATTGTGGAAATTGGTATGGAGAGCTCTAAAGAAATTAACCTTAGAATTGCTATATAAGGAAGCAATCACTCTACCAAAGGAAAAGAAGTTGCCACCTTGGAAAGATACAGCAGCCCCACATTTGTCTCAGCCTTGTTCACAACAGCCAAGACATGGAAACAGCCGTCAAAATAGTATTTTTTGCAACTCGAGTGTCCGTGTTGTTCCTTATTCACTATTACTGCTATTTGTTTTAGAAGGTGGGAAAACCATTTAAAAGGAAACCTGTTCTGCTTTAATGTCTTTAACTGCATGTTTTCCTGTTTGAAGAAAAGGTACTGTATTTTTATTGAAAATTGAAGTATTTTACTTATTTGAGCTGGGGGAGAGGGAGAGAGAAGGAGAGAGAGGGAGACAGACAGATCTCTCCCATCTGCTGGTTCACTCCGCAAGTGGTCATAACAGCCAGGGCTGGGCCAGGCTGAAGCCAGGAGCTGGGAACTCCATCAGGGTCTTCCAATTGGGTGGCAGGAGCCCAGGTGGTTGGGCAATCACCTGCTGCCTTCCCAGGTGCATTATCAGGGCGTTGGATCAGAAGCAGAGCGGCTGGGACAAGGACCAGTCCATATCAGTCCCATATCAGTATGGGACGCCGGAGTTTCCAGTGGCAGCTTAACTGCACTGCGCCATAACACAACCCCATCATCCATTTCTTTTGTTCCTCTGTTCCTACATCACTATCTTCTTTGGTGTTACATTGATATTTCTAGACCATTTTAATTCTTTCTTTTACCAATTTTTAAAGTTACTTTCTTAGAAGTTGCCCTGGGGATAACAGATGTCCTCTTCTAACAATCTATTACAGATTTATGCCAATTTAATTTTAAAATAACATATAAAGTTTTTTAAAACTTTTATTTAGTAAATATAAATTTCCAAAGTACAGTTTATGGATTACAATGGCTTCCCCCCCCCCATAACTTCCCTCCCACCCGCACCCCTCCCATCTCCCGCGCCCTCTCCCATTCCATTCACATCAAGATTCATTTTCAACTCTCTTTATATACAGAAGATCGATTTAGTATATATTAAGTAAAGATTTCAACAGTTTGCACCCACACAGAAACACAAAGTGTAAAATACCGTTTCAGTAGTAGTTATAGCATTAATTCACATTGGACAACACACTAAGGACAGATCCCACATGAGAAGTAAGTACACAGTGACTCTTGTTGTTGACTTAACAATTTGACACTCTTGTTTAAGGCGTCAGTAATCTACCTAGGCTCTAGCCATGAGTTGCCAAGGCTATGGAAGCCTTTTGAGTTCGCCGACTTTGATCTTATTTAGACAAGGTCATAGTCAAAATGGAAGTTCTATCCTCCCTTCAGAGAAAGGTACCTCGTTCTTTGATGGCCCGTTCTTTCTACTGGGATCTCACTCACAGAGATCTTTCATTTAGGTCCTTTTTTTTTTTTTTTGCCAGAGTGTCTTGGCTTTCCAATAGCATATTAAGTTTGCTCCTATATGGCCCCCGTACTTCCCTCCCTAAGCTTGTGGTATTTTTAAACCACATGCACATTACATGTTTCCACCATATCAGTCCATCAACAGTTTTAGACTTACGGCTGTATGTAGTGGTTTTTCAAATCACCGGAACAGAAAAGAGTTCTTAAAAATAGAATACACTGTTTTATAACATGCTGCAGTGACTTTTCCGTACTATTTTGTCTGTTTGCCTGTCTCTGTGTTTTCTTGGACACTGGACATTTCCCATATCATAGCGTGGCAGTTCTGGAAATCAGAATCTTCCCCTGTATAGGATCTGTTGTTATTGGAGCTGTTTCATGCATTTGTGAATGAATCTTGTAAAGTGTGCATTCTTTGTTGTGCATGCCCAATGCAGTGTCTGCTTCATTAACTTAATGGTCCTGTAAAGATCCGGCTGATACTTCTTCAGATTCTTAAGCCAGTATGTTTCCCAGCCTTTGTGTGTGTTGGAGCACAACGCCCCCAGTCAGCCAGCCAGTTGATAACACTGCCGTAGCCATCACTTCCGCCTCGGGCAGAGCTTCAAGTGTAGGCAGAGCCGGGAGCTTTGGGCCTTCCCAGGACTTTGCTGAGCAGGGCCCCAGGCCTGTGGGGGTTCCTGTCTTTCTAGATTCCCGGGATTATGTCTGAGCTTTGCAGAGCCCTCTATAGCCATCGCATTTCCTAGACTTTCTGTCTTTCTCAACTTCAGGGCTAGGCCTTTGTCCCAGTTGCTATTTACTGCCACCGGTGGCCATGATGGTAGATAGCTGCCTGTGTTTCCTTCTGACACTCCTCACCACACTGGTCAGGAAAGGCTGGGCTAGGTGAGCAATGACTCAGGCCAACCATAAGAAGAGCCTTTGGGTGCAGTCTTCCAGGGGACCAGCAGGCTGGTCGAATAATGGCCATTGTCTCAGAATGGGGCTTTGAAGGCTCTCCGTACCTGCTCTACCCTCACCAGTGGTTCCCAGGTTCCTGGGAGCCACAAAGCCCATCCAGGGCTCCTACATGGTGACAGGACCCAAACAGTTGGGCCATCACCTGCTGCCTCCCAGGGTGCACATTAGCAGGGAGCTGAAATTGGGAGCAGAGTCAGAACTCTAACCCGATAGAGTTAGAAACATACCAGGGGATTCCAATTCAATCCCATCAAGGTGGCATGTACCAATGCCATCTCACTATTCCAAGTGATCAATTTCAGTTCACAATTGATCATAATGAAAGGACTAAGAGTCAAAGGGAGCACATAAACAAGTCTAGTACCTGCTAACACTAACCGATAGAATAAATAAAGGGGAGAGTGATCCAACATGGGAGGTGAGATACTCAGCAGACTCACAGAATGGCAGATGTCCTAAATAGCACTCTGGCCTCAGAATCAGCCCTAAAGGCATTCGGATCTGGCTGAAAAGCCCATGAGAGTATTTCAGGCATGGAAAGCCAAGACACTCTGGCAAAAAGATCTCTGTGAGTGAGATCCCAGTGGAAAGAACAGGTCTTCAAAGAAGGAGGTACCTTCCTCTGAAGGGAGGAGAGAACCTCCACTTTGACTATGACCTTGTCTAGACAAGATAAGAGTCGGAGAACTCAGAGGGCTTCCATAGCCTTGGAAACTCATGACTGGAGCATAGGGAGATTACTGATGCCATAGACAGGAGTGTCAATTGGTAAAGTCAACAACAGGAGTCACTGTGCACTTACTCCTCATGTAGGATCTCTGTCCTTAATGTGCTGTACATTGGGATTTAATGCTATAACGAGTACTCAAACAATATATTTCACCTTGTGTTTCTATGGGGGTACAGACTGTTGAAATCTTTACTTAATGCATACTAAACTGATCTTCTGTAAAAAAAAAAAAATTATCAATTCCCAACTTGACTCTCACTGGGATTAAACATGACAATAGGTCTGATCTGATTTCATCATCATTTAAAAAAATCATCTATTATTTTCACTTTATGTTTCTGTGTGGGAGCAAACTGTTGAAATCCTTACTTAATGTGTGCTAGGCTGATCTGTATGTTAAGATAATTGAAAATGGATCTTGATGTGAATGGAAGGGGAGAGGGAGTGGGAGGGGGGAGGGTTGTGGGTGGGAGGGACGGTATGGGGGGGAAGCCATTGTAATCCATAAGTAGTACTTTGGAAATTCATATTCATTAAATAAAAGTTAAAAAAAAAAAAGAACTCTAACCCGAGCGCTCCAATGTGGGATGTGGGCAACCCAAGAGGTGTCAACCCCTGAGCCCTGAGCAGGGCCTTCTCCATCTCTGTGAGTTGGTCCTGGTGGGCCTGCCTCCAGGGGACCTCTAGTATCCTTTTCAATCAGCGCCCATCATGTGCAATTCTTTCCCTCAGTACAGTTGATTCTAAAGCCTGGCCTGCCCAGGGGGATGGGAGAAGCATGTGGAAAATATGAAAACGTTCCTGCCTCCCAAGGGCCCACACGGTTCCTCTCTAATAAGCCTTTCTGGGGATTGCCCTCCCGGGGCCCTGGAGTCCCTGAAGCATCTTGGTGTCTTCCTTGCAACGGTGGTCCCAGCCTCTTCTCGCAGCTGCCACTCTGCCTCGTACCCTCAGCTTCTGCTCTCCTACTCTCCTAGATCAAGGCTCCAGGGAGGCCCCTGAGTGTGTCATACGGAATTTCCTGGTGAGAGGTGGGTGAAAAGCCAGCTGGTTCCTACAGGTGGTTCTGAAGCCAGCTGGGGAGGCTGGGTGCACACCTGGCTATGAGGAGCTGGGTCTTGGCAGCCTGCCTTCCCAGGAGTCAAGGCAACTTTTGTTGCCTTTGTCCACTGGGCTGATGAAAGAACTCTGCCAAACTGCAGCCAGGAGCTAGCTGGGAGCGGGGGTTCCAGAGAACTCATGGACATCTCCAGGAGTCAAGATGAGACATCTGCAGCTTACAGATCAGCTGGCCCAGAAAGGGACAGAAATCTGGAGGCACTGGGAGCGGGCAGTCACAGCTTGACCCTGTGTCAAAGCTGCACACCTCGAGTTGTACAGTCTGCATGAGTGAATCGATAGTAGATATTTAGCACATGCACCTAGAGTCGTGTTTACCTGAGTGCCTGGGGGAAGAGTTCATGGTCTCTGTAGCCCTAGCCTGTGCAGGAGACTGGATGCAGTTGCGTGCCAGCAGCTCACAGGGCATCTTCAAATGCATGAAGACCTTTGCCCATGCACAAGGGGCAGGGAAGGCGGGCTGCTGTCCATGCGAACAGTCGGTAACGAGCCGGAGAGGGACGAGGTATGTGTTTGAGGAGGAGGAGGGTTCCATCCTCAAGAAGGTGCAAGGGGAGACATGTGCTGGGGCAAAGGCTGCAAGAACAGGAGATTCGTGGCATGGGCATGGGCAGGGGCTTTAATTTGCACCAGGAAAACTGGCTCAGGCATTCCCTCCGGGGGCACCCGGGGGTGAGCAAAACCACTTCCCTGGCACAGAGGGGCAGGGCCGGGTTGGCAGCAAGGAGGAAAACCCATGTGTACACCACGGGCTACTGAGCAGGCCCTGGCCACTGTGTGGTACATCTGGGGATGCTGGGGTCCAGCCCTGGGGCCATACCTGGGGGCACAGGGGCCTTGTGCTCCCTGCACAGCTGATCGAGATGTGCCTTCCAGATAACCCTGGAGGAGAAACCCTGGCCAGGAGGTTGTGGCAGCACTCTTTATCCAGGCACCCGTGTCAGCGCCAGGACCTGGGGGCCACAGTGTGAAAAACACAGGGAGGAACAGAGAGAGGTGGTGCGGAGGCCAGGGCAAAGCTGGCCTTGAGTCCGTGCGGGCGGTGCCCAGACAGGACAGCTGAAGGGGGCACTGCCGGTGCCATCCGTAGACCCCTTGGTGTGGTGCTCAGCTATGCCAGGTCCCAAGTCTTGGCTGCACCATGGTGCCCGGGCAGGGTTGGTCCACGAGCAGCTATGCATTGTGACCAAGCCCTCAGACCCGATGTTCCAAGCTGTGGTGACACCAGAAGGTGTGGGTTTGGTGGCCCAGGTGTTGGGGATTCAGAGTGGGCTCGAGGGTGGGCAGGCAGAATCGAGGGAGACTGGCCCCGGCATCATGGCCATCTTGTCTGAGTCTTGTGTCTGACCTGCTGTGCAGGGCACATGGACTACACAGCAGACCCCGCCTTGCCTCTGCTGCTTCTGCTGCTGCTGCGGAAGCCTCCTCACCTCCATCAGGGCACCTTCCTTCCCCGTCTGCACATTCCTTTGAAAGCATTTACAGTTTATGAATCCCCTCACGGAAAATCCACCCAGTCACTGCAGAGGAAGTCACGGCAGAATCTCACCTCCTCTTCCTCTTACCCAACCTCCAGCTCTGTTTTAGCCAGCACCAACACTGGCCTCCACAACCCCCTGCCTTTGTGCATTCCATCCTTGCCTCCCTCTCCCTCCTTCCCTGGGATCCTTTTCTTCTCCTACAGGCCATGCCTCTCCAGGCTGAGTTAAGGTTCATTCTCTTGGCATCGTGCAAGGAATCATAGTGCACGCCAGTGCCAGTTGTTTGCCACCTCCCAAAGGGGTTCTGAATCCAAACAGCAAGACGGCACCTGCTCCAGTCATGCACGCTGCAGCGAGTTTTCCCCCAGTTTCTGTGCTAGGGACTGTTGCCTTTCCAGGGTGAGGGACACCCAAGTCCATTTGCTTCATCTGAAGTGCTTGGCTGGTCATGAATTTCCTGGTCCAGAAAGCTGGAGTGTCATTAGTGATGGCTGTCCGTCTTCAGGCAGCCAGGAGCCAGGACCTCAATCTGGGTATTCCACATCGGTGGCCGCGACTCAAGTGCTTGGGCCACTACCAGTTGGCATCAGCAGGAAGCTGAAACCAGGAGCGGAGCTGGGACTGGAACCCAGGCACTCTGAGATGGGATGTGTCATCTCAAGTGGCATCTGAACCACTATGCCAAGTGCCCACCTTGGTTTCTTCAAATATTCCTTTCAGCACTTCTGTTCTCCCTTCTGAGAATCAACAACATGTTTGTTGGTCTCCTCAATGATGTCCCACAGGTCTCTCAGGCTCTGCTCATTTTTCTTCATTCTTTTTTCGTCCCTCTCTGCCTGGATGATTTAAGTTTACCTATCTTCCCGGTATTAGTCATTTCTCCTGTCTGTTCAGGTCGGCTGTTGAAGACAGCATTGTGTGCTCCTCACTTCACTTTTGGGACTTTCTGGCTCCGTAGCTGCTACTTGGTTGCCTTTTTCATAACTCCTAGGGCACTGTTGATACTGCCATGTGTTGAGACGTTGTTCTCTGGATTTCTTCAAGTTTCTTTGCTTGGTGCCTCCTGTCCATCCTTAGGGAATCCTGGGGTAGGTACAAACAGACAAGCGCAGTTCCTTGAGAGCTAAGGCTTTTCTCCTCCTCCCTGAACCAAGAACCGCACTTGACTTGTGGGTCACCTTGACTTCAAGGTCACTGCTGTGCTGGGGAGGGAGGGCTATGGGGCAAGGCTAAGTTGGAACACCAGAAAGTTCACCTACCCTGCTTACGTCACCGTTATCTTGATCCAGTGTTTGGTTGCTGGAAATCTTTGAGTGTTCTTGTGAGTTCTCACAAAGTGTACTCGCACAGTGTTTCGTTGCTTTCTGGTGTTTCTGTGGAGAGATGGGCCCTTAGAGCTTCCTTTTCTGCCATTTTTGTTATTCCTAGGTCTTTCCTTAAAGGGTGGAGGAGGGGCAGGCATTTGATGCAGAAATTAACACTCCACATGGAACATCCATGCCCCCTATTAGAGTGCCTGTGTTTGACTCCTAGCTCTGCTTCCAATCCAGCTTCCAGCTAATGAACACCCTGGGAGGCAGGAGATGATGGCTCAAGTACATGGGTCCCTGCCATCAATGTGGGAGACCTGGATTGAGTTCCTATCTCTTGGTCTTAAATTGGCCCAGCCCTGGCGCATGCTCTCTCCCTCTCTCTCTCTCTCTCTCTCTCTCCAAATTAATAAAAATAAATAAATGTTGAAAGAATGCAGGAAATGTCGGGCTGGCAAGTAGCACCAGGAGGAAGGACATGTCACGGACCCCACCTCCCATCCTTGAGAGGAAAAGTGGGTTTTCCCTGGAAAGGAAAGGGCTGTGAGAAAGCAGTGTCCTTGGGGCCACAGCCTAGCCCCATTGAGGAGGAGGGTGGAGGATGCTTTGAGAAGGAATTTGTCATGCATGATGAGCTGCAGAGGACACACAGGAAGGGTTGGGATGGGGGCAGCTTTGGGGGCAGGGTGTAATTTTGCCTGGGGCATGGCTGTCCAGACACTGGTGCTTTGAGACGAGGCTGCAATTCCAGTCTCATCAGGGGTTTTAAAAATCAAGAAGGGATGCCAGGTTTTACGAGTTCCATTTAACATCCTTGAGATTTGGAATACTGTTTTTCTCCTCCCGTCACACAGTATGCTTAATTGCATCGGTAGGAGTCATCATTCCAGTCATTCTTGGATTCCTGTTTGCTGCATTATACCTTGTAGATACTAACGGATTGGCTTTGCCTGTATTCGAGATTTTTGCTTCATCATTCTTTATGTGTGTGCTGTTGCTCTCTGGTTTTAGTTTTCGTGTTATGCTGGCTTGAGGAGGCCATGGGGTTCAGGAGTGAACCAGAGAGATGTTGTTCCTTCCCTTGCAGACTTTCAGTATTTGAGGAGACATTTTTCATGTTTTAGGGAGGTAACAGTCTGATGGATTAAAATAATTGTTCTTAAAAGCCCCTGCATTAAAGGTGGGATGCGATTTATTTTTAAGTGGAGATCCATGGACTCTTTGGAAATGGAACACTTGTATGTGCATCCCCTTACCCTTTTTGGGTCAATGTCTTTTAAGCCAGACTTTATTAAGTTTTCCATTTCATCAGATTTATAAGTGTACATCTCTCCATCTAGTGCAAACACACCTCATGGGCGTGTAGCCTGTGTGGAGTCCATGCCATGAGCAGGAGGCGAGAGGAAGACAGAGGGACACGATTTTTAGATACAGCCTATGGTGTGAGAAGGCTCTGCATATGAACCTCTGATGCACACATCCGTCCGAATGAGATGGCACACTCGAAGATCAATGAGACTACTCCCGTGTGGGTGAATGAAACCACACACTCATGGGTTCAAGAGACTTCACATGCATTGGTGAATGAGAGCACACATGTGTTTGTTAATGAGACTGCACATGTATGATTGATGAGATCACACATGTGTGGGTGAATGAGACTGCACACAAGAGTGTGAATGAGACTACACACATTTTGATGAATATGACTGCACATGTGTAGGTGAATCAGACTGCAGACAAGTGGGTGAATGAGACCACATGCATGTAGGAGAATATGACAGCTCATTTATGGGTGAAGGAGAAGGCACACATCAGTATGAATGAGACAGCATATGTGTGGGTGAATGAGACTGCACACTCGTGGGTGAAAGAGAACGCACATTTCTGGGTGAATGAGACTTCACAATGTGTGGGTGAATGAGAGCCCTCAGAGTTTGCTGGTCCCCACCTGCTTGCATCTTCCCCAGCCAAGGCACGGACCTCACAGGGCAGAGACACCATGTACCCACCACGCCCTGCCTCAGTTCCTGACCCCCTGAATATGTGTGCATAACCTATGGCGGTTTTAAACTGCTAATGTTTTGTGGTAATTTCTTGTGTAGCTACAATAACTGGAGCAAATAGCATTTGCTACGACAGCAACACAAGAAAATCATGATTGCTAACGCTTACGTGGCACTGAGTTTGTTATGGGTTTTTCTTCCAGGTACTTGTCTTACAGACTCAATTGCTTCTCATGGCAACCCTCTTTGTGGTAAGATGTGCGCACTCTTACCCTCCCCACTCCCCAGACAACAAAGCCTAGGTCCAGTGTCGCTCCCCCATTTGCGGAGGAACGACACTAGACCCTGCGCTGTTCTTTCTGCCCGGCCCTTCCCGGGTTAGCTGCTGGTCCCTCACTCGCAGAGGAACGACGCCGTCCCGGGTTAGCTGCCAACCCCTCCACCTCCGTGGAGGGGCGGCACCCCCCACCGCTTTCCCCGCTTCCGCGGAGGAGCGGCACACTGCCGGCCGGCTCTCTCAGGGGCTGCTCAGATGTTCCTCAGGTGTTCCTTCAGATGTTCCTGGTGCATGGTGTCTCTCTCCTCCTTTATAGTCCTCTTCCACCAATCCCAACTCTGCTACCCACACGCCGAGCACGCTGCTCTCCAATCAGGAGCAGGATTAGCTCCTGCAGCTTATCAGTCAAATTGGCGAGAGGCAGCTGTGTAGAGGTTGTTTGGTCTCTCTCAGCGCCATATTGTGGGAGAGCAGATGCATAGAATAAGTCTTAATTCCAGTAACTTAGTCTAGTCTCAGTTGCTGCTTAGTCTAGTCTCAGTCCAGGGCTGCTGGAGGATTGGTGCAAAGTCATGTGACTATCGTGGGGCTGCACCACAGCCGATTTCCGACCTTCTAGATTGATCACAAGGTAGCAAAGGGCTTCCTGTGGCAAGAGAGACCAAAGCCCAAAGTGCCAGTGTCCCTCAAGCTTCCACTTGTGGCATGAGCTAACTGTGCCTCTTGCAAATACAAGGCACATGGTGGAGGTCAGATCCGCGCAACAGAGGAGAAATCAGTCTTCAGTCCACTGGTTCACTCCCCAAATGACCATAACAGCCAATGCTGGGCCGGGCTGAAGCCAGGAGCCAGGAGCTTCTTCCTGGTCTCCAACGTGGGCACAGGGGCCCAAGCACCTGGGTCATCCTCCGCTGCTTTCCCAGGTACATTATCATGGAGCTGGATTGGAAGTGAAGCAGTCAGGATTCAAACTGACATCCATATAGGATGCCGGCATTGCTGGTAGCAGTTTTATCTGCTATACCACAAACCCGGCCACAAGTAATCACTTTTGAAAGGCACAAACAGGGATGGGAGGAATCTGTTATCACTTTACAAGGCATCACAGTGACCATCACTAATTCTTTTCTTCATTATTTTATGGCACAGTAATATGGTTTATAGTATGTATTTCTGAGAAAGTTTAAATCGGGTACTTCTGCATCTTTTTAAAAGGAAACCTTTTGCTAATTAAAATGGGAATTTTACTTTTTCAATTAAAGTCAGATAAAATTCCTAGATTTTGCTGTTCTGAGTTTATAGCAGAGCTCTGAATGGGTTTTGAGGATATGGAAAACTTGCTTATTGGGCTGTTTTGAAGGTCCCAGCTTGCGAACATTCAATAATTCTTCCAATTTTCAAATAAAGAATGTGACTTTTAAAAGTATTGCGTGTGGTGGACACATCAAATAAATGTGATGTTAAGTAGCATCAGTGTGGCTTATAAGGCATCTGTGATGCTAATCCTATCTCATCTTCTGGAGTTTATGTGATTATGTCATACTGGAACATTCTCTGTCGACAAAGAATGTTTATTGCTTGGTGTTACAATACATTAAAATGATCAAGGGTCACAAAAAGATATGTGTCCATACTACTTTATCTGGAATCTTTACAGAGCATAGCACCCCAAGGTAGATTACTGTCATGCCTTGTCTATGCTGCCTGTCTCAATACTTGATGTAATGGATATTACAGCTTGTCACATAATCCAAGTTTATCTCCCAAACTTGTAAATCTCTGGAACTTGGTTCTCTTTTTTTTTCTATTTCAAGCAGTGCTTTACTGCTGTAACATACCCAAACTGTATCCATAATTTCACACAAAAAGAGAGAAATTTCTGGAATTACCATTGCATTGCAGGGCTTCGATTTTTATTTTGTACAGTTAACCTAGACCTAAAGCCATACCCCTAGCAAACACTGATTACATATGTGAAAATACTTGAAACATTTACTAGGTAATTGAAAGAAATCACAAAAGGGGTGGTCCATGACCTTATCTGTGGAAAACAGAGCCAGGCAACTCGGATACACATATGCTTTCATTTTTCTAGTATGGAAATACCATCTTCATTTTCACTTGCAAATGACGCTGATGCATTGATGATTTTATTGATGATGTTGTGACTGTGTTATTCCTTTTTGACACGCATAAAATATTTCATACAGCAGACTAGAGAATTGTCAATATCATTACATGGCTTCAGAAAATGTTAGGAATAAATTGGGAAGATAACAGATGACGACTGGAGTGCAAATTAAGTTTCTTCTGTCTTAGAAATATCTTGGTTTGCTTGAGACAAAAACTGGAAGTACTTTGTTCAGCAAAGGCACTAATTTATTTCTTTTCTTTTAAGATGTTATTTATTTATTTATTTGGGAGGTAGAGTTACAGACAGTGAGAGGGAAAGACAGAAACATCTTCCATTCATTGATTCACACCTTAAATGGCTGCAACAGTTGGAGCCTGGCTAATCCGAAGCCAGGATTTTCTTCCGGGTATCCCATGCGGGTGCCATCTTCCACTGCTTTCCCAGGCACCAGCGGAGAGCTAGATCATAAGAGGAGCAGCCGGCACTTGACGAATTCCTTACATGTCCCATCTCCAAATACAACCACACGGGGGTTAGGACTTTGACAGGGAATTTGGGAGAGGACAAAACAATCCATCCACAGTACCCATTAACTGACACATGTGGTGACCACAACTGTCAGCTGTCATGATACAAATGCATCATGAACTATGTGTGAGAGAGCGTGCGGTCAACTTACAGGAGGACGAGCTATTGATGGTCCTGAGAACATCAATGCAATGGTTTGTATCTGCTCTGCTAGGATGAAGTTTCTTTCTGTCTTTATGGTCTCTGAGTGGACTGACTGCCTGTGATAACACATCCCATTCTGCTGCTATGCATATTAATCACTAAAAATGATTTCTAGCTTTGTGGAGACCTTTTCTGGATGGCAGGCGAGTTTTCTGAGAGAGGGAGCAGGGGTGGGGTGGGGGAGAAAGAGCCTGAGCGAGTCCCTTACCCACTGGTTCTCTCTCCAAATGCCAGGAGTCTCTGCCCTAGAGAAAGTTGCTCAGCCTAGGGCCAGACTCAGGATTGGGCCCCACACCCTTGTGCCACGGTGAGACGTCCCTGGAGGCACAAAGCGCTGCATGGCCTGCGCCACCAAGGACAGCTGGTTGAACAAGGAGGCTATGGAAATCTGAAGCAGACCAGAGTTTTCGGCAGCTATTCGGCTAAAAGGGAAGGGAAAGAGAAGTCACGTGAGAGGGGCTAAGTTCACGCCCAGGGCCCTGAGTCCTGCCGCGGCCCCCCTCCCCGCCCTGCCGCGGCCCCCTGCAGTCCTTGGGCCTAACCCTCCAGTGTGCAGCTCAGCAGGCCTCAGTAGTCAGGTGTGGCAGTGACCAGGTCCCCTCCTTCGACTTCACACTGAAATGTCTCCAGGTGTCCACCAGAGGGCGCCCTCTGCCAGAGACTAGCGCCGTCCCCGGCTGCGTGCCTGCCTGCCTGTACCGACCCCCACCCCCGACCCGGGCCGCCGCCTGCCCCTTCTAGAACGTACACGAGCAGCTGGCTGCCAATCACTGTGAGCGCCCTGCGGACCGCCCCTCTGAAGGGCCGGGCACCTGGAGCCAGGCATCTGAGGGCAACCTCTGCCTCCGTGGCAGACACGAATGACGCCGAAAGTCGGCTGGTGGGGATTCAGCTGAGGCAACTTTGCGCTCGAGCCTCTGGCCTCCCGGGCTAGCCGAGGCTCCTCACCGTCTCCTGGCGCCACGCTCGCCCACAGCACCCGCTCCCGCCATTTGGGCCGGTGCTCTCAGACTGCCTCCTCCAGCCACCGTCGGCTCCCCGACTCCTCTCTCTGTCCTCTGCCCCCAGGGCGCTCCTTGCCTGCCCGAGGCCACCCTCAGCCCCGTCCCTCGGCCCCGTCCCTCCGCCCTGGGGTGCGCCTTGGAAAGGATACCACTCCTGCACCTGGCGCCCTGCCGCGGTGGACGCCTGGGCTGAGGCAGAGGCCTCGCCACCTTGCCCTGCGGCCTGCGACAGCCCTCGGCTCGAGGAGCGCCCGCCCCCTCAGCAGGGCCCGCTGCTTCTGGGCCGGTCCAGCTGCTGGCCCATTCCCGGCCGCCTGCGTCCCCGGCATCGTCCGAGCCCCTGTCGGGGGCATGCATCGAGGCTCTGCTGCCTCCTGACGCCCACGGCAAAGGCTTCCCGCCTGCTAGAGTCCGCTGAGGGACTGGGGCTCTGGGGCGAGCTTGGCGCCCAGCTCCGGCCCTTCCACAGAACGCCACAGGGGTGAGCCCCGCGCCTGCGCCGGGAGGCCCCTGGGAAGGCGCCCCTGTGGTGGAATGAGAAGGCCATGCCAAGATGGCCGCTGGCGAGCCAGCGCCAGTTACTCAGGAATGGCTTGGAAACCCACCTGGCGACGGAGCCAGCCTGGCAACAGGCTGTGATTGGATGGCTTCGGAGACTGCCTGGCAACAGGCTGTGATTGGTTGGGGCACAGACCGCCCCTTGACCAGATTGGCTGCCTCGGCTATTTAAGCTGCTGAACCGACTGAAATAAACGCGTCTGCGGGCTGCTAGCCTCTGGCCCGCTTTCACGCGACTCCCGGGTCTGTGTGGTGACAGACCCCATGCCTCTTGCCCGCATCACGCTCCTCCTCTCAGAACGAATGCACTTCCACACGCCCCCAGGTGTTCCGGACTTGCTGAGCCCGCACTGCGGCCTGCTGTCCCCTGGGAAGGCGCCCCCACGTGTTCCGGGCGTGCTGAGCCCGCGCTGCGGCCTGCTGGGCCTGGAGATCCCTTGGGTTCCGGAGGGGCCTCGGCTCCTGGCGAAGCCCGGCCCTTGGTCCCTGACACCAGCTGGGCTGCCCAGGGTGCCTGCGCCACCAGGCCCGGCCGAGTGGCCTCTCGGAACAGGGTTGGTTCCCTGCAAGCCCGCCACGAGGCTGGGCTCGTGCCGGCCTCGCCTCAGCGCCTGTCACCCGCCTTCCTTGAACTCTCCTTTCCTGGACCCCGTGCGCCCTGCCCCCGACTCCAGGGGGCACCCGGGAGACACGCAGCCCGCACAGCGATTTTGGGGAGGCGGCCGCTGGAGCGGGGATTGGGCGTCTGCACAAGGCCAGGGACAGACTGGGAACGGGCAGGCTGGGCACGGGTCTTGTGGGCCGCACTGGACACTCCCTGGCGCTGAGTGGAGGGGCATGGGCAAGAGAGACAATGACAGAAGAGCAGGAGGCCTTCGCGGCCTGGACTGGCTAGACCAGATAAGGCAGCCTGCGGGGAGCCGTGGCAAGGGCCTGTTGAGGGGAGGACCAGTGGGAAAGGGTCGTGAGCATCCCTTCTGGGTGTGGGCGGGGGTCTCACTGTCAGTCTCTTCATGCCAAGTCACGTACCTTATGTAGCAGTAGCTGCCCGTGCCACCCAGGTGCAGGCACGGAAACCCCAAGAGCCTAGGTAACAGTCCTAGAAAATGACCAGGTGTTGTAGTCCTAGAGTTTGAGGTGATTCATGTACACATGAGTGTATGTGATTAAAAGTGTCCGTAATGGTAGCAGCGCCCAAGTTTCGGACAATTGAACACTCAGCTCTCGGGAGCCCACATGAGCTAGCGCCCCAGCACCAGCGCGCTTCTCTCCCCTTCACCTGTTGAGAGAATCCACTTATTTATTTATTGTTTTATTTATTGAATTACCGATTTGAAAGATTTACAGAGAGAGAGAGAGACCATCCATCCGCTGGTACACTCCCCAAACGGCTGCAATGGCCGGGGCTGGGCCAGGCTGAAGCCAGGAACCTAGATCTCCCACGTGGATGTCAGGGACCCAAGCGCTTGGGGTCATCTGCTGCTGCTTTCCCAGGCACATGTGCAGGGAGCTGGATTGGAAGTGGAGCAGCCTGGACTCGAACCCATGCCCATATGGTATGCTGACACTGCAGGTGGAGGCTTAACCTTCTTGCCATAGTGCTGGCCCCATGTTCAACATTTTTACTTGTTAACCATTTCCACGTCTTTGTTTTGGAGAATGTTTGTTACTTGATTGAATTATTTGGACAGATTTTTTTTTTCTTCTTTGCCATTGATTTGTTTGAATTCCTTAAATTTTCTGAATATTATTCCCTTGTCAGATGTATAGCTGGTAAATATTTTCTCCCACTCTGTAAGTTGTCTCTTCACTCTATTGATTGATGCTTTGGCTGCATAAAAGCTTTTTAGTTTGAAGAAATCTCTTATCTAGTTTTGTTTTTGTTTCCTGTGCTTGTGGGATCTGATCCAAAAAAAAAAAAAAAAAAAAAAAAAAAGCCTTACCCATTGTAATGTCCTGAAGCTATTTCCCTATGTTTTTGTTTCTCTTTTACACATTTATTTCTTTATTGGAACGGCAGAGTTACAGAAAGACAAGACAAGAAAGACAGAGACAGAGACAGAGTGAGAAAAAAATCAGTCTGTCATCAGTTGGTTCACTACACAAATGGCCGCAATGGCCAGAGCTGGGCCATTCTGAAGGCAGGAGCCAGGAGCTTCCTCCAAGCCTCCCATGTGGGTGCAGGGGCCCAAGTACTTGGGCTATTTTCTACCGCATTCCTCTGGTGTGTTAGTAGGGAGCAGAACTGGAAGTGGAGGAGCTAGGATTTGAACTGGCATCCATAGGGGATGCTGGTGCCACACGAGGCGGCCTCACCCACTACACTAAAGGGCCAGCACTTCCCCCATTTTACTTCTAGTAATTTTATGGTTTCATGTCTTACATTTGGCTCTTTGATCCACTTTGTGTGGCATTATGATACATGGTGAGAGATAGGTTCTGGTTTCATTCTTCTGCCTGTGGCCATCCAATTTTCACAGCATCAATTGTTGGAAAGACTGTCTTTCCTCCAATGTATGTTCTCAGCACCTTTGTCAAAGACCCGCTGGCTGGAGAAGTGTGTGTTGTATTCTGCTCCATTGGTCTGTGTTTCTGTTTTCACGCTAATACCATGCTGTCTTCATTGCTGTGCCTTCCTAGTGCATGTCAAAATCTGGTAGCGTAATGCCTCTTGCTTTATCCTTTCTTGATGAATAATGCTATGGTTATTTGGAATCTTTTGTGATTCCATACAAATCTTAGTAGCAGTTTGCCTACTTCTGTGGCAAATGCCATAGGTATTGTGATTTAGATTGCACCAAGTTGCACATCATATATTGTACATATTAATGATACTGATTCTTGCCCTCTATGTAAACAGGATGTCTTCCCACGTTTTGGGTCACCTTCAAATTCTTTAATCCATATTTTGTACTTTTCAAGGTAGATTTCTTTTACTCCTTTCTGGGTAAATTTGTAGGTTTCTTTAGCTATTAGAAATGGGATAGGCTTTTTTATTTTTTTCAGAAGAGCCGCTGTTAGTGTGCAATGATGCCACTACTAGTGTTTGTACATTGACTCTGTATACGGCAACTTTGCAGAATTTGTTTATTAATTTTAGCAGTTTCTGGTGGAGAATTTGGGGGTTCTATATATAAGATCATGTCATCTCTGAGCAGGGACGATATCATGTGGGGGGTTGTTTGCTCTTGTTTTTCTACTTAGTTAAAATACAGGGATAGTATGCTTCTTTGAGATCATTCTGCCTTTCTAAAATTAGTTGAGGGGCTGACGCTGTGGCATAGAATGTTAAGCATCCCACATGGGCACAGCTCAAGCCTGGCTGCTCTACTTGCAGTGCAGCTCCCTGCCAATGTGCCTGGGATAGCAGTGGAGGATGGCTCGAGTGCTTGGGCCCCTGCGCCCACATGGGAGACCTGGAAGAAGCTGCTGGCTCCTGGCTGCCTGGCCTAGCCCTGGTTGCTGCAGCCATTTGGAGAGTGAGCCAGCGGATGGAAGATCTCTTTGTCTCTCTCTCTCTCTGCCTTTCAAATAAATAAATCTTTTTTTCAAATAAGAACAAAAGTTAGTAGAGAGTGGTTTCGTGTGGCCTACCCCATGATCTAATACTGAAGACTATCTCACGTGCTGTAGTAGAGGAAGTGTATTCTGTAGACGTTGAATGATCTGTACACGTCCATGAGGTCTAGGGTGTGGTTTAAGTTCTGTTTCTTCTGTCTGGATAATCTGTCCACTGCTGAAAGTGGTGTGTTATGGACCCCGATATTATTGTACTGGAGTCTCTCTCTCGCTTTTGGTCATGTTAGTATTTTCATGAAGTATTTGGGCGCTCCAATATTGGGTGTACATATACTGAGAATTGCTATTTCCTCTTGCTGAACTGAACCCTTTATCATTATATAATGGTCTTCCTTTTGCTGCTTTTTCATTTTAAAAACATTTTATCCACTCTAAGTATAGCTAGTCTTGAATTCTTTTGGACCTCATTGACAAGGACATTTTATTCCATCCTTTCACTTTCAGAGTGTGTGTGTCCTTAAAGGTGAAGTGAGTTTCCTGTAAGCACATCCTGTGTATTTTTAAATAGGTTGTCTTCAAGCCCCCTAATCCTTGCTGCTGTTTGATTTATTCCACTATTGACACTTTCTATCACACTTTTAATTTCACTTAGTGTACTTTTCAGCTCAAGGATTTCTGTTGGATTTTATTTCAAAGTACTTCCAAACTTCTATCTCTCTAAGCCTCTGATAGACTATTAAATCATTTCCCTGTGTTCTCTTGATGTTCATTAATTTCCCCTGAAATAGCTATTTTGGGACCTTCATCTGAGCATTTGAAACGTTCAGTCCTAGTTGGTTGGGTTTGTTTGTCAAGATGACAATGGTATCCACGGAAATAGGTCTGTCCCACCATAGCAGATCTACCCACCTGAGTCTGGGGCCCGTCTAGAGGCTCCGTCTCTGAGCAGTAGCCTGAGGATAGAGGCCGCCTTTGAGCTTCATGTGGTGTGTCACCGTGGCAGGCCTGGTACTGAGCCCCAAATCAATGTCCTGAGATCACTTTCCTGCCTACTTCCCAGCAACTGGAGTCTCTCCCTGCTATCTAGCAAAGATTGGGGGAGGGGTGGTTGAGGCGATCCCTTGGCCATCTGGCTAAGGAGAGCCCAAAGGATCGTCTTTCAGGTACATACCCGGAGCGTGGCACTGTGCTGCACCAGAGCAGGCTGGGCACGGGTGTCAAATCTATGATCTTAGGTACCTCTGCCTCCCCTGAGTTGGAAGTGAGCTTCCTCTCTCCATGCTGTGCTTCTTGGGATGGGAGAGGGTTGATGTGGCACCCTTCTTTCCTGCTTTCTTCAATATGTCTCCTCTTACTATGATAAGAAGCAGACACTATCGTCTCTCACCTGGCTTCCTCAGCTCTCTTAGTGATGGTGACCTGGGATCACTGTGAGTTTTTGTTCAAGTGGTTGTCTCTATGCAGAAGTGGGTCTTCCTTTGTTGCCCTCTTGCACTGCTCCCCCCGCCCCCCGAATTTTAACATACATCTCGGCTTCTCACCTTCCTCACAGCACTGTGTACAGAGCAAACATTTAACATTTTGGGACCGGTGCTGTGGTACAAACTGTTAAAGAGCCCCAGCCTGCAGCCCTGGAGTCCCGTAAGGGTGCCAGTTCTGGTCCCGGCGGCTCCACTCCCAATCCAGCTCCCTGCTTATGTGCCTGGGAAAGCAGTGGAAGATATCCCAAGCCCTTGTGCCCCTGCACCCATGTGGGAGACCCGGAAGAGGCTTCTGGCTCTAGCTTCTGAAGCCATTGTGAACATTTGGGGACTGAACCAGCGGATGCAAGACCTCTCTCTCTGTCTCTACCTCTTTCTGTAACTCTGTCTTTCAAACAAAAAATAATTTAAAAGTTTAACATTTTGACATATTCCCATTTATATTTCCTCGTCATTTGTGCTTTAGACTCTGTTGTATACAGAGCTCAGGGAAAAATTTTGATAAACTTGTGCATTATAGAGGCTCCTCCCATGGTTTCTTTCCTAAAATTAGATGTCTTACTAGGACCTTAGAGAAGTGCTTCTGCTGCTGTCTATGGCTCTGTCAGCAAAAATGATCTTGATCTTCCTTCCATTGGCACCCCTGTAGCACAGCCCAGGGATTAAGTCAGCTATTGCCATCAGAGGTTTGTAACACTGACGATACTGATCTGAGGCTTTCTAGAAAAGGACACTTTTACACATAAGCAGAGTCTAGAGTCCCTTTCCAAGTAACGCATGCATGCTTGGGCACACACACACACACACACACGCAGTGAAAATGCCTGATGGTATTCAAGTAGTGAAAGGCCTTTAAGAGGGAAGTGGGGCAATGTAGATCTTCCGCGAGGCTTCAACACAGCCTCCTTAGCTTGGAGGAGATTTAGATATGATGTGCAGTAACAGTGATGCCTGGTGGGAAAGAAGTGAATGAGCCAGTGGAAAGAGTGGCCACGGGAAAGTGTTGGAGGAGACACCTGCTGTCTGCCATGTGACGCAGAAGCACAACTGAACCAGAGGCAATTAAAAGAGGAGAAAAGTTCTTTAGGAAGTGCTCCTTGAGGGGAGCTGGGGAAATGCCCCCCCCCCGCTTCCTCTAACTGCAAGAGTTGGGCCTCCTTGGCCTCCTCCTCCCCCACCCATCAGAAGTGTCAGTTGTACATTATGATGTCTGAGGCATCTGAAGACTCCCATTGGCTGGGGGGCACACCCTGCTGACCAATGAAAGCTGAGGTTGTTGGCTCTTCATTGTTGTGCGGAGCATATATTTAGAGAGGTCCAGAGCCCTAGTGCAGACCACTCTTGGTAGCCATGGCTGAGCTGGATGAGCTTGAGGCACAGCAGCCAGAGGAAGCTCTCAGTGATGAGGAACCAATGGCTGCAGTTGCCAGCCCATCAAGGCTAAGCATCACGGAAGGGACGGAAGAGAGTATTCCTCTTGATCCCAACATCGAAGAGGTTGAAAAGGTCAGAATACTTCCTGTGGCCCTCTATCTCACCACTGACCCCCACCCCCACCCCGCCACCCAAAACTCCCCAGCCTCTCCTCGTTTGGCACAAAGCCCTTCCTCGGCCCGCACCTCTTTTTAGAAAACCATCCTTCCCGTTCACCTGTTCCTGTCTTGCCCCACACGCTGCCTCTGAACTAACATCCCGTCTGTGCTCCCTCTGTTTCTTTACAGTTGAAAAGAATCATGAAGAAAGTGAAGCTTGCCCTGCAACACAGCCCAAGACCCAAAACGGCGCCCAAGTCTCAAATAATCGTCATCTACCGCAGGGGGCTTAAGAAGAAGCAGGGACCGAAGGCAGACCAGGAACCCGAAGGCCTGTGTAAGTGGGTCTCTCCAAGCAATGCCTTGTGCATCAGAAATACTGAAGAGATGTAACTGGCCCGTGTCTCCCTAGGCAGCTCTGGAGATGTTGCTAGCCCCGAAGACTCACTCTCATACCCATGATGTCAATAAAGTCAGAGGGCTCTAAAGCGATGTGTCTGTATTTTTGTAAGCTCTCTTCTGGTGGGGAGGAGGAAGGAGAGGTGGGTGTGGGAGAAGGGAGGAAGGTGAGGCCTGTAGGGCTGGGAGCCAGCAGACCTGGGGGAGGCGGACTGGGAGAGATGGACTGGGTAAGGCTGGGCACAGAAGACGGCTTTCCCTGGACTCTTTTACCTGCCAGCCAGCAGGAAAGGCTTTGGTGTTGCTAGGAAATGGGCCGGGAGGCATGGCTGGGAAGGGGGTAGCGGGAAGACACTGGGGATGAGAGTGCCAGAACCCAGAAGGGGAAATGTATGGTGCAGGTTTGTGGAGCAGCATGTAAACAATGTCTGAGAGCCGAGAAAGATGGCTGAATAGACGGGAACTGCACTTACCTCGGCCACAGAAGATGACCAGAAGGACCGGAAGGGAGGATCCAGGAGAGAGGGAGAGAGAGAGAGAGAGAGAGAGAGAGAGAGAGAGGAGGGGGAGGAGGAGGGAGGTGGAGAGGGAGAGGGAGAAAGAGAGGGAGAGAGAGAGAGAGACGGGAGGGGAGGAGGGAGAGAGAGAGAGGAGGGGGAGAAAGGGAGAGAGAGAGAGAGAGGGAGAGGGAGAGAGAGACAGAGGGGGGCAGGAGGGAGAGGGAGAAAGAGGGAGTGGGGGGAAGGCAGACGGGGGAGGGGGCGGGTACAGGGAGAGGGAGAGGCAGAGGGAGAAAGAGAAAGAGGGTGGGGGAGGGGGAGTGGGGAGGAGGAGAGAGGAGAGGGGGAGGGAGAAAGAGAAAGAGGGAGGGGGAGAGGGGAGGAGAGAAGAGGGGGGAGGGGGAGAGAGGAGAAGGGGAGGGGGAGGGGGAGGGAGAAGGATAGAGATACAGAGGTGGAAGGGGGAGAGTGAGAGAGAGAGGGAGCTGGAGAGACGGGGTGGAGGATGGAGAGGTGGAGAGGGAGAGGGGGGAAGGCAGATGGGGGAGGGGGCGGGTACAGAGAGAGGGAGAGGCAGAGGGAGAAAGAGGGAGGGGGAGGGGGAGGGAGGAGGGGGAGAGAGGAGAGGGGAAGGGGGAGGGAGAAGGATAGAGATACACAGTTGGAAGGGGGATGGGGAGAGGGAGAGGGAGCTGGAAGGGGGGAGGAGGGAGAGGTGGAGAGAGAGAGAGAGGGAGGGTGGGGGAGAGAGAGAGAGAGAGAGAACATGCTGCAGCATCGACTCTGCCTGGCTCCTTCTTGGCTAGGGGGCTGCCCGCTGCCAGGAAAAGTAAGCAGAAAGTTCCTGGGTCCTACCCCCACCACCAACACCTCCACAGACCAGCAGCCCCAGCTCCATGAGAATCTCCCAGGGATCCCTGACTTTTAATCTAATTTGCTTTGCTCCAAGAAAGGAACCTACCTTGCCTCCCTCCACCCACAAGGCCCCAGACCTGGGCTTCTGAACTACCTTGTGCTTTAGGCAAGCGTAGGAGGCCCCCTTCAACAACAGAGGCCACACAGCTGGAGCTAGGGCTCTTCCCAGGGAACTGAGCAGGCTGCCCCGAGTCCTGCAGCTGTGACACTACTGGGCACAAGCTCCAGGGAGCTACACTTGCTCACTCATGATCTAGGGACGTTCCCCTGGGCTTCTTGAGGCTCTGGGCCAGCAGTAGCCTATACACAGTCCTGGAGGATCAGCTCCAAGGACGCCCCTTCTGCAGCTCTAGCACAAGGTGTTGGGTGGCCAGGGCACAGGCCCCAGCATCACCCTTGCATGTCCTGAAGCACCTGGGGACAGTCCCCTCTGTACACTGAATTCTGGGATTGTCACTGTTGGTGCTGCAACCCCTGGAGTATGCCACACTCACCCGTGGCATCTAGAGGGCCTAGCCTATCTTCCTCTGCTTCAGGCAGGTAACTGCCCGTCTGCAGTCCCTGGAATAGCTGGCATTCACCTGTGAGTCCTTGCATCCTGGAGCTCCAGGTCTGCGACTCCGTACTACAGTTCTCAGAGTCACTGGCACATAGTTACTGCAGGACATAGGAAAGACCTTACCTGCATGCCACTGCTCCAGACCCACATCTTTCAGTGCAATTTCCCCAGCACAATCTGTACTCACCCCAAGGGACCGCGGCAAGTTCCACTCAACATTCCCTAGTGCTTGGACTAGGTCTTGTGGTGCTACACACCTCAGCATTCATCACACACACCCAGCAGGAGGAAGGACCCATTCTCATCGCACAGTCACGTGGCCATAGCAATCAGCGCGACAATCCCCGTCATCACTGAGGCTTGTCTGGTGGGACAAGGGGACAGCAACGCAACACAGATAGAGATTTAAAGTGATGTCTTGAAAACAATTGGTGACTTGAATGAGAAAATCAATAAAGAGATAGAAATCATTAAAAACAACCACATGTGTGCAGTCGCTTTCACCCTGCATGTGCATTCTTATTCACCCATGTGTGGGTGGTCTCATTCACCCACACGTGTGCACCTCATTCACCTACACGTGTGCACCTCATTCACCTGCGTGCGTGCATCTCATTCACCCACACATGTGCAGTCTCTTTCACCCACACATGTATGGTCTGCCCAGGGCAGCAGCTAGGCTGGGCCCTGTGGACCAGAACACCTCCATGTGGCCTCTCCACTCAGCTTGCCGTCCTCACAGCACACTGGCCTCCGCGCTAGTATTCCACACAGCCATCTGGAAGCTCCTCTGGGAGCAGGGTGAGCCCCGGACAACACAGGGCATCACTGCTGCCATACTCCTCCAGAGGAACCAGCTCCCAGACTCCCAGGGAGGGGCACGGAGCCCACCGCTCACTGGGAAGCTGTCGAGGCCATGGTGTAACAGAATATGTGGGACAGGCCATGGTCATGACCATCGCTGGAAAGACACTCAGGAGCGCTGCCCGTTCTTGTGCTCCACACATCTCCAAACGGCGGTGACCTTGTGCTCCTCACTGTGCCTGGCAATGAGCTCTGTGCAGTGGGAGAGTAAGTGCCTGGCGGGACAGAGCGAGGGCACGGCGTGGGCCCCCCAGCAGCAGTCAAGGGGCACCTTGGATTTTTTGCACTGCCCTCACGGGCCTGTTGGTGGTACCCTGGGCAAAACCCGTACACCCACTCCTTCCCGGTGACAGGAGCCCCCCATGCCCCCACAACCTCGTTCTCTGGAGAAATGCAAGGAGCCTCCTCAGCTCCATCTGAACAGTCAGTCTCCTACACTCACAGGTGAGGATGCTTTGGTTCTGCAGGCCTCCGTTTGCTGGCTCACCCAGGACACAGAGGCAACAGCAGCATCTCCCCCACAGGGCTATGTGGCGTCGACAGTTGCCCATCAAAACCCACGGGGCAGGCAGGGGCTGCAGGGGCTGGGGAAGGACAGAGAGGACGAGTTGGAAACCGGGTCCCCACGCAAACAAGCTGCTTCCCCAGGGACTGGCCCACGAGAGTCACTCAGGGCGTGTTGGTTGACCAAGTGGAAGAAGGTGACGACAGCAGAGAGGCAGGGCCGGGCTGAACGCCTGCCCCATGGGCCTTGTGGACAGTCCCTGCCCACATGAAGCGGGGAGAAGGCATGTGTGCTGGGAGGCGGAAGTTGCTGTCCTCAAGAGGAGAGCTGTCCCCAGCCACAGAAGGGGAGCAGTGTAAGGATGACTGACAGTGAGACCCTATTGATGACATTCAGCATGCTGATGACAGCAGGGAAATGGTGCTATGCATGGAACAGACGGCAGGTGGCACTTGCAAACCCTTCATTCCTGACCCTTAAGACACTTTGAGGGGAACACACTGTAGTGCAGGGTGCACTTCTGATCCAGCTCCCTGTTGAAGCACCTGGGAAGACGGTAGAAGATGGCCCGAGTCCTTGGGCCCCTGCCACCCAGGTGGGAGAATCGGATAGAGTTCCAGACTCCTGTCTTCAGCAGGGACCAACCCCAGGCATTGCAGCCATTTGGAGAATGAACCCAGAGGGTGGAATATCCCTGTCTCTGTTGCCACTGTCTCTGTAACTTTGCCTCTCAAATGAATAAATAAAATATTCAGAGAGACAAAGAGAGAGTATAGAGAGAGCAGCCAACATTTTTATAATTTTAAAATGTGAGGGACTTTTCATAACAAACAAAATCTACATCCAAAATGAAACAAAAGCACATCCCGCACATTTAAATATATTGAAGATTTTTGTACATTTTGTCCAGAGGGGCATATTTGGATCATGTCCTGTGAGAGGGGCCAGAGGCAGCGGACTGGGCTGGGCTGGGCCAGATGGAGCAGGGCAGCTTGCAGAGAAGTGGGAACTTCAGCACAGGGTGGGAGAGCAGCTGGCCCCTCCCGGAGAGCCCAGCCCCAGCAACCTCTTCTCTCCCAGGTGCTCACTGCTCTGGACCGAGAAGCATCCTGTGGGAAGCAGAGACTGCCACAAGCTGCAGCACGTCATCAGCATCCTGTTCAGTGACAGCTAAGGGTGGCCAACGCGGCGAGGAGGGCGCTCGTCTCTGTGCAGCTGTCCTCTGCACACATGGAGCGGCCACTTCCAAAGGGAGTCCAGGGCTGAGCCCCACGTCATGTGTTGTGGGGAGGGCGCCGGCCACGATGCCCCCTGCACACCTGGGCCCCCTTCGTTAGTGCCTTTTTTGGACCCTGTGGGAGCATGGGGTGAGAGCACAAAGCAGAGGGAAGAGGAGGAGGGATGGAACTGAAAACGGTGGGGGGGGGCAGGAAAGCTTTTCGGGAAGGTGACACTTGAGGGAGGCAGATGCACACTGGCAGAACAGGGCTGAGGATGGGGATAATCCAGCGCACTGGCCCTGAGACAGGGATGGTGATGAAATTAGTGTTGCTGAGCCGCAGAGAGAGCCGGGGGAGACTCCAAGGGGAGGAGGCCAGAGAAGACTCGGGCCAGGTAACTTCGGGCTGGCAAGCCACTGTCAGGGCTTCGGCTTTGGCTCTGAGCTCGCTCAGAGCTCACTGGAGGCTGTGAAACACAAGCGTGGCACAACCTGACTTAGTGTGCAGGTCTTCCGGCCTCCGCAGTCTGTCCAAAGGGCCCAGGCCACAGGCTGACTGTGGCTTTCCTGTGTGAGAGAGGAAGGAACAGACTAAAACATCACCCTGACTCCCAAGGGTGGGAGGGACTGATCCCACACTCCCAGGCCAGTGGCGGCAGCACCATCCGGGAAGGGCAAATCCCGATGCCTCGTCTGCTTGTCCCTTTCCCCAGCCACTCCCTTGCAGTCGCTCCCCTCTCTATCGGTTCTCACCCACAAGTCTCATTTGTCTGCTTTTCTAACAGAATACAACGTGATGGCTTCTCAGCTAGGAGTTAACCCTTGGCCAGAAACCATGCGTATTTCTCCCTTTAGGGAGAGAAGGCCCAAGTTCTCAGGTGGCACCAGGCAAATCAAGAAATAAACACATGGGTCTTCAGTGTAATGATAAATAGTCAAGAATTTTCTATCGCATGGGATTAAAAAAAATGAAACAAGAGAGATTCCAAGATGGCAGAATAGGGAAAGGGCAGACTGCTCCAGGCTAGGGAAAAATAGTAAAAGAAAAAAAAGTGGAAAATGTGCATTCTCAGGGGAGAGTTGGAGGGAAAACTGCAGTGGAGATTCTGCAGAAGCAGCAGAGACATCGTGGATCTGTGTGGAAGGCGCAGATTCACAGCAACGAGCTTGGACACCACACACGACCCCAGCAGCCTAGAGCCTGAGACAGCACCAGCTTTGGAGAGCAAGGTGAGATCAGACTGCAGCGGCCTATGCCACTGGTGATGCAGCTGAAGGGAGAGTCTAGCGGACTTCACTGTCTTTGAGTGCAGCCTGGAGCCCTGAGGGGAACAGGGTGCTTGCTAACCACAGCAGAAAAGGAAAGGGCACATTTCACTCTCCCCATCCCCCCACAACAGCACCCAGCAACTGGCTGAGAGAAGGCGGGCACCATTTTGGATAAGTCAGTGTTGTCCCCGCTCCTGCCCGCATGCCCTGCACCTGGCTGGAATAAGATGCCGTCTTCTCAGCATAGGCACCAGCGGTAGCTCGGGGGCGTGCACACAGCAATGGGAGGGGAAAAGCCGCCATTCTGAATCAGTACCGGCTGCAGAGATTCTTGCACATGCCTGCCTCGTAACCGGCGGGGAAAAGGTGTGACGGTGAAACGAGTTAGGGCTGTGGCCGGTGGCTATTGTGCACGCCTGTGATCCAGGGATTTTACCAGAGGGAATAATCAGCATGATCCACCGTCTTTGATTCTGGCTGGGGAGATTGACAGGCAGCTGGACACCCCCATAGGACTGTGAGGTTCTCCCAGCATCGCAACATTTCACAGGCCCCAGGTCTCAAGTCGCCTAGGTGGAGCACCCACAGGACGCTGGCTCTGGGAACGTCTCAGTCTCTCCATGGACAGGACAGGCTAGTGGGGTGGAGTGGATCCTCTGCATCCCATGACTGTGGGAGCCTTGTGTGCTGAGACTGTGGGAACTCTGCGACTGCATTAGAGGGTGCAGGGTGCAGCTGGGTCTCTGAGCAATCATGTGTGCATCTCCACAAGCTCACTGCCCCCTGATAGCCTAGGCTGAGTCATTGCAGCTGTATCTGTGCTCACACCAAGGACTGAACAGATCATTTGTACAGAAGCATGGATGAGGACTGTACCCACTGAGGGCTAACACCTGGGCATCAATCACCTTGGAAGAGAGGAGGTGAGAGTGTAATTACATCAACAGAGGTGACAAGATCTCTGTTAACAAGAGATCTACCACATGCAACTTGGGTGTCACCCTGGATACTTGCCCCACCCTGGAGCACTGAACAAAGCACCCTGGCCACACCCAGCACACACCTCTGGATATTCACTGAAAACAAGACACTCCACTAAGCCACAGAGCCATAGTTCAAAGAAAAAAAAAGCAATCAGGGGAAAAAAAACCAACAAGTATCTCCACAAATGCCTAAAAATACACACAGAAATTCAAGAAAGAAGAATAAGGAAGACAACAAGATCCTCTCCCAAAGGAACACAACAAGATTTCAATATTAGAATGTGAAGATGAAGAGATTGATAAAATCCCTGAATGGGAATTCAAAAGATTAATCATAGAATTATTCAGAAGCAATGAGAAGCAAATTCACAAATTAAAGTAATCCATACATAGCATGAGTGAAAAATTCTCCCATGAAATTGAGATTTTGAAAAGAAATCGAAATAATAATGTTAGAAATGAAGGATGCAATAGATCACATAAAATATAGTGAAAATCTTTAACAATATAACTCATCATGCAGAAGAAAGAATATCCAAGCTAGTAGACAGAACTTTGGACATTTTCCACTCAGACCAAAAAAGAAGAAATAAGAAAAATTAAAAACTTGGAGATATGATCAAATGACCCAAGGTACAGATTGTAGGAATGCATGAAGGTGTGTAAGAGGAAGATTGATTAGAAGGCCTATTTAATGAAATAGTCACAGAAAATTTCCCTAATTTGGAAAAAGAAAGGGGCATCAAGTGCACAAAGTACATAAAACTCCTAACAGACATGAACAGAAAAGACCCTCACCACGACACATTGTAGTCAAACTCTCCACAGTAGTACATAAGGAAAAGATTCTGAAATGTGTATGAATGAAGTGCCAGAATACTTTCATAGGATCTTCAGTTAGACTCACAGAACTTTCATAGGATCTTCAGTTAGACTCACAGATGACTTCTCATCAGAAACCTTATAGGCCAGAAGGGAATGTCAAGATATAGCCCGAGTCTTAAAAAAAAAAAACTGTCAGCCCAGAATACTGTGCCCTGCAGAGCTCTCATTTATGAATGAAGATGAATAAAGTCCTTCCATAACAAACAGAAATTGAAAGAATTTGTCACCACTTGTCCAGGCTTACAAAAGATGTCTAAGGATATGCTACATACAGGAAGATTACCATCTTGTTGAGGAACAGTTTTCTTAGTTTTTTATTCCGTTCTTTCTTTCTTTCTGTCTCTCTCTCTTTCTTTTCCTTTCTCAGACTAAACAGGAGAGGAAAGAGGAAGAGGTGGGAGGAGACTAGGTGGGAGGTCAAGTATGATGGGAAGAATTACTACGTTCCTGATATTGTATTTATCAGATACAAATAAAAAGAAAAAAAAAGGAAAGCGAGTCATCACTATGAAAGAATGTGAAGGCAGATAATCTCCCAGTAAATGGACAAAAGTAATCCAAAGTAAACAGCAGGAATATTTATGGGAAAATGGCAGGGCCAAGTTGTTACTTATCAATAGTCACGTTGAATGTAAATGGCCAAAATTCTCCAATTAAAAGATACAGACTGGATGAATAGATTAAAAAACAAGACTCATCTATTTGCTTCCTATAAGATACACACCTCACTAACAAAGATAAACACAGACTGAGGGTGAAAGGATGGAAAAATATATTCCATACTAATGAAAACTAAAAAAAGAGCTGGTGTAGCCGTCCTAATATCAGACAAAATAGATTTTAACACATAAACTGTTAAAAGAGACAAAGAAGGGCACTCTGTAATGATTAAGGGAACGAATCAACAGGAAGACATGACTATAATAAATATATAGGCACCTAATTATGGGGCACCTGGTTTTTAAAAAGAAATGTTAATGGATCTAAAAGAAGACATAGACTAGAACACAATAGTAATGGGGGTGGCTGGTGCTGAGGCTCAATAGGCTAATCCTCTGCCTGCGGCGCCAGCACACCGGGATCTAGTCCCAGTCGGGGCACTGGATTTTGTCCTGGTTGCCCCTCTTCCAGGCCAGCTCTCTGCTGTGGCCCGGGAGTGTAGTGGAGGATGGCCCAGGTCCCTGGGCCCTGTACCCTATGGGAGAGCAGGAGAAGCACCTGGCTCCTGCCTTCGGATCAGCGTGGTGTGCCGGCCGCAGCGCGCCAGCCGTGGCGGCCATTGGAGGGTGAACCAATGGCAAAAGGAAGACCTTTTTCTCTGTCTCTCTCTCTCACTGTCCACTCTGCCTGTCAAAAAAAAATAGTAATGGGGCACTTCAATACCCCACTTTCAGCAATGGGCAGATCAACCAGACAGAAAATCACAAATGAAACAGACTTAATCCACACTATAGACCAAATGAACCTAACGGGTATTTACAGAGCATTTCATCCTACATTTGCAGAATACACATTATCCTCACTAGTGCATGGAACATTCTCTAGGATAGACCACGCGGTAGGTCATGAAACAAGTCTCAGCAAATTCAAAAAAATTGAAATCATATCATGCCTCTTGACTACCACAACATAATGAAGCTGGAAATGAACAATTCAAGAATCTCTCGTACATATGCAAACACGTGGAGACTGAAGAACATGCTCCTGAATGAACAGTGGGTCATAGGAGAAGTCAAAGATTTCTGGAAATGAAAGAATATGACAATATAATATATCCAAAGTCATGGGATACAGCAAAAGCAGTGTTAAGAGAGAAATTTCTAGCAATTGGTCCCTACGTCAAGAAATTGGAAAGGCGCCAGCGCCGTGGCTCACCAGGCTAATCCTCCGCCTTGCAGTGCCGGCACACCGGGTTCTAGTCCCAGTCGGGGCACCGGATTCTTTCCTGGTTGCCACTCTTCCAGGCCAGCTCTCTGCTGTGGCCAGGGAGTGCAGTGGAGGATGGCCCAAGTGCTTGGGCCCTGCACCCCATGGGAGACCAGGATAAGTACCTGGCTCCTGCCATTGGATCAGCGTGGTACGCCGGCCACAGTGTGCCAGCCACGGCGGCCATTGGAGGGTGAACCAACGGCAAAGGAAGACCTTTCTCTCTGTCTCTCTCTCTCACTGTCCACTCTGCCTGTCAAAAAAAAAATTAAAAAAAAAAGAAATTGGAAAGGCACCAATAAATAAGCTAACAATGCATGTCTAGTGGAAAAAAACAAACCAATATGAAATTAGGAGGAAGCAAGAAATAATTAAACTTAGAGAAGAAATAAACAGAATTGAAACAAAAATAATACAAAAGATCAGTGAAATGAAGCGCTGTTTCTTTTTGAAAAGATAAACAAAATTGATACATCATTGGCCCAATTAACCAAAAAAGGGAGAAGGCCCAAATCAATTAAATCAGAGATGGAAAATGAAATGTAACAACAAATAACACAGAAATAAAAGGAAATACCAGGGACAACAACAAATAGCTGTATGTCAACAAATTGGGAAACCTAGAAGAATGGATAAATTCTTGGACATATACAATCTATCAAAACTGAGTCATAAAGACATAGAACATCTAAATAGACCAATAATCAAGAAGGAGATTGAATCAATAATAAAGCCCCTGCCAAAAATAAAAGACAAGGGCAGGATTGCTTCACTGCTGAATTTGACAAGACATTTAAAAATAGTGAATTCCAATTCTTCTCAAGCTATTGAAAACAATTGAAAGGGAATGAATCCTCTACACTCCTTCTATGAAGCCAGTATCACCTTAGTTACTAAACCAGAAAAACATACCACAGAAGTAGAACTATAGACCAGTATCCCTGATGAATATAGATGCAAAAATCCTCAACAAAATACTAGCCAATCTAATCCAACAACACATCAGAAAGATCATTCACCTGGACCAAGTGGGATATATCCCTGGTATGCAGACATGGTTCAACATTCACAAATCAATGTGATACATCACATTAACAAACTGAAGAACAAAAACCATATGATTATCTCAATAGATGCAGAGAAAGCATTTGATAAAATGCAACACCCTTTCATGATGAAAACCTTAAGCAAATTGGGTATAGACGGAACATTCCTCAACTCAATCAAGGCAATTTATGACAAACCCACAGCCAGCATCTAATTGAATACCCACTCTCACCACTGCTATTTAATATACTCCTGGAAGTTTTATCCAGAACCATTAGGCAAGGGAAAAAAACCCAAAGGATATAAAATGGAAAGGAGAAAGTCAAATGATCCCTTTTTGCAGATGATATGATCCTGTATATAGGGGATCCAAAGGACTCGGCTAGAAGACTATTGGATGTCATAGAAGAACTTGGTAAAGTGGAATGGCAGGATATAAAATTAGCACAGAAAATCAATAGCCTTTGTACACACAGAAATTGCTATAGGTGAGAAAAATCTTCTAAGAACAATCCCATTCATAATAGCTATGAAATAATTCAATATCTTGGAACAAATTTAACTGAGGAAGACAAAAATCTTTACATTGATACAAAACATTAAACATAGAAGAAGACACAAAAAGTGGAAAAATCTTCTATGTTTGTGGGTTGGAAGAATCAATATCATCAAAATGTCCATACTACCAAAAGTAATTTACAGATGCAATGTAATTCCAATCAGAATACCAATGACATTCTTCTCAGATCTAGAAAAAACTAAGCTAACATTCATTTTGAAACAGAGTGGAGAGGCCAAGGCAATTTCGGCTGGCTGTCAAGGTCACAGCAGAAAATCTGTTTCAGCAAGGTGTGAGAACAACAGCTGCGGTCCTCTTGGTGGTTTTAGGTTTGCTGGGAACTACACACTGCATAAGAAAGCCGGAACTTCCTGGTGGTCCCAATAATGATTGCTGTATTTCTAATTTTAGGGAAGAGCACTTAGTCTCATAATCCCCAGAATGTCCATTGCTTTGTAGAATTTTAATCAAGCAGAATGTTAGTGTAGGAGAAGGGGTTGATGCTTTAAGCAAGGTTGAGCTGTTGTGGAAAGGAATTAAAAGGCAACAGGCTCCCTGGTGCATACTTCCCACTAGAATAAAGATAAATGTTATTAAAGCTTTAATTCAATAGGTGCTACAAATACAACAATGGTTTGGCTGTCAAAACTGTGGAATAGATCTAAGTGAACCTTTCGATGAGTGCAATAGAGAAATTAAAGAGTTACAGAAAGAACTGCAAAAGAGGGGATTCATTTAAAAAAGGGCCTGCTTTGAACACTGGGGCTTCTAGTAAAGATTAGATTAGGAAGGTAATATTCTAGCTTGTGTAGCCAATTTCTGCATAGCTCAACAACACTCCAGGCCTTGGCTTGTGTGGGCAGCCCGTTATCTCGCACCTGCTGATTGTAACCCATACTCTGACTATGCCCTTGAAAATCAAAGAAATTGTAACAAGATGAAAATGGACAATAGACTTTTTATTGTAAGAAGAAAGAATCATTATGTGACTTATGCTATAAAAATGAAGTCTGGTGCTCGAGAGCCAGATCCATGCCATCAGCCTTGCTGTGAGTGTGTCTCATTTCTTCCTGCGCCGACACCTCTCAGACCTTTGGGAACCCCTGGACTGGCTGAAGCTGGACTCCCACACAAGAGACTCCAAACAGCTAAAGCAAGCTTATACAGTGAAAACAAAGCCAGAAGCATCACAATACCAGATTTCATGACATACTACAGGGCAGTCATAATCAAAACAGCCTGGTACTGGCAAAAAAACAGATGTGTATTCCAATGGTACAGAATAGAAGCTCCAGAAGTCAATCCAAGCATCTACAACCAAGTTTTCTTTGACAAAGGAACTAAAATCGATCCCTGTTGCAAACACAGTCTCTTCAACAAACGGTGCTGGGAAAACTGGATGTCCACATGCAGAAGTATGAAGCAAGACCCCAACTTTAAACCTTACACAGAAATCCATTCAAAATGGATCAAGAACCTACTTCTATGACCTGATACTATCAACTTACTAGAGAACATTGCGGAAACCCTACAAGACATTGCCCTAGGCAAAGACTTCTTGGAAAATATCCCAGAAGCACAGGCAATCGAAGTCAAAATCAGCAAATGGGATTACATCAAACAGAAGCTTCTGCACTGCAAAAGAAACACTCAGAAAAGTGAAGAGGTAACTGACAGAATGGGAGAAAATATGTGCAAACTATGCAACTATCTGATAAAGGATTAATATCCAGAATCTCTAAAGAGATTAAGAAATTCAACAACAAAACAATCCAGTTAAGAAATGGGTAAAGAACTTAAACAGGCATTTTAAAAAAAAAGGAAATTCAAATGGCCAACAGACACATGAAAAAATGCTCAGGATTGCTACCCATCAGGGAAATGCAAATGAACTTTCACCTCACTCCAGTTAGAAGGGCTTTCATACAGAAATGAACAAACAAGAAATGCTGGCAAGGATGTGGTGGAAAAGGTACCCTAATCTACTGTTGGTGGGAATGTAAACTGATACAGCCACTGTGGAAGACAGTAGGGAGATACCTCAGAAATTTGAATATAGACCTACCATATGACTCAGCCATCCCATTCTTGGGAATTTACCCAAATCAAAATAAATCAGCATATGAAAGTGTTATCTGTACCCCCATATTCATTGTAGCACAATTCACAATAGCTAAGAAATGGAATCAACCCACATGTCCATCAACTGTTGACTGGACAAAGAAATTATGGTATATATGCACTATGGAACAATTTACAGCAATAAAAGATGAAATCCTGTCATTTGCAACAAAATGGGTGCTACTGGAAACCATTATTCTTAGTGAAACAAGCCAGTCCCAAAAACAAATGCCATATGTTTTACCTGATCTGTGGTAAGTAATAGAGGACCTAAAACATAATCTATAGGAGTGAATTTGACATTTTGAGATTTGATGCTTGTTTATAGTCCTTGTCTGGACTGTTGAGGAACAGTGTTTTTTCCTTCATACTATGTGTTGAACTCTTAGTGTAGGGTCAATCTTACGAGTATAAAGTAAAGTGAAAACAGAGATTTAGAAAAACTGAGAATGGGAATAAGAGAGGGATGCGAAAGAATTGTGGGAGCATGGGCAGGATGGAGGGTAGGGTGTGAAGTATCACTGTGTTCCTGAATGCATATATAGAAAATACATGAAATTTGTATGCCTTAAATGAAATTTTAAAAAAGTGAAAGAACCATCAAAAGCATTAACATTGGCTTAATTCAAAGTGGGAACATTTGTGTCTGTGTGGCTGAAAGGTCCAAGGGCAGTTCTCAGTTTCAGGCACAGCTGGATCCAGGGTTTGGTTCTCTGACATCTGCCTTCCCATTCCAGTTTCCCCTCCAACCAGTGCCAGCCTACCCCCTTGCAGCTTTCCAAGTGTCACTGCCTTGGTTGAGATCACCATAGGTAGAGGAGTGCAGTGCTCTTATTGGCTAGGCCTGAGCCTCATCTCCAATGCTGGGGTCAGGGGTGAAGTTGACTCTACCACAAGTAAATTGCTGAAGGCAATAGGAGGGTTTTCCTGTAGGGTAATAAGGACATCTGAACCTGGAGAAAGGGAACAGATGGATACTGGGTGACAAAACCAACAGGTGCCCTCTTTTGTGGCAAAGACACAATTTTATCACATTCAAAATCCATTTCCAATGTCTTGAAGTAACAAGACTAGGAAACAAAATTCCTTAAGTTAATTGAGTAGATGATAATTTTCCAAAGTAAAACTATTTATCATGGTGCAGAAGAAAGAATATCCAAGCTAGAAGACAAAACTTTGGAAATTTTTCATTCAGACCTAAAAAAGAAGAAGAAATTAGAAAAATTAAAAATAGTGTTGGAGACATATGGGATACTATCAAACGACCCAATATACGGATTAAAGGAACGCATGAAGGTATAGAAGAGTAGAATGGATTACAAGTCCTATTTAATGAAATATTCACAGAAAATTGCTTTCCCTGATTTGGAGAAAGAAAGGGACATCCAATTTCTAGAAGCTCATAGAACTCCTAACAAACATGAATAGGAAAGACCCTCACCACGACACATTGTAGTCAATTTCTCTACGGTAAAACATAAAAAGATTCTAGAAAGTGCATGAGAGAAACGCCAGAGAAGTTTCAGAGAATCTCCAATTAGACTCACAGCCAATTTCTTATCAGAAATCCTACATGCTATAAGACAATGTTGAGATATATTCCAAGTCTTATGAGAAAAAACTGTCAACTCAGAATGCTGTATCCTGCAATGGTCTCATTTTTGAATTACGGTGAAATAAAGACCTTCCATAACAAACAGAAATTGAAAGAATTTGTCACCACTCATCCAGCCTTACAAAAGATACCTAAGGATGTGCTACACACAGCAACACAGAAAAATACTCATCACTATGAGACAATGTGAAGTCAGATAATCTTCCAGAAAAAGTCAAAGGAAATCCAAAGTAAACAATAGGAATATTTATGAAAAAATGGCAGGGCCAAGTTGTTACTTATGAATAGTAACCTTGAATGTAAATGGCCATAAATCTCCAGTTAAAAGATACAGATTGGCTGAATGGATTAAAAAAGAAGACTCATCTATGGGCTACCTACAACAAACACACCTCACCAACAAAGATACACACGGACTGAAAACAAAAGGATGGAAAAATGTTCCATGCCATCAAAAAGCAGAAATAAGCAAGTATAACCAGCCTCATATCAGACAAAATAGACTCTAACACAAAAACTGTTAAACAAAGAAGGGCACTATGTAATGATTAAGGGATCCATTCAACAGAAGATGTGACTGTAATAAATGTCTATGCACAAAATTACAGGAAGCCTGGCTATTTAACAGAAATGTTAATGGATCTAAATGGAGACATAGACTCTAATTAAATAGTAATGGGGGACTTCAACACACCACTTTCAATGGACAGGTCAAGTAGATAGAAAATCAACAAAGAAACAACCGAGCTAATCGACACTATGGACCAGATTGTCCTAACTGATACCTACAGAACTTTTCACCCTACAGTTACAGAATGCACATTCTTCTCATTAGAGCATAGAAGTTTCTCTAGGATAGATCATATATTAGGCCATAAAACAAGTCTCAGCAAATTAAAAAAAATCAAAGTCATATGATGCATCTTCTCTGACAACAATGGAATGAAACTGGGAAGCAACAACTCAATAATGTCTAGATCACATGCAAACACAGGGAGACTGAAAAACATGCTCTTGAATGAACAGTGGGTCATAGAAGAAATAAAAAGAGAAACAAAAAATTTTGGAAACGAATCAAGATGACAATATTCCATTTCAAAATCTGTGGTATACAGCAAAAGCAGTCTTATGAGGGAAGTTAATAGTAATTGATGCTTTTATGAAGGAATTGGTGGAACAGGTTCCAAGACAGCAGAGTAGGGAGGGAGCTTACTGTTCTAACCCAAGAGAAGATAGTTTAAAAAAAGTGGAGATAGTGTAGTCTTGGGGAAAATTTAGGGAGAAAATGGCATAAGAAACTCTACCGAAATTAGAGGGTCATGGTGGACCTACATGGAAGGCATGGGCACCCACGGCTTGGGACTCCAACAGCTGAGAGCCTATGCACCAGCACTGAAAAGTGAGGTGAGACCAGACCACAGCAGCCCAAGGCACTGGCGAAAAAGAGGCAAGAAGAGCCTAGAGGGAACCCAGCTTGGAGCCCCGCGGGGGAAAGCATACCAACCAAACTAGAGGAGAAAAACAAAGGACAGGACAGACACATTTCTTTCTCTCCAATCACTTTACAACCATGTCCAGTAACAAGCAGATAGAGAGGGTGCCATTTTGGACATACATGACAGCCTCACCAGCTTGTTTCTGAGCCTGACAACCAGCTGGGTGGAGACTCATGACTCTGGTGGGGAGAATTAACAGGGAGCTAGGAGCTTGTGACTGCGTGAAGCTTTTGTTCCAGGACTGTGAAAAAAACAGGGTGTGTGAGAGGACTTACGGTGTGGCTGGGATGTTGAGCAGTCTCAGTGGGAGATTCCACAAGCTTGGGGGTTCCTGGCTACCTGGTGAGAGGCATTGTTGGGGAACCTGAACTTACACTGAGGACTGCACAGATCCTTTGTGTGGTCCTTGGGACACAGCGGACAAATATTATACCCACTGGAGCTAGTGCTCAGGCACTGGTCTCTATTGAGGAGAGGTGCTCAGCTGAGCAGAATAAACCTGCCTTCTTATTAAAAAAAGATTTACCACACCAAACCTGGGTGTGTCACCTTAGGCACGACCTTAACCCTGGAGAACTGAACAGAGCTCTCTGGCCACACCCACTACAAGCCTCTAGAGATTCTAAAATGTACAAAAGAGAAGCACCAGATTACTTTCAGAGGATTTCCAATTAGACTCACAGCAGACTTCTCATCAGAAACCCTATAGGCTAGGAGAGAATGGCGATATATAGGCCAAGTCTTACGAGAAAAAAAAACCTGTCATTCCAGAATACTATACCCTGAAAAGCTCTCATTTATGAATGAAGTTGAAATAAAGATCTTCCATAACAAACAGAAATTGCAAGAATTTGTCACCACCCATCCAGCTCCACAAAAGAGGCTTAAGGATGTGTTGCACACAGAAACACAAAAACATATTCATCACTATGAAAGAAGGTAAAGGAGGAAAATCTCTCAGTAAAAGACCACAGGAAGTTCGAAGTATAAATTAGAAAAATCTTTGGAAAAATGGCAGAGCAAAGTCACTACTTATCAAGTCACTTTGAATGCAAATGGCCTCAACTCCCTAGTTAAAAGAAACAGACCGGCTGAAATGGATTAAAAAACAAAACCCATCTACTTGCTGCCTACAAGAACCACATCTCACCAACAAAGACGCCTTCAGAGTGAAAGTGAAAGGATGGAAAAAGATATTTCATGCCAACAGAAACCAAAAAAGAGCTGGTGTAGCCATCTGAATACCAGAAAAAAGAGACATTAACAAAAAAAAAACTGCTAAAAGAGACAAAGAAGGACACTATATAATGATTAAGGGATCAATTCAACAGGTAGATGTGACTATTGTAAGTGTACATGCACCTAATTACAGATCACCTGGCTATGCAAAAGATATGTTAAGGTATTTAAAGGGAGACTTAGACTCTAATACAGGTGTATTGGGGGGCTTCAATACTCCACTTTTAGCAATGGACAGATTAACCAGGCAGAAAAATCAACAAGGAAACAGTAGATTTAATCAACACTATAGACCAATGGACCTAACAGATAACTACAGAACTTTCTATCCTACAGTTGCAGAATACACATACTTCTCAGCAGTACATAGAACTTTCTCTAGGATTGACCACATATTGGCCATAAAGCAAGTCTTAGTAAATTCAAAAGAATCAGAATCATACCATGCATCTTCTCAGACCAACAAGAACAAGGAAGACATCATGACGCTCCCAAATGAACATGACACTCCAATACAAGATTATGAAGATGATGAGATAGAATAAATGCAAGATATGGAATTAAAAACATTTATGATAAGAACATTTAGAAGTCATCAAAAACAAATGCATGAACTACAGAAATCCATACAGGACAGGACAGAAAATCTCTCTCGTGAAAAGGAAATCTTAAGGAGGAATCAAAATTAAATGAGGAATTTATAGAACATGAAATTGAGATATTGAAGAGAAATCAAAATGAAATGAAGAATTCAATAGAACAAATGAAAAATACATTCGAGAGCCTTAAAAACAGAATCAGTGAGGTAGAAGAGAGAATATTGGACTTAGAAGACAGAGCACAGGAAAGTATACAGTCAAACCAGACAAGAAGAGGAAATTAGAAATCTAAAAGATATTGTTGGGAATCTACAGAATACTATTTAAAAAAGCAACATTCAGGTTCTAGGAGTTCCTGAAGGCATGGAGAGAGAGAAAGGAGTAGAATGCCTTTTCAGTGAGATACTAGCAGAAAACTTCCCGGGTTTGGAGAAAGAAAGAGACATCCAAGTACAGGAAGCTCATAGAACCCCCAGTAAACATGACCAAAAGAGATCCTCACCATGACACATTGTAATTAAACTCACCACAGTGAAACATAAAGAAAAGATTCTAAAATGTGCAAGAGAGAAACGTCAGATTACTCAGAGGATCTCCAATTAGACTCACAGCAGACTTCTCATCAGAAACCCCACAGGCCAGGAAGGAATGGTGAGATATAGCCCAGGTACTAAGATAAAAAAAACTGCCATCCCAGAAGATTATATCCTGCAAAGCTCTCATTTGTGAATGAAGGTGAAATAAAGATCTTCCATAACAAACAGAAATTGAAAGAATTTGTCACCACTCGTCCAGCCCTGCAAAAGATGCTTAAAGATGTGTTACACACAGAAACACAGAAACACGGACATCAATATGAAAGAAGGTAAAGGAAGGAAACCTCCCAGTAAAAGATCACAGGAAGTTCAAAGCATTTATTAGAAATATCTTTGGAAAAATGGCAGGGCAAAGTCACTGCTTATCAATAGTCACATTGAATGTTAACGGCCTCAACTCTCCAGTTAAAAGACACAGACTGGCTGAATGGATTAAGGAACAAAACCCATCTATTTGATGCTTACAAGAAACACATCTTTCCAACAAAGATGCATGCAGACTGAAAGTGAGAGGTTGGAAAAAGATATTCCATGCCAACAGAAATGAAAAAAGAGCTGCTGTAGCCATCTTAATATCAGACAAAATAAACTTTAACACTAAAACCATTAAGAGAGACAAAGAGGGACATTATAGAATGATTAAGGGATCAATTCAACAGGAAGATGTAACTATTATGAATGTATATGCACCTAATTACAGGGCACTGGGTTATTTAAAAGATATGTAAGGAACTTAAAGGGAGACTTAGACTCCAATACAACAGTATTGGCGGGCTTCAATGCTCCACTTTCAGTAATAGACAGATTAACCAGACAGAAGATCAGCAAGGAAACAGCAGATTTAATCGACACTATAGCCCAAATGGATCTAACAGATATCTACAGAACTTTTCATCCTGCACTTAAAGAATACAAATTCTTCTCAGCAGTACATGGAACCTACTCTAGAATTGACCACATACTAGGCCATAAAGCAAGTCTCAGTAAATTCAAACAAATTGAAATCATACCATGCATCTTCTCAGACCACCATGGAATGAAGCTGGAAATTAGCAACTCAGGAATCCCTAGAGCATATGTGAACACTTGGACACTTGGAGACTGAACAACATGCTCCTGAATGAACAGTAGTTCAGAGAAGAAATCAAAGGAGAAATCAGAAACTTTCTGGAAGTAAATGAGGATAACAACACAAAACTTATGGGATACAGCAAAAGCAGTGTTAAGAGGAAAGTTTATAGCAACAGGTGCCTACATCAAGAAACTGGAAAGGCACCAAATAAATGAGCTATCAATGCAACTCAAGGAACTAGAAAAACTGCAGCAAATCAGACCCAAATCAAGTAGGAGAAGAGAAATAATTAAAATTAGAGAAGAAATCAACAGAAATGAATCCAAAAGAAACATTACAAAGGATTAGGAAAATGAAGAGCTGGTTTTGAAAAAATAAACAAAATTGACACTCCATTGGCCCAACTAACTAAAAAAAGAAGAGAAAAGACCCAAATCAATAAAATCAGAGATGAAAACGGGAATGTAACAACAGACACCACAGAAATAAAAAGAATCATCAGAAATTACTACAAAGATTTGTATGCCAGCAAACAGGGAAATCTATCAGAAATGGATAGATTCCTGGACACATACAACCCACCTAAATTGAACCATGAAGACATGGAAAACCTAAACAGATGCATAACCGAGTCAGAAATTGAATCAGTAATAAAGGCCCTCCCAACAAAGAAAAGCCCAGGACCGGATGGATTCACTGCTGTATTCTACCAGACATTTAAAGAAGAACTGACTTCAATTCTTCTCAAACTAGTTTTCGAATAATTGAAAAAGAGGGAATCCTCCCAAATTCTTTCTATGAAGCCAGCATCACCTTAATTCCTAAACCTGAAAAAGATGCAGCAGAGAAAGAGGATTACAGGCCAGTTTCCCTGATGAACATAGATACAAAAATCCTCAATAAAATTCTGGCCAATAGAATGCAACAACACATCAGAAAGATCATCCACCCAGACCAAGTGGGATTTATCCCTGGCATGCAGGGATACACCAAATTAACAAACTGCTGACAAAAACTGTATGATTAGATTAATAGATGCAGAGAAAGCATTTCATAAAATACAGCACCCTTTCATGATGAAAATTCTAAGCAAATTGGGTATAGAAGGAACATTCCTCAACACAATCAAAGCAATTTATGAAAAACCCATGGCCAGCAACTCTACTGAATGGAGAAAAGTTGGAAGCATTTCCACTGAGATCTGGTACCAGACAGGGATGCCCCCTCTCACCACTGCTATTCAATATAGTATTGTAAGTTTTAGCCAGAGTCATTAGGCAAGAAAAAGAAATTAAACGGAAACAAATTGGGAAGGAAGAAGTCAAACTATCCCTCTTTGCAGATGATATGATTCTTTACTTAGGGGACCCAAAGAACTCTACTAAGAGACTATTGGAACTCATAGAAGAGTTTGGCAAAGTAGCAGGATATAAAATCAATGCACAAAAATCAACAGCCTTTGTATAACACAGGCAATGCCATGGCTGAGGAAGAACTGCTAAGATCAATCCCATTCACAATAGCTACAAAAACAATCAAATACCTTGGAATAAACTTAACCAAGGATGTCAACGATCTCTACGATGAAAATTACAAAATCTTAAAGAAAGAAATAGAAGTGGATACCAAAAAATGGAAAACTCTTCCATGCTCATGGGTTGGAAGAATCAATATCATCAAAATGTCCATTCTCCCAAAAGTAATTTACAGATTCAATGCGATACCAATCAAAATACCAAAGACATTCTTCTCAGATCTGGAAAAAATGATGCTGAAATTCATATGGAGGCACAGGAGATCTCGAATAGCTAAAGCAATCTTGTACAACAAAAACAAAGCCGGAGGCATCACAATGCCAGATTTCAGGACATACTACAGGGCATTTGCAATCAAAACAGTATGATACTGGTACAGAAACAGATGGATAGACCAAAGGAACAGAATCGAAACACCAGAAATCAATCCAAACATCTACAGACAACTTATATTTGATCAAGGATCTAAAACCAATCCCTGGAGTAAGGACAGTCTATTCAAGAAATGGTGCTGGGAAAACCTGGATTTCCATGTGCAGAATCATGAAGCAAGACCCCTGCCTTTCACCTTACACAAAAATCCACTCAACATGGATTAAAGACTTAAATCTACGACCCGATACCATCAAATTATTAGAGATCATTGGAGAAACTCTACAAGATACAGGCACAGGCAAAGACTTCTTCGAAAAGACCCTGGAAGCACAGGCAGTCAAAGCCAAAATTAACATTTGCGATTGCATCAAATTGAGAAGTTTCTGTACTGCAAAAGAAACAGGAAAGTGAAGAGACTACCGACAGAATGGGAAAAAATATTTGCAAACTATGCAACTGGTAAAGAATTAATAACCAGAATCTACAAAGAGATCAAGAAACTCCACAACAACAAAACAAACAACCCTCTCAAGAGATGGGCCAAGGACCTCAATAGACATTTTTCAAAAGAGGAAATCCAAATGGCCAACAGACACATGAAAAAATGTTCAAGATCACTAGGCATCAGGGAAATGCAAATCAAAACCACAATGAGGTTTCACTTCACCTCGGTTAGAATGGCTCACATACAGAAATCCACCAACAACAGATGCTGGCGAGGATGTGGGGAAAAAGGGACACTAACCAACTGTTGGTGGGAATGCAAACTGGTAAAACCACTATGGAAGTCAGTCTGGAGATTCCTCAGAAACCTGAATTTAACCCTACCATACAACCCAGCCATCCCACTCCTTGGAATTTACCCAAAGGAAATTAAATTGGCAAACAAAAAAACTGTCTGTAACTTAGTGTTTATTGCAGCTCAATTTACAATAGCTAAGACCTGGAATCAACCTAAATGCCCATCAGCAGAAGACTGGATAAAGAAATTATGGGACACGTACTCTATAAAATATTAGTCAGCAGTCAAAAACAATGAAATCCAGTCATTTGCAACAAAATGGAGGAATATGGAGCACATCATGCTGAGTGAAATAAGCCAGTCCCAGAGGGAAAATACCATATGTTCTCCATGATCGGTGACAACTAACCGAGCACCAAAAAGGAAACCTGTTGAAATGAAATGGACACCATGAGAAACAGTGACTTGATCAGCCCTTGTCCTGACTGTTGATGTACAGCTTAATACTTTATCCATTTTAGTATTTTTTTGGTTCTACTTAATACTATTGGTTGAAATCTGTAATTAACATACAATTATTCCTAATTCCTAGGTGTTTAAATTTAACTGAAAAGTGATCTCTGTTAAATATAAGAGTGGGAATAAGAGAGGGAGGAGATGTACAATTTGGGACATGCTCAAGCTGACTTGCACCAAATGGTGCTTGGTTAGTTTTCACTGATCAGGGAGAACATATGATATTTGTCCCTCTGGGACTGGCTTATTTTACTCAGCATGATGTGTTCCAGATTGCCCCATTTTGTTGCAAATGACCAGATTTCACTGTTTTTTACTGCTGTATAGAGTTAGAAATGTGCCAGGGGATTCCAATCCAATCCCATCAAGGTGGCATGTACCAATGCCATCTCACTAGTCCAAGTGGTCAATTTCAGTTCACAATTGATCATACTGATAGGTCTAAGAGTCAAAGGGATCACATAAACAAGACTAGTGTCTGTTAATACCAACTGACAGAATAAAAAAGGGAGAGAAGGATCCAAATGGGAGGAGGGATACACAGCAGACTCATAGAATGGCAGATGTCCTAAACAGCACTCTGGCCTCAAAATCAGCCCTTAAGGCATTTGGATCTGGCTGAAGAGCCTATGACAGTATTTTAGGCATGGAAAGCCAAGACACTCTGGCAAAAAAAAAAAAAAAAAAAACTAAATGAAAGATCTCTGTGGGTGAGATCTAAGTAGAAAGAACGGGCCATCAAAGAACGAGGTACATTTCTCTGAAGGGAGGAGAGATCTTCCACTTTGACTATGACCTTGTCTAAATAAGATCAAAGTCGGCAAACTCAAAAAGCTTCCATAGCCTTGGCAACTCATGACAAGAGCCTAGGTAGATTACTGACGCCTTAAACAAGAGTGTCAAATCGCTAAGTCAACAACAGGAGTCACTGTGTACTTACTTCTCATGTAGGATCTGTCCTTAATGTGTTGTCCAATGTGAAGTAATGCTATAACTAGTACTGAAACAGTATTTTACACTTTGTGTTTCTGTGTGGGTGCAAACTGTTGAAATCTTTACTTAATATATACTAAATCGATCTTCTGTATATAAAGATAATTGAAAATGAATCCTGATGTTGATGGAATGGGAGCAGGAGCAGGATTTGGAAGGGTTGCGGGTGGGAGGGAAGCTATGGGGGGGAAAAAGCCATTGCAATCCATAAGCTATACTTTGGAAATTTATATTTACTAAATAAAAGTATAAAAAGAGATCTTTTTGGTGAATCTGACTTTGTTTGCAGGTATTTACTTATTGGAAATTGAAAGAGAGGGAGAGAGAGAGAGAGAGAAAGAGAGAGAGAGACATAGAGGACATAGAGAGACACACACACAGAGATATCTCCCATCTGCTGGCTCATTCCCCAGATGGCCTCAACAGCTGGGGCTGAGCCAGGATGAATCCAGGAACCTGGAGCTTCATCCAGGTCTCCCATGTGGGTTCCGGGACCCAAGCACCTCGGTCATCTTGCACTGATTTCCCAGGCATATTAGTAAGAAGCCGAATCCGAAATGACCCAGGCCAGGTTTTGAATCCAGGTACTCTGATATGAAATACGGGCATATCAACCACCGCCTTAACTGTAAGCAAAACCCCCACCTCCGTTGTTAAAGTTTTATCGGATGCTATAGTTAACACATTGGTGGATTATGCCTCATTTTTACATGCCAGAGTTTGGACAGACTCCTAAAGGTGGAACAAAGGGTATGCACATCCTTAACACAAAATGTCAGATGACTATCTAGATATATTTTACTACACCCCTCCTATACTGACAGAAAAAGTCCTTGTTTCTGAAACCTATTGCCTTGCCAAACACTGGAAACTGTCAATTAATTACATAAATCTTACATTAAAATGTGCTCTCGTCTCACTGTGCAAATCCTAAAAGCAAGACTCAAAACTGTTTCCAAATAACAACAGCATTTCAGAAAAAAAAGCTCAAGAAGGGTTTAGAACCAGAAAAACATCCAACACTCAAGGAGAAGTTCTCAATCTCTCCTAACCAATCTAGTCTACCAGGCTTGCAAGGAAACAGGGAGATCCAAACCATCAAAGGGAAATCAATCAATCAAAGCCATCCGGGGGCCGGCGTTGTGGTGCAGTGAATTAAGACACTGCCTGCAACACCAGCATCCCATCTAAACACCAGATGGAGTGCCAGCTGCTCCACTTTCCCTCCAGCTCCCTGCTAATGTGCTTGGTAAAGCCACAGAAAGTGGTGCAAATATATAGGCAACTGTCAGTTACGTGGGAGACCCGGATGGGAATTCTGGGCTCCTGGTTTGGCCTGGCCCAGCCACGGCTGTGTGGGAGCTGGTGGATGGAAGATCTCTCTCCCTTTCTCTGTATCTCCTTCTCTCTATGTGACACTTTCAAGTAAGTAACATAACTATTTTTTAAAAAGCCATCCAAAGGAGATCCAAGATGGCTAAATAGGGAGAAGACGCACTGATTTTAACCAACGGAAGACACAAGAAAAACCAAGGAAGGGTCGTGTTACCAGGGTACAGTTGGAGGAGAATTTTCAGTGGATAACCTATTAAACAGAGATTTCGTGGAGCACGAGGGACAGTATACAAACAGGCAGCGGCTGCCAATATGCTAGCAGTGCCTCCTCGAGCTGTCGGCCGGGGGAGATGGCATCTTCTCAGAGGAAGGTGAGAGGAGGCTGCAGCGGCCTCTGTGCCACTGGCGGTTTTCTCTGAGGGAGGACTCCGCATTCCCCACACGCTTTGACTGTGGCCTAGAGAGCTGGCAGGGGCAGGCCGTCCACTTAGCTCCATGGAGAGAGGACACCTTGTTTCTCTCCCCATCTCACATAGAAGCACCAGGATCGCCTTGCCGAGGCAGAGCTCTAAGCAACCTGTGTCAGGCTGGCAGCTCACTCTGGGCTCCGGGGATGTGGCAGCTCACTCCAGGGATGGGGCAGCTTGCAGGGCAGAGAACAGATCCCCTGCACCCTGACTAGGGGAGTCCTGCACCTTGGGACTGTGGGCATCCTTCGACTGTGAGCTCTGCAGAGGCCATGAAACGCAGATGGCTGTGGGGTAAGGCTGTGTCTACGGGCAAATACTTGGTCTGACTCCAAAAGCTCAGAACTCCCTGAGTGCTGTGGAGGGACCTCACATAGCGCTTGGCACTCACATTACAAAGTGCTTAGATCTGATGGGAGTTCATGGACTAGAGTGGGTGGGGTGTGCAGGCACTGTGAGCTCATCCTAGACACTGAATCAGTGGGTGCACCTTGGCACAGAGAAGGGCTGATGTTGTGAACACACCAGCCAGCGTGATCAGACTCTGCCTCTACTGAACATAACCAGAAGAGGCCTATCACAACCAAATTTGTGTCGTTCTGGACTCTTGTCTCACCCACACAGGCTGGCCAGAGCTCCCTGGCCCCAACCAGCAAACACCTCTGAATATCTGCTGTGACCCGCAGGCATTCCACCAAGTCACAGAGACACATTTCTGAGAACACAGCCTTCCAAGGAGATACCAACAAGTGATTCCCCAGAAGCACAAAAATAAATGAAGAAATACAAGAAATATCAATAAAGAGGACAGTGTCATTCCCCAAAGGGAACACAATGATACCTCACTAGTAGAGTGGGAAGATGAGGAGATTGAGGAAATGCCTTGAACACAAATTCAAAAGAATGATTCAAGATTACTCAAGCGTACAGAAGCAGGTACAAGAATTAAGGAAATCCATACATGTCACAGATGGGAAATTCTTCAAGGAGATAGACATATAAAAGAAAAATCCAACCGAAATTCTAGAAATGAAGAATTCAGTACCCCAAATAAAAATACAACAGAAAGCCTTAACAACAAACTCAGTGAGGCGGAAGAAAGACTATCCAAGCCAGAAGACACACCTTCTGATATGTCACAGACAAAAAACAAAAAAGAAAGAAAAAAATCAGAAAAACTGAAAACAGTATTCAAGATCCATGGGATACCATCAAATGACAAAATGTACATGTCTTAAAAGTTCTGAAGGAATGGAAAAACAGCAAAAGCAGTGTTACATGGAAAGCTTACAACAATTAGTGCTTACATCAAGAAACTGGAAATGTATCAAAGGATGTAACAATGCAGCTCAAGAAAAACCAGAAAGAAACAACTCTATTATTAGTAGGAGAAAAGAAATCATAAAACCTGGGGGGGGGGGTTGGTGCTGTGGCACAGCGGGTTAAGCGGCAGTCTGCAGCGCTAGCATCCCATTTGATGCCTGTTCAAGTCCTGGCTGTTCCACTTCTGATCCATTTCCCTGCTAATGGGCCTGGGAAAGCAGTGGAGGATGCCCAAGTTCTTAGGCCCTTGCATGCACGTGGGAGACCCGGAGGAATCTCCTGGCTCCTGGTTTCAGCCTGGTCCAGCCATTTGGGCAGTGAATCAATGGAGGCAAGATCTCTCTTTCTCTCTCTATTTCTCCTTCTCTCTGTGTGTAACTCTGACTTTCAAGATAAAAAATCTTTTGAAAAAATTAGGGAGGAAATAAACAAAATTGAAAAAAATACAAAATATTGGGGAAATAAATAGCTGATTTTTTCAAAAAGTAAACCAAATTGGTAAATCATTGGCCCAACTAACCAAAAAAAAAAGGGGGGGGGGATATGTGGGAAGACCTAAATTAATAAAATCAGAGATAAAAACAAGATGTTACAACTGACACCACAGAAATAATTATCAGAAATTATTACAAACTTCTTTATGCCAACAAATTGGAAACGCTAGAAGAAATGGATAGATTTGTGGACACATACAAATGACTAAAATGGAGGCATGAAGACATAGAAAGTCGGAATAGATCAATAATCAAGACAGCACACATATTCCCATTTCTTGCTCTGCTTTTCCCAATTACAGCATTCTGCTATTCCCAAATATCATTGTTCTGTGGAAAATTTCTCTCTTGGGGCCGCCGCTGCAGCATAGCAGGTACAGCTCCGCCTGCAGTGTGGGCATCCCATATGGCACACAGTTCAAGCCCTGGCTGCTCCGCTTCCCATCCAGGTCCTTGCTAACGTTCCTGGGAAAAGCCGTGGAGGATGGCACAAATCCTTGTGTTCCTGCACTCATATGGGAGACCTGTGTGAGGCTCTAGGATCCTGGCTTTGTCCTGATCCTGCAATGTCCATTGCAGCCATTTGGAGAGTGAACCAGCAGATGGAAACTCTCTCTCTCTAACTTAGGCTTTCAAATGAATATTTTTAAAATATTACATTAAATTTACCGTGGCCACAAAGAAATTCAGATGCAGACCAGCAACTCAGTTTATTTTCTGCAGAAACAAACAATAAAGCATCCCTGCTCTCCACTCCCCCTCCCCGGCCCCCCGCCAGCTGCATCAGGGAAACAGAAGGCCAACAGTGGCCAGGTGCCTCTACATTGAGACAGTCAGGCCGCTGTAACAAAATGACAACTACTTGCAGGAACCCATGCTCTGGGGAAGGAGGCATGACCGCAGAAGGGACGCTGAATTGGTTTTAGGCTGCTTTGCCAGGGGAAGGATGAACAAAAAGCACGGGCACAAAGCGCTGCAGGATCTGCAGCAGCAGGGAAAGCTGGTTCAAGCAGGAGGAGATGGCAGTTCGGAGCAGGCCTGGGTCCTCAGCGGTCAGCTGGCTAAAGTGAGGGGAGAAGACAGCCATGTTAAGGTGAGACTTCTGCTCCTGTTTCCTCAGGTGGAAACAGGCCCAGTCCACCAGGTCTCTCTAACCCTGCCTTTGGGTGGTCCTAGTTCTTTCTTTATTTTTTTTAAAGATTTAGTTATTTACTTGAAAGTCAGAGTGAGGGAGAGAGAAAGTGAGAGAGAGCAGTCTTCCATCTGCTGGCTCATTCTCCAAATGGTGGCAACAGGGGCGGGGCAGATCAGAGCCAGGAGCTTCTTCCACGTCTCCCACGTGGGTGCGGGGCCCCACGCACTTGGGCCATCTTCCATTGTCTTACCAGGCGCAGTAGTCGTGCAGGCGGGTCTCCAACCTCGGCCATGTGTGATGGCGGCCTCACCCACTAGGCCACAACACTGGTTCCAGGGGTCCTACTTCTCTATGGGAGCCACCTTGGTTGGAGATTGACCCCAGCCACCCTGCAACATAGGCCACCCAGGACCCCTGCAGAACTGACATAGCCAGCAGATTGCCAAGTACTGTGACCTCCTGCTGAACCGCCCCTCCGAGGGGATAGGCAGATGACTCCAGCGACTGGCGGGCTAGCTCCGCTTCCACTCACGTCGGGAAAGGCATGGTGAGCACGCTGCTGGAGGTCCAGTTAAGGAACCACCTGCTTCCGATTTCCACCATATCTCAGGGCCCCTTACAGACGCCAGGGCCCGTTGTCCCCCAGGCTGCCCTACAGGCCACCCGCGCCCTCTCACCCGGACAAGGCTAGTTCCACCCGCGCCCTCTCACCCGGACAAGGCTAGTTCCGCCCGCGCCCTCTCACCCGGACAAGGGTAGTTCCGCCCGCGCCCCGGCCCATCCCCGCTGTCCCTGTTCCTTGCTGGGCCTCCATGGCCCTCCAAAATTCCTCCGCGCCCCCGCCTGTCCCGCTGCCCTCCTCGGCCCGCCTCCTGGACACCTCGCCCACGCCAGCTCAGCCCCACTCCGGGTCCACTGGAAGCTCCTCAGACAGGATACGACTGCGGCACCCAGCTGCTCGGTACACTGGCCGAGGGCCCGGCCTCTTCATCCAGCCCTGGGGTGCCTGGTGCCACAGCAGCCTGTGGCGTTTGGCCAGTGGCGGCATCCCCCTCTCTGGCGCCATCGGGGTGGCCGTGGCCATCTTGGCTGTCAGCATTGCCAGGCGGCTCACCCCCTGCACCTTGATCACTGGCCTGCATGGCTCCTCACTCCGTCTCCGCCCTCACGGCAGCCAACAACAAGTGCATCCGAGGAGAAGCCAGCCCTGACAGACTGACGCGCGACACACCTCAGGCTCCTGGATCGCCTGCGCAAACCCTGAGCCACAGACGGCACTGCTAGGCCAGCGATTGGTGCGTTCATAACTAGCCCCGCCCAAAGCGTAGCCACGCAAACCTTGGCGCCCTGTGCCACCGCAGTGCGGCTGCGCAAACAGACGCTGTGTCGTCTCCCGCCCTGACTGGGTCCCCGAGACCCCGTGAGGTCTCGAGGAGGCCACGCACGTGCCCGGTTCCCGCCAACAAACCCCGTGGGCCCGGAAGGCTGTACCCCGTCGGCAGGGCCACCCTGACTTGTGACCAGGCTGCCGGCCTGTGCCCTCGCTCGTCAGGAGCCTCTGGGCCCAACTCCTCGGGTCAGGTGCTGTCCTGTGCTGTCCCTCTGCCCCCGCGCCTTGCCCAGCCCTGGGACATGACATGGCGAAAGTCCCGCAATGCCGTACGTTTTCAAAAGTCACTCCTGGGCCCTGCCAGTCCTCGAGGAGTGCGCCACGCCAGTCCGTGTGGCTGAGGTCAGCCTTCGTTTGTCACTGTCCCGTCTGTGATGTTTGCCCCGTGAGGGAGCAGGGCTGCGTGTGCGCGTGTGTGTCTGGGGGGTGCAGTGTCTGTGTATGTGTGTGTGTGTGTGCGGGGGTGTGCGGTGTGTCAGGTGTGCAGTGTGTGTGCAGTGTGTGCATGGGGGGCAGTGTGTGTGTGCAGTGTGTGTGGGGTGTCGGGGGGTACAGTGTGTGTGCAGTGTGTGTGTGTGCAGTGTGTGTGCGGTTGAGTGTGCGGTGTGTCGGGTGTGCAGTGTGTGTGTAGTGTGTGCATGGGGGCAGTGTGTGTATGCAGTGTGTGTGCGGTTGAGTGTGCGGTGTGTCGGGTGTGTAGTGTGTGCGTGGGGGGCAGTGTGTGTATGCAGTGTGTGTGCGGTTGAGTGTGCGGTGTGTCTGGTGTGTAGTGTGTGCGTGGGGGGCAGTGTGTGTGCGGTTGAGTGTGCAGTGTGTCGGGTGTGCAGTGTGTGCATGGGGGGCAGTGTGTGTGTGTGCAGTGTGTGTGCGGTGTGTCTGGTGTACAGCATGTGTGGGGTGTGTGTCTATGGAGGGGTGCAGTGTGTGTGTATGCAGTGTGTGTGCAGTGTGTCAGGTATGCAACATGTGCGGGGGGTGTCTGTGGGGGTGCAGTGTGTGTGCAGTGTGTGGAGGGGTGTGTGGTCTCGGGGCTGTGCAGCATGTGTGTAAGGTGTGCGTTGGGAGTGTGTGTAGCATGTGTGGGTGGGTGTGCAGCATGTGTGTGGGCTGCAGTGTGTGTGAGGTGTCTGTAGTGTGTGCAGGTACAGCATGGAGTGTGTGTGTTTGGGGTGTATGGTGGGTAGGGGAGTGTCTGTCTGTGTTTCAAGAGTGTGTCCTGGGCCTGGCCAGCAATGACACCACCTCCCACCCACCAGGGTCTCCCAGGCTCCTTGCATACCATCTTGACAGGCTGCAGGGGAGTAGAGCCGTGACCCCTCGGGGCAGACCCCAGTCAGCCCAGCTGTGCTCTCCCTCTCCTAGGAACAAAGTGTTGCAGCTCTCTGGGGGGCTCGAAGTGCTGTGTGCCCTCAGCTGGGAGGTGACCCTGTGTTTGCTGGCCTGCTGAGTGCTGGTCTACTTCTGTGTCTGGAAAGGGGTGAAAGCAACGGGAAGGGTACCGCTGGGCTCAAGCAGGGGAGGGGGCGGGTCTTGCCACCGGGAATTGCATGTCTGTCTCCACACATCCACTACCCAGAAGCCCCTGGAGCTGGGGGTTGCAGCGTTCTGTTGCAGGGACCTGGACTGCTCATCTGGCTCGCTCAGGCCTGCCCCACCCTGCTCCCTGGGCTGGGTGCGACTGTCCACAGGACCGTAGATGGGCACCACCCAGGGGAGGGGTCCCGGGCAGGGCTCCCACCGACAAGCTTAAGGCCGAGGCACTTTCCACGTCGCAAGTCTTCCCGCGGAACAGCTTAAACCCTCGCCTGTGTCCTGTCCCACCCCAAGAAGCTGAGCAGCCCCCAGAAAGGCTCCCCCCCACACATGCAGGGATGGATGGAGACCCCGGCTGGAGGGTGGGGCTGCTGAGGGCGGTGGGCCAGTGGGGGCGTTCTTACTGTGCTGAAAAGCCACTGCAAACCTAGCAGTAAAAACGTCACTTTCCAAAGCTGCCCCCTGCTTCTACCTCTGCCTCCCTGGGAGGGGGCTGGGGTGCGGGAGGTTTGGGGGGACCTTTCCCCAGCCCCCGCGGCTGCAGTCTGTTGTCTGAGGGCCCGTGTGCCCGGTATGCTTCAAGGAGCTTGGGCGAGAGCAGGGAAGGAAGCAGACAGAAGTTCCCCTGGAGCGGACATACCTGGGGAGCAGAGGGCATTAGTCAGAGAGGAGCCGAGGGAGCGGGAAGGGTGGGGATTCCAGAGTCAAGGAAAACATGGGAAAGAGCTCATTAGGTTCAAAACATCCTTTAAATTTCCATAAGGAAGGACTGGATGATGAAGATGAAGGAGAGCATTGTCCATGAGGACCTCCAGGGTCTGCGGTGACTAGGTCCTCCGGAGATGGGGTTGTCAAGGAGAAAATCGGGCTAGTTCTGCTGCCAAGCTCTTCTCCGTGTTTTCTCTGTACCTCTTCAATCTCTTGGGGCCACCACTGCCTCCAGCCTGCCCGTTCCTGTGCCGTTGGACTTCCATCAGCGTCTCTTCACATCTCAGACCATGCCGAGCCTCTGGGCTCCCTCCTCATGCCCTCTGACTCCAGGCTTCTTGGCTGGACACTTCTGTACCCTGTGCCACTGCCCACCAGCCCCTGGCACACCACCCTTGTCTATCCCTGACCCACCTGTGCATAGGGTCCTTGGGAAATGCACTGGAGTTGGTGTTCCTGGAGACAACCCTTTGCTTATGTAGCTGAGACTCGCTGGATAAATGACTCTCACACTCTGAGGGACCGAACGTTCTGAGGTAGAGTGACTGCTAAATGAACGTTTAGCAATAGGAATAAACAAATGAGCACTGACGTTTTGAGCTGTTGTTACAGATCTCAGTAGTAGCACTGGGGAGCAGGTTGTGAAGGAATGCTATCTGTATAAATAGCCCGTATTATATGAATTATTTATCATTATAATATATTCACAGCAATAGCAATAGGAACGGTTCAGACCAGTGCCCAAAGAGCAAATTCGCAAAAAACAAACAACAACAACAACAAAAGCGTTGACCCAGGGAGGAAGATACCTGCCCTGGCAAACCAGGTGAGAGGGAAATCCGCAGGCCCATGGCACTGCTGGTAACAGCAACAGTGGGAGGGAGAGCTTAGTGAGCTGCTTTTGAAGTTCCACGCAAACCCCTAAGACAGCAGAGGCAGGAAGAAAAAGAAGGGGGGGCATCTCTCCATCTCTCTCCCCTCTTCCCCCATAGAGACCTGCAGCCAGCGGACAGGCAGGTAGCTGCCACCGCCACCTCACTTGCACGTGCCCAGCAACAACAGGGGTCCTCCCCTACCCATACAGCAAGGGCCACAATTCAGAAAAATTCCTTCCACGTTAGTGCAAGTTGTACCACGCCAATTGCCCAGCAATGAGGGGGGAGGTAGAGTTGCACTTACAGAGGGCAAGTGAGCTGGGCTGCAGTGAATGGGGGCTCTAGGCCTGTGGTCCACAAACCTAATGAGAGGAAAAAGCCCCACACCCCAACTGACACTAAAGCAGGTTGGGATGACCACACAGAGACTGCAGCTCTGGGAACACCTTAGTTTTTATTTTGTTTTGGTTTGGTTTGTTTGTTTGTTTTTTGCTTTTTGACAGGCAGAGTTAGACAGTGAGAGAGAGAGACAGAGAGAAAGGTCTTCCTTCCATTGGTTCACCCCCCCAAATGGCTGCTACTGCCAGCACGCTGCACTGATCTGAAGCCAGGAGCCAGGTGCTTCTTCCTGGTCTCCCATGCGGGTGTAGGAGCCCAAGCATTTGGGCCATCCTCCACTTCCTTCCCGGGCCACAGCAGAGAGCTGGACTGGAAGAGGAGCAACTGGGACAAGAGCCTGGCGCCCATATGGGATGACGGCACCGCTGGTGGAGGATTAACCAAGTGAGCCACGGCGCCGCCCCCCACCTTAGTTTCATTATAGAAAGGACTGGCTAGTGGGACAGAGTGGCCCCATAGACAATCCACCACCCGGAGAGCCCTGGGAGATAAGTCTGAGAAAACGGTGACTGCATAAGAGGAGACACAGTGTGGTTAGGCCCTGGGCAACTGCAGAGTGCTTCTGCACCCCTTGAGCTCCTCGGTTACCTAGAGCAGCTCGTACCAGATGGAACTGTGCTCACAGGAAAACACTGCAGATCAAATATGCAGTTCATTAAGCAGTATGGACGAGTGCTGAGCACACAGGCGACTAACACTGGGGCATCCCACAGCCCTGGGGAGAAGGGCAGGTCACACCAACCGAGGTGACCATTCCCCTCCATCCAGCTAACCAGAGGAGAGCTACCAAGCCCAATGAGGGTCTTACCTTGGATACTTGCCCCACCCTGGAATACTGAACAGAGCACCCTGGCCACATCCAGCACACACCTCTTGGTATTCACTGAAAGTATAGATGTCCCACTAAGCTACAAGAGACACAGATCAAAGATAAAAACCACCAGACAATAAAAAACTACACAAATGCTGAAAAGAAGGAAAAATTTCAAGAAATAAGAAAAAGGAACACATTATAAGTCCCCCAAAGGAGGACTGCAACATTTCAATATTAGAAGGTGAAGGTGAAGAGGTTGAGGAAATGCCAGAAATGGAATTCAGAAAACTAGTCATTGGATTACTAAGAAGCAATCAGAAGCAAATTTATGAGCTAAAGAAACTATATATGATATGAATGAAAATTTTTCTCATGAAATTGAGGTAGTAAAGAGAAATGAAAATGAAATAACAGAAATGAAGAATTCAATAGATCAAAGAAAAATGCAGCACGAATCTCAACAACAGAGTAGTTGAGGCAGAAGAAAGAATATCCAAGCTAAAAGACAAATCTCTAGAAATTTTACAGTCAGACCAAAACCAAAAAGAAATTAGAAAAGAAAACACTGTTGGAGCTCTACAAGATACTATTAAACAACCCAACATATGGGTCTAGGAGTCCCTGAAGGCATGGAGAGAGAGAAAGGATTAGAAGGCCTTTTCAGTGCAATAATAATAGAAAGCTTCCCTAATTAGGAGAAATAAAAGGATATCCAAGTACAGGAAGCACATAGAACTCCCAATAGACATGACCAGAAAAAATCTTCACCACGACACATCATAGTAAAACTAAAACTCTCCACAGTAAAACGTAAAGAAAAGATTAGAAAATGTGCATGACAGAAATGTCAGATTACATTCAGAGGAACACAAATTAGACTCACAGTGGACTTCTCATCAGAAACCCTACAAGCTGAGAGAGAATGGTGAGACATATTCCAAGTCTTAAGAGAAAAAACTGTCAATCTAGAATACTGTACCCTGCAAAGCTCTCACTTATGAATAAGATATACTACAGGCATTCCATAACAAACAGAAATAGAATTTGTCACTTCCCATCCAGCCCTGCAAAAGATGCTCAAGGATGTGCAACACACAGAAACACAAAAACAGGGATATCACTATGGAAGAAGGTGAAGGCAGAAAATTGCCCAGTACAAGTACCAAGAAGATCCAAAGTAAAAATTAGGAATATTAATGGAAAACTAGTAGGGCAATGTTTTTACATAACAACAGTCACCCTGACTGTAAATGGCCTCAACTCTCCAGTTAATAGACACAGACTGGCTGAATGGATTAAAAAAGAAAACCCATTTATTTGCTGCCTACAAGAAGCACATCTCAACCAGCAACAATACTCACAGACTGAAAGTGAAAGGATAGAAAAGAAATGCATGCTAACAGAAACCAAAAAAGGAGCTGGTGTAGCCATCCTAATTTTGGGGAAAAAAAAGACTTTAACACAAAAACTGTTAAAAGAGACAATGAAGGACACTCTATAATGATTAAGGGATCAATCCAACAGGAAGATGTAACTGTTATATGCATATGTATATGTAACTGTATATGCATCCTATTATCGGGCACCTGGCTGTTTAAAAGAAATGTTAATGGATTTAAGGGGAGACATAGACTCAAATACAGTAGTAATGGGGGACCTCAATACCCCACTCTCTTCAATGAATGGATCAACCAGACCAAAAATCAGCAAGGAAACAACAAAGTTCATCGACACTATAGACCAAATGGACCCAAAAGATATCTACAGAGCTTTCCATCTTACAGCCACAGAATGCACATTCTTCTCAGCAGTGCATGGAACTTTCTCTAGGGTTGACCACATGCTAGGCTATAAAGCAAGTCTCAGCAAACCCAAAGACATTGAATTCATACTGTGCATCTTCTCTGAGCACAATGGAATGAACTTGGTAATCAACAACCCATGAACTCCCAGAACATATGCAAACACATGAAGACTGAACAACATGCTCCAAAACGAATAGTGGGTCATTAAAGAAATCAAGAACTTTCTGGAAACAAACGTAGATGACAATAACACATATAGAAACTTACAGGAATCAGCAGAAGCAGTGTTAAGAGGAAAGTTCATAGAGATTGCTGCCTACATCAAGAACTTGGAAAGGCACCAAATAAATGAGCCATCGATGCATCTCAAGGACCTAGAAAAACAACAGCAAACCAAACTCAAAACTACTAGGGGAAAAGAAATAATTAAAATTGCAGAAGAAATCACAAAATCAAAACCAATAAAACAATATAAAAGACTAAAAAAAGAGGAGCTGATTTAAAAAAAAAAAACTAACAAAATTGACACATTGACACAACATTGGCCCAACTATCCAAAAAAAGGAAAGAGAAGACTCAAACTAATAAAATTAGGAATGAAAAATGACATGTAACAACAGACGCTACATAAGCAAAAAGAATCATCAGAAATTATTACAAAGAGCTATACACCAACAAAACAGGAAACCTAAAAGAAATGGACAGATCCTTGGACACACATGAATTACCTAAAATAAGCCAATAGGGCACAGAAAACCTAAACAGACAATAACCAAGACAGAAATTGAATCAGTAATAAAGACCCTCCCATCAAAGGAAAGCCCAGGACCAGATGGCTTCACTGCTGAATTCTATAAACATTTAAAGAACTAACTCCCATACTATTCAAGCTATTCAAAATAATTGAAAGGGAGGAAACCATCCCAAATTATTTCTATAAAGCCAACATCACCTTAATTCCTAAACCTGAGAAAGATACAATATAGAAACAGAACTACAGACCAATTTCCCTGATAGACACAAAGCATAGCCACACATATCCTCAACAAAATACTAGCCAATGGAATCCACACCACATCAGGAAAATCATTCATCAAGACAAAGTATGATTTGTCCCTGGGATGCAGGGGTGGTTCAACATCTGCAAATCAAACTATGTGATACATCACGTTAACAAATTGAAGAGCAAAAGCCATATGATTATCTCAATAGATGCAGTGAAACCTTTTGACAAAAAACAACAGCCTTTCATTATGAAAACTTTAAGTCAATTGGGAATAGAGGAACATTTCTGAACAGAATCAAGGCAATCTATTACAAACCCACGGCCAGACTTAAATCTGAGACCTGATATCATCAAATTTTTAGAGAACATTGGAGAAACCCTACAAGGCAGCAGCATAGAGAAAGAGTTCTTGGAAAAGACCCCAGAGGCACAAGCAATCAAAGCCAAAATCAGGAAGTGGGAATACATAAAATTAAGAAGCTTCTGTAGTACAAAAGAAACACTCAGCAAAGTGAAGCGGCAACTGACAGAATGGGAGAAATTATTTGCAAACTGTACAACCAATAAAGGATTGATAACCAGAGTATATAAAGAGATCAAGAAACGCAACAACAAAAAAACAAACAATCTGGTTAAGAAGTGGGCAAAGGATTTAAACAGGCATTTTTCAATGGAGGAGAGATCCAAATGGCCAACATGCACATGGAAAATTGCTCAGGATTGCTAGCCATCAGAGAAATGCAAATCAAAACCACAATGAGGTTTCACCTCATTCCCATTAGAATAGTTCTCATAGAGAAAGCAACAAACAGCAAATGCTAGCCTGGATGTGGGGGAAAAGGTACCCTGATCCGTTGTTGGTGGGAATGTAAACTCATAAAGCCACTGTGGAAGACAGTATGGAGATATCTCAGAAATCTGAATATAGACCTACCATATAAAAAGCCATTCCACTCATGGGAGTTTACCCAAGGGAAATGAGAACAGCATATGAAAGAGTTATCTGTACCCCCATTTTTATTGCAGCTCAATTCACAATAGCTAAGATAAGGAATCAACCAAGATGCCCATCATTTGATGACTGGATAAAGAAATTATGGGATATATACACCATGGAATACTACACAGCAGTAAAAAAAAAAAACTACAAAATCCGGACTTTGCAACAACACAGATGAAACTGGAAAACACCACACTTAGTATAATAAGCCAGTCACAAAGAGACAAATTCTATATGTTCTCCCTGACCTGTGACAAATAATAGAACACCTAAAAGGCAACCTGTAGAAGTGAAATTGACACCTTGAGAAGCAATGACTTTGAACAGCCCTTCTCTTGACTGTTAAGGAACAGGTTTTTTATTTTTGTTTTTCTTCTGTTATCTTTTTTTAACTTTTATTTAATGAATATAAATTTCCAAAGTACAATGGCGTCCCCCCATACAACGTCCCTCCCACCCTCAACTCTCCCCTTTCCCACTCCCTCTCCCCTTCCATTCACATTAAGATTCATTTTCAATTCTCTTTATATACAGAAGATCAGTTTAGCATATATTAAGTACAGATTTCAACAGTTTTGTACCCACACAGAAACACAAAGTGAAAAATACTGTTTGAGTACTGGTTATAGCATTAAATCACAATGTACAGTACATTAAGGACAGAGATCCTACATGAGGAGTAAGTGCACAGTGACTCCTGTTGTTGACTTAACAAATTAACACTCTTGTTTATGGTATCAGTAATCATCCTAGGCTCTTGTGATGAGTTGCCAAGGCTATGGAAGCCTTTTGAGTTCACCGACTCCGATCATATTTAGACAAGGTCATAGTCAAAGTGGAAGAAACACAGAAACAGAGTTATCAATATGAAAGAAGGAAAACGAAGGAAACTTCACAGCAAAAGATCACAGGAAGTTCAAAACATATATTAGAAAATATCTTTGGCAAATGGCAGGGCAAAGTTACCACTTATCAATAGTCACATGGAACGTTAATGGCCTGAACTGTCCAGTTAAAAGACACCGATTGGCTGATTGTGTTAAGAAAGAAAAACCATCTATTTGCTGCTTACAGGAAACACATCTTTCCAACAAAGATGAATACAGACTGAAAGTGAAAGGCTGGAAAAAGATATACCATGTCAACAGAAATGAAAAAAGAGTGGGCGTAGCCATCTTAATATCGGACTTCATAAACTTTACCACAAAAACTGTTAGGAGAGACAAAGAGGGGCACTATATAATGATTAAGGGATCAATTCAACAGGAAGATATAACAATTATCAATGTATATGCACCTAATTACAGGGCACCGGTCTATTTAAAAGATATGTTAAGGGACTTAAAGGGAGACTTAGACCCCAATACAATAGTACTGGGGGACTTCAATACTCCACTCTCAGAAATAGACAGATCAACAGGACAGAAGATCAACAAGGAGACAGTAGATTTAAACGACACTATAGACCAAATGGATCTAACAGATATCTACAGAACTTTTCATCCTACACAGAAAGCATTTATTTTCTTCTCAGCAGTACATGGAACCTTCTCTAGGATTGACCACATACTAGGCCATAAAGCAAGTCTCAGCAAATTCAAAAGAATTAGAATCATACCATGCAGCTTCTCAGACCATAAAGGAATGAAGTTGGAAATTAGCAACTCAGGAATCCCTAGAGCATATGCAAACACATGGAGATTGAAGAACATGCTCCTGAATGAACAATAGGTCATAGAAGAAATTAAAAGAGAAATCAAAAATTTTCAGGAAGTAAACGAGGATAACAGCACAACATAGCAAAACTTATGGGACGCAGCAAAAGCAGTGTTAAGAGGAAAGTTTATATCAATAGGTACCTACATCAAGAAATTGGAAAGACACCAAAGAGATGAGCTTTCATCACTGCATCTCAAGGATCTAGAAAATCTGCAGCAAACCAGACCCAAATCTAGTAGGAGAAGAGAAATAATTAAAATCAGAGAAGAAATCAACAGGATTGAATCTAAAAAAAATTACAAAGGATCAGGAAAATGAAGAGCTGGTTTTGAAAAAATAAACAAAATTGACACTCCATTGGCCCAACTAACTAAAAAAAGAAGAGAAAAGACCCAAATCAATAAAATCAGAGATGAAAAAGGAAACGTAACAACAGACACCACAGAAATAGAAAGAATCATCAGAAATTACTACAAGGACTTGTATGCCAGCAAACAGGGAAACCTATCAGAAATGGATAGATTCCTGGACACATGCCAGCTACCTAAATTGAACCAGGAAGAAATAGAATACCTAAACAGACTCATAACTGAGACAGAAATTGAAACAGTAATAAAAGCCCTCCCAACAAAAAAAAGCCCAGGTCCAGATGGATTCACTGCTGAATTCTACCAGACATTTGAAGAAGAACTAACTCCAATTCCTCTCAAACTATTCAGAGCAATCGGAAAAGAGGGAATCCTCCCAAATTCTTTCTATGAAGCCAGCATCACCTTAATTCCTAAGCTGGAAAAAGATGCAGTATTGAAAGAGAATTACAGACCAATATCCCTGATGAACATAGATGCAAAAATCCTTAATAAAATTCTGGCCAATAGAATGCAACAACACATCAGAAAGATCATCCACCCAGACCAAGTGGGATTTATCCCTGGCATGCAGGGATGGTTCAATGTGCGCAAAACAATCAATGTGATACACCACATTAACAGACTGCAGAAGAAAAACCATATGATTATCTCAATAGACGCCGAGAAAGCATTTGATAAAATACAACACCCTTTCATGATGAAAACTCTAAGCAAACTGGGTTTGGAAGGAACATTCCTCAATACAATCAAAGCAATCTATGAAAAACCCACGGCCAACATCCTATTGAATGGGGAAAAGTTGGAAGCCTTTCCACTGAGATCTGGTACCAGACAGGGATGCCTACTCTCAAAACTGCTATTCAATATAGTTCTGGAAGTTTTAGCCAGAGCCATTAGGCAAGAACAAGAAATTAAAGGGATACAAATTGGGAAGGAAGAACTCAAACTATCCCTCTTTGCAGATGATATGATTCTTTACTTAGGGGACCCAAAGAACTCTACTAAGAGACTATTGGAACTCATAGAAGAGTTTGTCAAAGTAGCAGGATATAAAATCAATGCAAAAAAATCAACAGCCTTTGTATACACAGGCAATACCACGGCTGAGAAAGAACTGCTAAGATCAATCCCATTCACAGTAGCTACAAAAACAATCAAATACCTTGGAATAAACCTAACCAAGGACGTTAAAGTTCTCTACGATGAAAATTACAAAACCTTAAAGAAAGAAATAGAAGAGGACACAAAAAATGGAAAACTCTTTCATGCTCATTGGTTGGAAGAATCAATATCATCAAAATGTCCATTCTCCCAAAAGTAATTTACAGATTCAATGAGATACCAATCAAGATACCGAAGACCTTCTTCTCAGATCTGGAAAAAATGATGCTGAAATTCATATGGAGGCACAGGAGACCTCGAATAGCTAAAGCAATCTTGTACAACAAAAACAAAGCCGGAGGCATCACAATACCAGATTTCAGGACCTACTACAGGGCAGTTGTTATCAAAACAGCATGGTACTGGTACAGAAACAGATGGATAGACCAATGGAACAGAATAGAAACACCAGAAATCAATCCAAATATCTACAGCCAACTTATATTTGATCAAGTATCCAAAACCAATCCCTGGAGTAAGGACAGTCTATTCAATAAATAGTGCTGTGAAAATTGGATTTCCACATGCAGAATCATGAAACAAGACCCCCTACCTTTCACCTTACACAAAAATCCACTCAACATGGATTAAAGACTTAAATCTACGACCCGACAGCATCGAATTCTTAGAGAGCATTGGAAAAACCCTGCAAGATATTGGTACCGGCAAAGACTTCTTGGAAAATACCCCAGAAGCACAGGCAGTCAAAGCCAAAATTAACATTTGGGATTGCATCAAATTGAGAAGTTTCTGTACTTCTCTTATCTTTTATCATATTTTACTTATCATATTTTCTTTCATCCTAATCATTGAGCTCTTTACTTAACATAGTTAACCATATAGAACTAATTGTTTGGTAATAATGATAGATATAATTATAAAGAGTGAACACTCCAACGTGGGAAGCAGTCCATACAGCAGACACATATATTGACAATCACTTTAAGCAGCATTCTGACCTCAGAACCAGCCCTTAAGGCATTCTGGCCAAGGTGAAAAGCCCAGGGGAGCATTTCAGGCAAGGAAAGGCAAGACGCTGTGGCAAAAAGCGTTCTACATGAAGAACCTCTGTGGGTGAGACCCCAGTGGAAAGAAGCGGCCACCAAAGAAGGATGTACTTTTCTCTGAAGGGAGGAGAGAATGTCCACTTTGCGTATGTCCTTGTCGAGTTAGTGGATCTAAGATGCTTCCATGTAACTCATGCTTCCAGGCAACTCATGTCAAGAGCCTCAGGTGATCAGTGGTATCATACATAAGGCTGTTAATTGTTAATTAAATAAGAGTCATTATATGCTAACTTCCCATGCAGGACCTCTGTCCTCAAAGAGTTGTATTATGAGGCATAATAGTAAAACACGTTCTCAATGAATTACTTCCTCTTAGTGCATTAAGTGGGGCATATTCTTCTGCCTCATAAGTTATAGTTATTTATAAGTGCTCACAAAGATGTATCATTCTTGGATTCTTCTTTAAGGACAATTAAGTTTCTAAAAGGAAACAAAGGGGAAAAGGGGAAAGAGGAGAGAGGGAGAAAAGAGGAGAAGAAAAAAAAGCGAAATCACCTTTGAGATGTAATAACTTTGAATAGCCCTTGTCTGGACTGTTGAGGAATAGTTCTTTTTTTTATCCTTTTCTTTTGTTTTGTCTCATACAAGGAATTGAACTCTTTACCTAGAACAGGGTTAATCCTCTGTATATAAAGTTAAATGCAAAAAGATCTTAGTAAAAATCAAGACAGAGAACATGAGAAGGAAGTGGAGGGGGGCGGAGAGTGAGTGGGATGGCGGGTACAGTGAGAAGAATTTCTATGTTTCTAATGTTGGATTTATGAAATGCATGCAAATAAGTAGAAATGAAGAAAGTAGTATATTCTTAAAATTGCATATATGAACTACATTGAATAGATTCTCTTTATGTTAATACCACGTTAACATGAGATTTGATAAGTTTATTACAGAAATTATCATGCATCTGATGTGACCCTGAGAATTTAATGACCAAAAAATTTCACACAATGATAAATAAAAAGGAATATATTTACATATATATTCACCTAATATATGCACAATAAGACAAAAGTCAAAACACTTAAAGAAAATTTATATGAAGTTTATTTGCTTTTTGGCTGTGAGGAAGACTCTCCCAAGGCTTACTAGCAATTGGACTATAACAAACAAAACCATTTACTGGGTATTTACCTTGCTCCAGTAGCTGTTTTAAGCACTAACCAGAAATTAGGTCATTCATCCAGAAATACCATACATTTTCATTGTGGCTATCCTTACAGGTGACATAGTGCATGATTTCCATTTTCTTTTCCAAAATTTCCCTTGTTTTCTCCCTCCCTCTCACTCTCTCTCTCTCTCTCTCTCTCTGAGCAAGTGTTACACTTGTAAGCAGAGAAAAAATTAAGACAGTTATTCATCATTTGTTCTTTTTTTTTTAACTTTTATTTGATGAATATAAATTTCCAAAGTACAGCTTATGGATTACAATGGCTCCCCCCCCCATAACTTCCCTCCCACCCGCAACCCTCCCCTTTCCCTCTCCCTCCCCCTTTCCATTCACATCAAGATTCATTTTCAATTCTCTTTATATACAGAAGATCAGTTTAGCATATATTAAGTAAAGATTTCAACAGTTTGCACCCAGATAGATCATCATTTGTTCTTGAGAAAAGCTTCTAATTAGTTCCCAAGGGCACTCCTTGCTGAAGTTTCAGTTATCCTTTTCAATTCATTGGAGGATGTATTTTTCCTCTCAAAGTTCTTCTAATTGGCACCTTTTCTTGATGCCATGAAGAGGACTGTGCTATGATGAAGTCCCCGATGTCACTGAGCCTTGGGGCCGAGGCTAGACATCTCGGGGCCAGTCCCACACAGCGCAGTGCTCTCTGTCTCTGTGGCTTCGAGCTGTTTCAAACAGAAGCATTTTCTAAATTGTACCCACAACGCATGTCTTAACATGAGAATTATTCCTCCAGAGGACAACTGATAGTTGGCTTCATCAGCAGTCACCAGTATTACAGTCTGAGCTATTTTTTTTCTTCTGGCTCTTCCAAGTACTCACAGACAAACACCTGCATACCGGAACACAAAGAATGGGGGTGGGGAGTGCCTGGTGCGCTCAGCCAGTAAGGTTCCGTGCTCTTCCCTGGCTCCAGTCCCAGCTTCGACAGGATGGCCGGTCAAGCCTTTGTGTTTCTGAACCAGAGAAGACCTGTCTGTTCAGAACGTGTTAGATATAGTTGAAGACAGGTCAAGCGTAATCTGTAGTGTAGGCTTAGGAGGTCACAGGACTGGAGTCGGTGTTGTGGCATAGTGGGCTGGGCCACGGTCTGCAGTGCCTGCATACCATATGGTTACGGGTTCGAGTCCCAGCTGCTCCACATCCTATCCAGCTGCCTGCTCTCTCGCTTGCGCGTGCGCGCACGTGCTCTCTCTCTCTGTAACACTACCTTTCAAATAAATAAAATAAATCTTAAGAAAGGGTACCAGGACCAAGGTGCAGGTATTCAAGAAAGGTGATCAACAAATCAGCAGATACTCAACATCTTCCTTTAATTTCTGAGCTTCAAACCAGTACAGACGTCCCTCAGTGTCTGCAGCGGGTTGGTCCCAGGATCCTCACGAAAAACAAAATCCACATATGCTCACATCCATTTTATAAAACGGTGTAGGATTTGCATGTAATCGACAGACTTCCTCCTGGACACGTTCTGTCATCTCTAGATCACTTGAATTACTTATTACACATACAATGCAAAAGCTATGTAAATAGTGAATGATGACAAGAAAAGAAGTTGGTATGTGTTCAGATGCAATTTTCCCCCAGTATTTTCTGCCTGAGGTTGATTGAATTCCTGGAAGTGGAACCTGCCTTGTAAGCACCTCCAACACAAACAGCCCCAAACACCCTCCCTGTCTGCTTCCCCCAACTCCCCAAGTGTGTGCCTCTGCTTTGTTGTCTGGCTTGGTGGCGAGCTGTTGCACAGCCTTCCTCCTTCTCAGCTCACCTTGCATCTATTCTTGGGTCCCTTTATGTCTGTCTGATCCACCCTCCCTAAGCCACCTGGGCCAGGTGGGCATCATCTCTCACCTATGTGGTGAGAGCAGCCACCCCCCAGTTCTGCCCAGATTCCTGGGCTCCTTTCCTAGGATTTGGCCTGCATGGGCCCTCCTTCTTTTGGGAGGGTCTTGAGACCTGCACAGACTGTCTGACTGTCTTACATGGCCCCAGAGGAGGGCCTGGGCCCATGTACCAGGGCTGGTGGACCTGGCCTAGTTCTCTTCCTTGTGGGTCTGTGAGGGCCCTGAGCCCACCCACCCCCACCCCCCGCCGAGGCAGCTGTGAGGTGCCAGGACCAGAGTCTGGTAGCTGGGAGGCCACTTTGTTCTGAGTGGCTCAGGTGGTCTTCCAGGGGTGGCTGGCAGAATTAAGAGGCCACTTGCCACAGACGGCCCCACGGATGTGTCCTTCTCCTCCTCACCACCAGCCCAATCTATGCCACATCTTCAATGCCTCCTCTCTGGGGCCCCTGAGCTGTCAGGCCTATCCCTACTACCTGGGAGTGGCCTGACTTTCCCTGTGTGCGCTGCCTCCAAGTCACTGTGTGTGTGCTTGTATGTGTGTGTGTCTGAGAGAGAGAGACAGACATAGAGAGAGAGACAGAGAGACAGAGAGGCAGAGACAGAGAGAGAAAGAGAGAGACTGTGATGTGGGGAGGATGGGGCAGCATGTTCTAAGCAAGGGGACTCTCAGGCTAAGAGAACCAATCAGTAGTCTTTAACTTTAAAAAGCTCATATATTAATTCATTTATTTTCATTTTATTTGAGGAGCAGAGAATCACAAGCACAGAGACAGACAGAGATCTTCCATCCTCTGGTTGACTCTCCAAATGCCTACAACAACCGGGAGTGGGGCAGGCCAAAACCAGGAGCCTGGTGCGCCATCCTGGTCTCCCACAGGAGTAGCGGGGACCCAAGCATCTGAGCTATCTCTTGCTGCCTTCCAGGATGTGCATTAGCAGGAAGTTGGGATGAAGAGCAGAGCTGGGACTCAAACCCAGGCACTCCAACGTGGGAAGTGGACATCCCAAGTAAACTTAACTGCTGTGCCAAACACCCACCCCTGAAAATGTTTTCTTATGGAAATCACGTATCTACACAAACACAGAGAGAATAGCATTTTCAAAATCTGCCTTTCTCCTATGCCAACAGTTCTCAATAGTTTCCTAGATAACTTTGAAAGTTGGGGAAGATCTGGGGGTGTGAGCAGTGAGAGCTGTTTTCTTGAGGAGACAGAGAGGCTCAAATACACGGGTGCCCACAACAGGCTTCAAGGGACAGTATGTGGGTGGGGTAGGTGTTGTCAGCACCAAGCAGCGGCTAGTCCCATCACTATACTTCTCTGGTTATCACTCCCAGACTCTCTCTCTCTCTCTCTCTCTCTCTCTCTCTCTCTCTCTCTCTTTCTCTCGTCACATGGATTTTACTCATTCATTAATTTATTATTAAAATAGATTCCATGTAGGTCATAGATACAATTCTAAGAATATAATGATATTTCTCTCCTTCCCACCTCCTTCCTTCCTTTTGTTTTATCTTTTTAAACATTTGTGATAACAAATTTTTCTATCTTTTTTAAAGATTTATTTTAGTGGGGGTAGGCACTGCAGTGTAGTGGGCTAAGCCTCCAGCAGTTTGAGTCCCTGCTGCTTCTCTTTGGATCCAGCTCTCTGCTATTTTCTGGGAAAGCAGTAGAGGATGGCCCAAGTGCTTGGGCCCCTGCACCCTTTTGGGAGACCCAGAAGAAGCTCCTGGTTTCCGGCTTCAGATTAGCCCAGCTCCGGCCATTGTTACCCTTTGGGGATTGAATCAGCAGATGGAATACCTTTCTCTCTATCTGTAACTCTGCCTCTCAAGGAAATAAATCAAATCTTTTATTTCTTTGAAAAACACACACACAGAGAGAGAGAGAGAGAGAGAGAGAGAGAGAGAGAGGTCGGTCTTCCATGTACCTGTTTACTCACCAGATGGACACAATGACCAGGATTGAGCCAGGCCAAAGACAGGAGCCAAGAGCTTCATCTGGTCTCCCACTTGGGTGCAGAGGCCCAAGGACTTGAGCCATCTTCTGATGCTTTCCCAGGCACATTCCCAGGGATTGGGAGTGGAGCAGCCCGGACTCAAACTGGCGCCCGTATAGGATGCTGGCATTGCTGGGAAAACATATTTTTATTTTACTTTATAATCACAGGCTCAGTGCTGTACTAAACAAAGAGTCCGACAAGTAAAAAGCAGAATGATTGATATTCAGCAGGATTGTCGACAAGGGCTATAAACAATAATCAAATGCCGAGATGTCAATTTGACTCATATACATGAAATTGTTTTCTTTTTTTTGTACTCTGTATATTAGCTACCACAAATCATTTAGCTCTCATTTCAGCTTCCCTTTGGTCAACCTGGGATTGCCACCTAATGCCCCTGCAAGGACTTCATGATGGTGACCCCTTGCTGCCTGCTTCCACCTAAGGATGCAACATTGCCCAGTTCTGAGGGGGAGGCGTGGCCTGAAGAGGGTTGGCAAAATGGAGGCACCCAGTACCGCACTAAGCTGTGTCTAATCCTCATCACCATTGATTTGGCACCTGGATGCTGGGCCCTGGGCCATGTGTCGCTCTCCATGTGTCATCTCACGAAATTCTCACCGGGAGACCCAGAAGAATCTCCTGATTCCTGGCTTCGGATCAGCACACTTCTGTCCATTGTTACCATTTGGGGAGTGAACCAGCAGATGGAAGACCTTTCTCTCTGTCTCTCCCTCTCTCTTTCTCTAACTCTGCCTCTCAGAGAACTAAATAACATATCTCTGAATCTCTGTGTGTGTCCCTTGATCTCTCTCTCTCCCTTGCTCTCTCTCTTATGCTCTCCTTCTCCCTCTTTTCCTTCTTAGCCCCTTTCCTCTGGTCTGATGGGTCTCCCCACCAATAAACCCTTTCCCTTACTCCGCTGTTTGGTGTATTTTGTGGCGGCCTTACATTGGTGCCGTGACTCAGATCCAGGCTCCCCCAGTGACTTTGCTCTTCCTTCGGGGATCTCTGAGCTGCCTTGGGGTCCTGGATTTCTGCCAGCCACAAAACACACCCCCGGAACTCCTTCCACACCACCGAATGCTCTGTGATTTCCATCCACACACTGGCCTTTCAAATTCTGAGGTAAGACATGGAACAGGAAATTCTCATGGCGACTTCCACTGTGGGTTGTGGTTCTACTCCCTCGCCTCAAAGTCCTGGTACCAGGCACTGCCTTGTGTCACTATGGACACTGTGTCTGGGCAACAGTGGGTGTGGGTGACGACTCAACCTCCTGTTTCCTTTCTATGGGCTAAGCCCTGGGCTCCAGCGGGCAGGTGGGTGACAACCCCCACCCTCCATTCCCATATCGTCTTATCAGTTTGATGGCCATGATCTCGGGGACGCCTGATATCTGCCAATATGACACTGCAGGTCTCCATGGGAGCTTCTTTTCTCCCCAGGTTTTGTCCGATTCTTCTCTGGATTGCCTTCTATGTAATATGGTCCCTCTAAAATTGGCTCCAGACTTCAAATGCCGACCCTGATAGTTTCATCACTTCTGTGAGTGATCAGGAAAATGGAAGGAGATCCCATACATTCAAGCTTTTCCTACGTTCGATCTAAACCTTCTATGTGTACTTCCTGCTCTCCTGCCCAGGTCCTTTTGGCCTCTACAGTTTTCAGTAGAGGTCAAGGGCCTGAGCCGAAACCCCTTCCCTCTAAGTTCGCGGCCCCGACTCTTCACTGTCTTGGCTCACTGTAACTCCCCCTCTCACCTAGGAATTCCAACTTTATCTTAGAACCAGGCCTGGTCCAAAGTCTACTCTGCCTGTCTTATCAATGACCCTCCCGCAAGTTTGCGAGTGGCCGTCTCCATGCCTTCACCCTCCAGCCCTTGTCCTCCAACTGGTCTTTGCCCCTCCCTCTCCTGTTCCAGTTTTACCATAAGACTAGCAAGGGAGTAGAGAGCCCATCCTTCTGAGCTCCCTGTTTACTGTGAGACAAATTAAGTATCCTGCCCTTTGATGGCTCTTTTGTTTTATCATGAGCAAGCCAGACAGGAAAATCAGGTCTTTTGACCTCCACCGCAGTGGACTTCTTGTCTTTGGTGTGTCGGCCCCTGGCCCACGGTCACCTTTGGGAAGTGTCTGGCAGCTGTGTGAACTTTTGTTTCAGAGTCAGTCCCAAGTGGCTGCCTGTTGACTAGGATATCATTGGCCTAAGGTGTTCTTAGGGTAAAAAACTAGACACTGAGTTTGAAAAAATTTCTCTCTTCGAATCTAGGCAGATCACTACCTTTAAAAATATTGCTGTGTAACTTGCCGAACTTATTTTGCAATTTATTTTAACAGGTTTCCGATGCTATAGCGATAGGTAATCAGTACTCGATGAAACAGCAGTGGGTAATCAGTACTAGTTATAGATGAGCGCAATTTTAATTTTAATACATCAGCATCTTAAATCATCTAGGTGTAACTGCTGAATGTAAAATTGGGTAAAGGCAGATGAGATAAATGCGTCTAAATGTAAACTTTGGTACTCTCCACACATTATATTCCATAGAAAAACTATTTCGGTTTGCTAACAAGTAGGTTTTCTTAAACTGTCTATGGAAGATAGTTCAACGCTGCTTAAGAGTAACTAAGGCTGAAATTTGATGTTACCTTATTTTTAAAATGTTGCATTAATTTGGAGATTTTTAACAGGTTATTTCAAAACGTATAGCAAATGAGGTTAAGAAGGAAAGAGTTTTCTTGTTAAGGAAGGCTAAGAAGGAAAGAGTTTTTTGAAAAAGAAAGGATGTGGTCTGTAAGAATTACTTTACACTGATGGCTAGTTTACTCTAGACTGGAATGGAAATGATAGGATGGTTCAAGTAAGTTGAAGAGGGTGTGTGGAAGTCACAGAAGGTTATAAAAGAAAGAAATTTTGGATACAAAATTATTAATCTATTTCTCTTTGACATAGAATTAGGATCTGATCCTCTGTTACAGCAATGAGTTAAAGTAATCTATTAGGTTCTCTTAATGTCTCTGTGAGGTTCTAATTGTTTAAAACAGCTGAGTTTTTTTTTAAATTAAGAGTTATGATTTGTTTGACTATATGCTTATTCTAAAACATTTGAATAATCACCTTGTGACAATGATCAAATCTGGTCTATAGTATGTCATCATGTTAAGGGATCTTATTTCAATCAGATATTTTAAGCCTTCTTGACATCCTTGACAGGCATTCAAAAAAGTCAAAGTTCCAAAGCATTTGGACTTTGGCATTTCCAGCTGAGGCCCTGGAAATATCAAAGGATATATGTCTCTCATCTTGTAGAGACACCAACTAATCAGGCTATTTGGATTATATTAGAGGTACTGTCAAGATGGGAAGTGGTGCTAAATTTTAGATTTCGATAATATAAAGTGCTACTGATAGAAATGTCTGAAAGTTAAAAAGTCTAGTGATCCTGTGTTACTAGACATGATAGTTATCTTAATGAGAAAGGCCCAGAGGCCTAAGATGGTTAAATGTTCTGTAAAATCCTACGGGTGCTTTTGAAAATACTATATGAAGTAAGCAAGTGCCTCTTGTTAGTTAGGAGACAGGACCCACATGGTGGCTTTCCTTCAAGATCTACCACTCCATTCTGGGAGTGCCCCTGTGGTGGCCCCAAAGGCAGGGTCATCAGCTAGGCATGGTGAGGAAAGGGGAGGGAGCTGTGCGTGGAGGGGAGCAGGCAGGGCTCGAAACAGGTGATGACTATGGATGTTTTCCATGCCTCAGCTAGGAATGCTGCGGGGGTTCAATCCACAAGGAAAGGTATTGCTGATTAAACCCAGAGCCTGGAGCGAGGTGATCTTGCTGTCGGTTTATTTGCCCAAGGTGAAGGGTCCATCAAGCACTCAGGCTCTCTCCTTCTTGACCCGTATAAACAGCACGTGGGTGCTTCCAAGTGTGGGGGCAGTGGTGATTCTCCCCCTCCTATGAATGAGTAGGAAGCAACCATTGTGTTAAAGTGAATTCTTTCAGTGTCCAAGAGCCCAGGCTGATCTGTGCACTCCTGGAGGGCAGGGACCTTGTCTGGAGTTTTCTCCGCATCCCCGGGGCCAAGCCCAGGGCCTGGTACACAGGAGGTGCTCACTCTTTTACTCAAGAAATATTTGCTGCTAAGGGCTTCGGCGGTGGGAAGCAGAGGGACCTCCGGCACTCGGCCCAGCCTGTGGGGTGGGAGTGGGTGCAGCAGACACTTTCCCGACGTCCCTTCTCTGCCCTTGAATTACAGAGGCCTTGGCCCGACAAGGGATTAAGTGTTTGTATTCCCGTCAGAACCGGGCTCCGACGGTAATTCTCTGCTAAAGCACGTGGGAGTTCCCGATTCAGTCCAACGGCCACTTACTGAACACCTGCCACGTGCCAGGTGCTGCAGTGAGAGTGAGGAGCTTTAGGCCGTCAGGGAGACAGAGAACACGTTCCAGTATTGTCATGAGGCACTTGGGTCACAGAGGAGGGGCATCTCCCCCACCCCGCCGGGCCCGGGATGGGCAGGGGGCAGGGCTTGTTGGGAGCAAGTGGCCCTCTGAGTGCAATTGGAAGAGGGAGGAGGAGTCAGCGGGCCTGGAAGCACAAGTGGAGCAGCTTCCCACCCGCCCTAGTGAGGGCGGGGAGCGGTTGGTGGGTGCAGAGTGGGCGGCCCTGGGCCTCGAGGACGCTGTGGCGGCAGCTGCTGGCGCTGCTGCTTGCCTTTGCTGTGGGGTCTCTCCGTGAGCTAGAGAAGACCGCCCCTTAGTGAGGCAGGAGTTCGGTTTCTGGGCTGGTCTGCCTGTCCACCGCTCCACTTTACCTAGTCTGGGTCTGGGAGCTCTTTGCATTTCTATCCCCGCTGGCTCTCTGGCTGGGGCAGTGGCTGGCTGAGGCCGTCCAGTGGGACGGGGGCACGTGGACCCCTTCAGATATAGGTAGAATGTCCTGCACAAGCAGGCTGCCGGCTGCGGCTGGAAAGCCTGTCTCCGGACCGACCGGCACCCCCCCCCCCCGCCACTAATACCTTCTCGTGCCGTGTGTGTGACCTTGCCGCTTTAAATCACACCTTCAGGTTGGGTGCAATTTCCCTGGGGAGAGTCAGACTGGCTCCAGGAGACCCTGGCTCTCTGTGTGACCTTGAGGCTACAGATCACCCCTTCAGGTTGGGTGCAATCTTTCACCAGAGCTAGCAGAGGAGGGGGTTGAGCCCCTAAGGGGACGGGAAGTCTCCAGCAGACCTCCGCTGTCTCCATGAGCCCCAAGCCAATCAACTTACGCATGTGAAACCCCCGTCCAGTGGGCACCCCCAAGAGGATGACCCAGTGAACAGACAGTGATGCCTTAGAAACCCAGGACACTTCCTCAAAGCCAGGGTCTCGCTCAGGCACTCCACCTGCTCTCCTCTCGGACCAGACGTTTTCTCTGCCGCTCACCAATCAAATAAACATTTATTTTCTAATAAAAGTCTCTGCCTCTTCGCAAATCGCTTCCCGGCTTTTTATTTCTAGGCTGAGCTGAGGAAGAGAACCCATGTGACTTCGCTCTGGCAACTGCCCTCCCCTCTGAGACCGGTAACAATGGCTCAGGGTCCTGTTTGGGTCATCTCGTGGCCTTCTGCTTGCCGGTGCCCACGTCTCAGGCGGTGCCCCAGATGATGGGTGGGGCTGTCCCTGAGGGCGCCATGGAGCAGCCATGAATGCTCCGAACCGCCACATCTCAGAAGACCCTGGGATGCCATCCACGTTTCAGACCTCAGCACAGGAGCCAGTGGGTGGCAGGTGTGCTCAGAACCATGCAGGCGCCCTCACACGTGAGGAGCCGGGCCGCTAGGTCTGCACTGAGGTGAGAGTGCGTTCTCGAAAGGAGGCCACGTTGGTCCTGGTGGGCCCGGCCTTCGCCTCCAGCTCGCCCTGGGCTGGGCCTCAGTGGCCGTGGCTCTCCAGCAGTCTCCTGAGGGCACCCTTGACTTCCTTGTTCCTCAGACTGTAGATCATAGGGTAGAGCATGGGAGTCACGTTGGTGTAGATTAAGGACACGATTTTGTCCTGCTCTGGGGTGTAGCACGACTTGGGGCGAATGTAGATGAAAATGGCACAGCCGTAGTGCAGAAGAGAGACCAGCAGGTGGCCCGTGCAGGTGGAGAAGGCTTTGCTCCTGCCCTCAGCAGAGTGGATTTTGAGAACAGCAGCGATGATGAACGCATAGGAGAGCAGGATCAGCACGAAGGGAATCAAGAGGATGAGCATGCAGACAACGAAGATGGCGACCTCGTTGGCTCGCGTGTCCGAGCAGGCCAGGAAGAGCACAGCGGGGATGTCACAGAAGAAATGGTTGATCTCGTGGGACTGACAGAAGGGCAGCAGGAATATCAGTGTGGTGAGGGTGAGCGAGAGGGCAAAGCCGCTGATGCAGGCCAGGGCCAGCATCCGCAGGCAGAGGCCCCTGGTGATGAGGAGTGCATAGCGCAGGGGGTTGCAGATGGCCACGAAGCGGTCATAGGCCATCACAGCCAGGAGGAAGCACTCGGCCCCGCCCAGGGCGATGAAGAGGTGCATTTGCAGCGCACAGGCCAGGAAGGGCATCCGCTGGCTCCTGGACAGGAAATTGGCTAGCATGTTGGGGACAATAACCAACGTGTAGCAGATTTCAATGGCAGAGAGGTTTCGAAGGAAGAAATACATGGGAGTCTGGAGGCAAGAGTCGATGAGGGTGATGAGCACAATCGCTGCATGCCCTGCCAGGGTGACAAGATGCATGATTAGAAAGAGCCCAAAAAAGAGGATCTGCAGGTCAGCCATCTCCCCAAAGCCCAGGATAACAAACTCAGAGCTCAAGGTGTGGTTCTTCCGCACCGGCTCCATCCCGTGTGCTCCTCCGGACGGCCCGTGAGCTGGGGAGGCCAGCCTTCGTGCAAGTCCCAGGCCGTGGGAAACCCCGGAGCCCTGTGCACGGACCAGAGTGTCGTCAGCTCTCCCGGCCCTGCCACCGCCTTTTCCAGGCTCGCCCTGGAGTTCACTGTGTCAGCCCCGGGACTCCGGCCCTGTGTTCAGTGAGCATGAAGAGCTGCTCCTGGGAGGTCGCCTTGGAACACCTGTGGGGCTGTTACAGAGACGGAGCAGATGAGTGAACCCTAAAGACGGAGCTGTTTTCCAGAGATGCCAACCCCCGGCTTTCTGCCCAAACTGCTTGCGTCAGGAGGAGCTGGCGGGGGTGGGGGGTGGCGCCATCTCTGCCGCAGAGGTTCAGGGGGAGACTGGGCCTGCGGGGCTGCTGACGCTGCAGGGGGCTCCTGCAGGATGAAGGGTCACTGAGGTGATCTTACACAGTTTGGACTTCGTGCCAACAGACTCCCAGGATTCCTGCTGCCAACAGGCCGCCCACAGTGGGCTAGGGGGCAAGCCAAAGCCCACAGTGGCAGCTGCCCCTCTGGCACCCATCGCTCCTCATGGCGTGGAGGCCCTGGCTCATGCGTCACCTCCTCCCAGCCTTTGCTCGACCCCTACGTTTCCTCAGCACTCTGGACTCCCGCTAAGCATATTATTTGCCACCAGGTCCTGTCATTCTCCGATGCTTTCTCCAGCTTGATCAACAGCCTATGAGCCCCATAATGGCAAAAGTGGAGAGCCGTGCTGCCTGTCACACCCTGGCTGAGGCTTGCTCAGGATCTCAGTAAACGTTTGTTGAACGAATGCCTCCCGCTCATCTGCACATGCTTCTCTGTTAGTTCCGGGCCAGATGCCGAGTGAGACGAGGGCAGAGGGAGGGGCTGGGTCCCAGGTAAGGCACCCCCAGGACAGAGCGGGAGAGTCAGGGAGGGACCTGTCTCAGGACGCAAGTTACAAGCCAGATGGGGAAGGGGGGAGACCTTATAAGGGGTCTAGAGATTTAGCCAAGCGTGAATCTGCAGGAGTTAGGGACCCTGTGGGAAGGGCGCTGCCACCGAGCGAGCGAGCGAGCGAGCGAGCGGGGCTCACTTCTTAGGGACGGCTGAGGATCCGAGTGGTTTTCATGACAGCTCTGCTTGGCATAGGTGGTGGTGGTGAGTCCAGGGGCTCAGCCATGTGCGGGTTACGCTGAGCATCATTGTTGGCTCCTGTTTACCTCACCGGCACCTGGATCGTTAGAGCTGGACCAGTACCTAGAGGGAAATGTGCGCATTCCTCCGTTGCCTGCATGACCTCCCCTCCGCAGCCGACAACAAGCCTGGCCGCACCAATGGCTCTGCCCGGACGCCACAGTCAGTCCCTGCGCAAAGGGCCCCTGCCCTGCTCAGGCCCAGCCCTGCGCAGCCCAGCCAGGGCTTCCCCCCGTCACACAGCCCCACGACGGTCCCAGGAGCCCCAGTTACAAGGACTGGCAGAGGGCCCGGTGATCAGCTCCTTCCACACAAGCGCCGCCTACAGCTGAGCTCAGCCCCGTCTCATGACTCAGCCCGGCCTCCCAGCCTCCACCTGCCCAGCCTTCCTCTGAACCCCAGGTTCTCCTTTGCAAGCTCTGTCTAAGCATGAGAACGCTTCCTGGTTTAAGTTTTTCCTCCTTGGACTGTACCCTGGGCTTTGGCTTCACTGCAACAAATCACTTGTACCCTCTTCCCCCGTGACAGTGCTGTGGAAATGTGGCGATTACTTTCTCATGCTTGGGGCCAAAACCCTTGAAAACATCAAAAACACGATGAAAATGAAAGCACAAGTCACGTAGGATTCAGCAACTTAAACAGTGCGATGTGAAAGTCAGCCTGAAAGTTGAGGGCTCCCTCCCACTCTGCAAAGAGATCCACACGCACACACATTCACACACACGCGCACCCATACACACAAGGCTACTGTAAAAAGCTTATGGGGGAGGGCCGGCGCCGTGGCTCACTTGGTTAATCCTCCGCCTGGGCGCCGGCATCCCATATGGGCACCGGGTTCTAGTCCCGATTGCTCCTCTTCCAGTCCAGCTCTCTGCTGTGGCCCGGGAGGGCAGTGGAGGATGGCCCAGGTGCTTGGGCCCTGCACCCACACGGGAGACCAGGAGGAAGCACCTGGCTCCTGGCTTTGGATCGGCATGGCGCCGGCTGTGGCGGCCATTTGGGGACTGAACCAACGGAAGGAAGACCTTTCTCTCTGTCTCTCTCTCTCTCTCACTCTCTGTGACTCTACCTGTCAAAAAAAAAAAAAACCCTTATGGGGGAAATAGGGAAATATGAGTTTACTCTGGTGCAAACTGCTTTCAGATAGATGCCCAGTTTTTTCAGAACGTGCGTTTTCCACATATTGTGGAAAAAGTCTGCACCAAAAAGCCCTTTTGCACCAAAGTATACTGATACATTTTGTGTGAACTTTTTGAAGTACTCTTTTTTTTTCTTTTTTTGACAGGCAGAGTGGATAGTAAGAGAGAGACAGAGAGAAAGGTCTTCCTTTTGCCATTGGTTCACCCTCCAATGGCCGCCACGGCTGGCGCGCTGCGGCCGGCACACCACGCTGATCCGAAGGCAGGAACCAGGTGCCTATCCTGGTCTCCCATGGGGTGCAGGGCCCAAGCACTTGGGCCATCCTCCACTGCCTTCCCGGGCCACAGCAGAGAGCTGGCCTGGAAGAGGGGCAACCGGGAAAGAATCCGGCGCCCCGACCGGGATTAGGACCCCGTGTGCCGGCGCTGCTAGGTGGAGGATTAGCCTAGTGAGCCGCGGCGCCGGCCTTTGAAGTACTCTTGCATGCACTTGCAGCTGCATACTCGTACACACAGTCATTCACATAATTGCACATCCATGCACACACACACAAACAAAATGCACGAAGGCTCACATGCACACGCTTGCACGTGCACCTGCGTAAACAATCACCGCAAACATTTTTAAAAAGACCCGGGTGAGATCCTCACCTCGGAATTCCGCGCATCGGTTGACTTCATTCTTTTTGATGGCTGCGTTGTGGATGCACTGTGACTTCAGCAGGCGTAACTAAACACTAATGACAAATATATGGAACTGTATGAACAAGGAGAAATGAAATAAAGACAAGGTAATGCCTTCATTCTGTGATGGCCTCCACGGTGCAGCGCTTTCTTCTCTCTCTCTGTCACATTCCGCGGCACAAGCCCAGCCGGGTGTGGAGCAGAGAGCACTGCCCTGCTCGTTCCTCACGGGCCGAGCAGCCCTGGAGAAGAGGCCGGGGGTCACCTGAGAGGGGCGCAAGGGTGTCCGAAGCAGAAATCTGGGGAGCAGCCAAGGTGGGACGGAGGTTCTTCTGCTCCCACCTGCGGTCAGGGAGGAGCTGAGAAGGATGCACGGCCCAGCCTGGGGAGAGCAGCGGCCGGAGCGGGCGACCGGGACCTGGCAGCAACAGCTTTGCAGAGCCACACGGCAGCTCATCAGCCTGTGTGGACCGGAGGGAGCACCCCCCGGAAGGGTTGCTGCTGGCTGTTATGAAGGCTGCGTCCCGGGAGGAGCAGGTCCGACCCGAGACTCGGGCTAAACAGCAGGGAGGGCCGGAGGGGAAAGTCCTGGGAGAGGTCAGGGAGGAGCCCGGGCTGCAATCCTTCCCCACCGGGAGTGCCTTCCCCAGGTGGCTCAGCCCAACCCAAAGCCAAACCCAGAGCCGGAGGGCTGCCGATTGCTTGTGAACTAGAGCGTCCTACAGGGCTGCATGATGCCGGAGCCCAGTTCGCTGCACCCCCCCACCCCGTGGTGGGCTTAGCAGGGTGTAAATGGGCCTGGCGGGCTGCATCCAGTGGCAGAAAACCTCCTGGTTCGGGTTGGGTGGAACCCAGTGAGCAAGCCTTGCTCAGGAAAGGCGTCCAGTGTGCAAGGGAGCCTAGGTGATGGCTTTGTGAGCTCCTCCATCCCAGGCTGAGCGCCTGCGGTTCTGTATGGTCACTGAGAGGAGCGGGATCAGGGCTCGCATCTGCAAACAGGAAATGGGAATGGGACCTACCCCGCGCCCCCCCCCAAGACATCCCTGTTTGTGCTTAGAGTCACGCACAAGCCCGCTCCAATAATTCTAGTAGTTTCTCCTCTATCCCTGAGAAGGACTCCCAACACTGCTGGCAGGGGCTGGGGGTGGGGGTGGGGGTGGGGTCACGGTACCTTTCCAGCCTTGCCACTATCCCCCCCACCCATTCCCCATATTCTCTGTGCCCCTCCTCACCGCCCAAGTTCCTAGACAAAAGTTCCTTGGTTGTTAGCAGGACAAAGGGATTCAAAGCTTAGTGTTCTCAGCTCTCACGGAGGAGGCTTTGGCAGCAGCTCTGTGATGTGCTCTTGCCCTGCCTTGGGCAAGAGTGGGACTGCACGAGGTCCCTGAAACCCACCCCTGCTCAATCTGAGAGGCTGACCAAGGAAAGCCCCAGCAGCCCGAGGGAGAGGCCTGGCCTGGAGGCTGGGAGTGCCCTGCTCACAGAGGCCAGGGGACTCTTGCAGCAGGCGTGGTGGATGCCGGGCTTACCTTCAGGTAGGGCCCGCAGGCAGGGGAGGAATGGAGGAGCTGTCACACACGCACTGCACGCTTTGGAAGACAGCTGCCTCAGAGGGCATGCAGGTAACTGGGCCTGCTGCCTCGGAAGCCCCCAGACCTTCCAAAGCAATAGCAGCTCAGGTACTGCAGCTGGCAAACTACCCCTAAGGCCTGCTTCTCTCTCTGGTTAGACAGCATGAATTCTGGTAGGATTTGGGGCCATCCACTACTGAGTTCTGGGAACGTAGCTCTGCTGGGACATTTTAAGACAATGACTTGGGGCCGGCATTGTGGCACAGTGGTTTGAACCCCAGCTGCTCCGTTTCTGATCCAACCCCCTGGGAATGCACCTGGGAAAGCAGTGCAAGATGAACCAAGTCCTTGGGCCCCTGCACCCATGTGGGGACTCGATGAAGCTCCTGGCTCCTGGCTTCAGCCTGGCCCAGCCCTGGCCATTGGGGCAATTTGGGCAGTGAACTGGTGGATGGAAGATTTCTCTCTCTCTCTCTCATTTTATCTCTCTGTGTCTCTCTCTTTCTCTCTGTTACTCTGCCTTTCAAAGAAACAAAACTTTTAAAGCAACATTGCCTTGCATTATAAATGTGGTGGGTGTAGGACTGGGGATCGATATCAAAGACATCCTTTGAACTATGTGGACTCCGTCTAAGAGAAAGCCACAGGGAGTTGGCATTACAATCATACAGTAAAGCTGACTTCTGAGTAGAAGACAGATTGGAGACTGTGACTTGTGACAATTCCTTTCAGCTCTGTCTCATCACATCTAAAGACTTTCATTTTGAGATTCTCTCAAATGTCTTTGAACTTCAACTTGCAAGGAGACTTTTGAACTTTACTCTCTCCCCAGGAAGCTTCTCATGATGATGGTTTATATTTGGGTCGCCTGGTATGCTGGATGCTTATGACTGGAGTGTCATAGGGTTGCATTTGCTCTTGCTGCAGGATCTCTGATGCGATGCGTCGGGCAATGTTTGCTGTACATATCTTTTGTAAATTAATTAGTTAATTAATTAATTAATTTGAAAGACAGAGTTACAGAGAGAGGTCGAGAAAGAGAGAGAGGTCTTCCATCTGCTGGTTCACTCCCCAAATGGCCGCAATGGCCGGAGCTGAGCATATCTGAAGTCAGGAGCCAGGAGCTTCTTCCGGGTCTTCCATGTGGGTGCAGGGGCCCAAGGACTTGGGCCATCTAGAACCGGTGCCCATATGGGATGCTGGCACTTCAGGCCAGGGCTTTCACCAACTGTGCCACAGCACTGGCCCCCATACCTTTCTGATCACGTGGTTCATTCATCAAAAGCTCTGAGCTGAAGGGGCTTTGGTCTCTTTTGCTTCATTTTTCTAAGAATTATTTATTTGTTTGAAAGGCAGAGTTATATATACAGGGAGAGATAGAGGCAGAGACAGAGAGAGGTCTTCCATTCACTGGTTCACTTCTCAGATAGCCACAATGGCCAGAGCTGTGCCAATCCAAATCCAGGAGCCACGAGATTCTTCTGGGTCTCCCACATGGGTGCAAGGGCCCATATGGGATGCCAGCACTGAAGGCGGCGGCTTTACCCGTTACCCCGCAATGGCACCGGCCCCATCTTTTGCTTCTTCTTTCCACCCAGCTGAGGATGTGGGCCTCCTCTACAGAGCCTCCCCTTCCTCCAACGGGTTGTTCCAAGCATAGACACCAGGTGAGCACGGCATCAGCAAGCCCGCTCGGCTCGCACAGCAGGCTAGATCCACAATGAAGCCTGTGTCAGCACGAGGGCTGGGTGTGGGGTCCCCAGCTGCTGGCAGGGAAGAGCTGTGCTGTGCAGCTGCTGTTCCCTGATCAGCCACATCGTGAGCCTCAGGCCTGACTCACATTTATCATTTACTTAGTTATTGGGGTGTCAAACACACAGGAAAGCAATCCTAATTGGGGGCCTCAGATTTCCTTTGGCCTTCTCGGCCAGCACTTCTGGTTCCCAGAGTGCAACCCCCGCCCAGTCCCCTGCGTCATGTTGCCCGTGACCTTGATGCTTGTCTGCAGGGAGTGAGGAAGCCACAGCTGGCCCCGCAGCTGGGCACTAAACTCAGCAGAACCCTCACATGGATTAGATTAAAATGAGATGGAGCAACCTGGTTGATCACTGGTTTCTCATTTGAGCCATCATGGAGGACCGCCTCCCTCCCTCCTTCTCCCTCCAGCTGGGAGGACCCCCTCCTCGCTCTCTCCCTCCCTCTCCCGCCCACCCCCTCGGTCCATCCCTCCCTCTCCCACAGTCATGGAGGACCTCCTCCTCTCTCCCTCCCTCCCTCTCCTGCCTTCCTTCACCCCCCCCAACCCTCCTCTTTTTCTCTCCCTCCTTCCCTCTTGCTTCCCTCTCCTCCTGGGTTTCCAGTCTAGCATGAATCCGTACTTTTGAAAAATACAATAAAACTGGTAGTGAGATTAACTGAATAAATACATTCAAAATGTAACTTCATATTTTTATCACTAGATTCAACAGACATAAAGTCACTCTGTTGCCTAAACCCTCAGTACTTTCCACGGACCACAAATACTTTGGGGGTCATCACCAATCCTCAGACTGTCTTTCTTTTTTGGGGCTGTCAGAACAAAATACCACAAAACAAACTGTGTTGCATACAACAACAGAAATGTGTTCCCTTCCAAGCCCTGGAAGTCACTGGTCCAAACTCAGTCCTGGAGGTGGCTGGCATTCCTTGGTTCCCCTTGCCTTTTAGGCACTGAGATGAATCACTCCAACCTCTCTTGCCTCTGTGTCTGTCTCCACATGTCCAATTTTATAAGCCCACCAGCTTCTGGACCACTCGAATGAGTTCCTTTCAAGTAAGTACATGTTCCTGGTTCCAGGTAGTCCTAAATTGGGTGAGGTGGGATACTATTCCACCCCTCCATGGACCATCATCATTTTGCAAAGCTGACTTTCCGTGGCCCTCACATACAGGGCGCAAGACTGATAGAAAGGCAAAGTCAGGCCTTGTTCCTGGTTCCTTGTGGAAATCACAGGTGCTATCCCACAAGGGCCTGAGCTCAAGGTAAGGCTGAGCTATGCAGCAGCTGGAGAAAGGGCACACTTCCTGCCCTGCCAGCACTCCTGGAAGCCCAGTCAAGTTGTGGTTTCAGTTCTTCTTCTTCTTCCTCCTCCTCCACCTCCTTTCCTCCTCCTCCTTCTCCTCCTATTCCACCTCCTCCCCTTCCTCCTCCTCCTCTTCCTCTTCTCCTTATTCCTCTCCTCCTCCTCCTTCTTCTTCTTTTCATCCTCCTCCGCCTCCTCCTCCCCTCCTCCTCCACCTCCTCCCCTCCTCCTCCTCCACCACCTCCTCCCCTTCTTCTTCCTTCTCCTCCTCTTCTTCTTCTTCCTCTCCTCCTCCTCCTCCTTCTTCTTCTCATCCTCCTCCTCCTTCTTCTCCTCCTCCTCCTCGACCTCCTCCCCTCCTCCTCCTTCCTCCTCCTCCTCCTCTTCTTCTTCTTCCTCCTCCTCCTCTCCTTCTTCTTCCTCCTCTCCTCCTCCTCCTTCTTCTCCTTCTCCTCCTCCTCCTTCTCCTTCTCCTCCTCCTCGACCTCCTCCCCTCCTCCTCCTTCCTCCTCCTCCTCCTCTCCTTCTTCTTCCTCCTCCTCCTCTCCTTCTTCTTCTTCCTCTCCTCCTCCTCCTCCTTCTTCTCCTTCTCCTCCTCCTCCTCCTCCTCCTCCTCCTTCTTCTTCTTCTTCTTCTTCTTCTTCTTCTTCTTCTTCTTCTTCTTCTTCTTCCTCCTCCTCCTCCTCCTCCTCCCCTCCTCCTCCTATTCCACCTCCTACCCTTCTTCTTCTTCCTCCTCCTCATCCTCCTTCTCCTCATTCTTTTCCCCTTCCTCCTTCTCTTCCTCCTCCTCCTCTTCTTCTTCTTATTCCTCCTCCTCCTCTTCTTCTTCCTCTCCTCCTCCTCTTCTCCTCCTCCTCCTTCTCCTCCTCCTCCTCCTTCTTCTTCTCCTCCTCCTCCTTCTTCTTCTCCTCATCCTTGTCCTCCTCCCCTCCTCCTCTTCTTCCTCCTCCTCCTCTTCTTCTTCTTCTTCTTCTTCTTCTTCTTCCTCCTCCTCCTCCTCTCCTCCTCCTTCTCCTCCTATTTCACCTCCTACCCTTCTTCTTCTTCCTCCTTCTCCTCATTCTTCTCCCCTTCCTCCTTCTCTTCCTCCTCCTCCTCTTTCTCCCTCCTCCTCCTCTTATTCTTCTCCTTCCCCTTCTTCTCCTTGTCCTCCTCCTCCACCTCATCCCCTTCCCCTCCTCCTCCTTCTCCTCCTCTTCCTCCTTTTCCTGCTCCTCCTCCTCCTTCTCCTCTTCTTCTTCTCTTCGTCATCCTGGCTGGGCTTGAGCCAGGAGCGATGACCTCCACCCATGTCTCCTATGACAGCGGCAACCATCACTGCCACCTCCCAGGGTCTGCATCTGCAGGAAGCTGGGATTGGGAGCTGGAGCCAGGACTCAAACCCAGGCACGGGAATGTGGCATGCAGGCATCTGAACTGCCAGGTCAAACTCCCACCCTGTTCTCGGTTTTTCTTCGAGACAGTCTGAATTCTGCTGCTTACGTCTCAACGTCCACTCCGAGTGCGCACGTTTGCCTTCCTGTCAGTCCCTGAACCCATGCTGAGCATTGCTTCACTCACCACAGTCAGTACAGATCCTGGCCTTGAGGCGGTGCACAGTGAATGACGACAGTGTGCCCGGACAGGGGTCACTGACTCTTGCAAGGCTCTCGAAACAAAGCCTTGGACAGGGAGCCCTGAAATCCTATGCGTTGAGCTGCGAGGTCACAGCATGAACTTGTATGTTGCAATTCTTGGCTCAAGGAGTCCATCTTTCGCTCCATCAGAGACCACACTTACAATTGCAGCTGCCCCAAGAGACTACTCACAACTTCAGAGTATGCTTGCTGTGCACCTCTAAGGGTTCCCCCTGAGGCTTTCTTGTCAAGATCTTCGATGTTTCCTAAGGCTCTCTCTGGTGAATAAGGCCAGCAGAGTCAACTTCCAAGTTGGCTTTCCCCTCCTCAGCCACATTGCCAGACTGGGGCACTAGGATTCCCCCCCTGAGCCCTGTGACTCTGGGAAGTTTCTCTCTTCCTAGAGTGTGAGTCTCACTGGAGATGTGCCAGGAATAGTTGGCTTTCGTGTGTCCCTAGCAAGGAAACCAGACTTTCATATGATGTCTCCTGGCTTTATGCCATCCCTGGATCGTGTGCATTGGAGCGACAGTGGAGGGCTACAGGGCGCCTCCAATTCAGGCTGCTTCTCTGGGGACAGCCCAGGCCTCTGAAGTCCTTTGCAAGCTTGTGGCTAGAGAGCGGTCCCTTTCATCTTTCCCAGGTGGGCCTCAGCCTCCAGGGACCAACTAGTTAGGAAACATTGATAGTCATGGAAAAAGAGTGAAGTTTAGCCTCTACCCCCAGGAGAGAAGAAATACTCATCTCTGTCCACATGTTCATTTTTTACTACACTGCTTTTCCAGAAGCAGAAGAGAATTACCTGTTAAGCATCCAACCTTTAAAGAATCAATTGGGAACTAATACATTAGTAATGAAGACACACACACACACACACACATACACACACACACAGCTAGGAGGCCCTTGGGTCTAGTTTAATCTCTTACTGTTGTTAGCTCCTCAAGCCACTAAGGGCTGGGCCCCTTGGCCTCTGTCAGAAGGAACGGTTTTTATGGGCAGAGATCACAGTTCTGTCTCTCCTCTCTCTCACCACAGTGAACCACGCGTCAGCACTCTAGGTGCAGGAAGACTTTATATGGGCATGCAAAATATTGCTTAATTGGGGCAAATGCATCATGGCACGACAAGAGAAGGGTTATGAAACATCGCATCGTGTTTATCCCATAGCAGATTTAGTCTCGAGGTCTTGGGAACACAAATTTGGCTCAAATCCGAGCAGAGAGGGCTCTTGGCCTGATTTTCTGCACCTCCACCCTGAGTGTGTGGGTCTACTTGAGTCAGCTGCTCAGCCCACCTCACAGACGTGACGGTGATGATTCTATCTTCCAAGGGGTGATAGGACAGGGGTGCTATTTTTGGAACTGCATGCCACCTGTGGGGTTCTTGGTGGAGAGCCCTTTGGGGCACGTCCCTTGGGGATGGTGGTGACAACGTCTCAGGTCTTTGGATGGAATCCCCAGAAGAGAAAGGAGAGTCTAGTCACTCAAGTGCATCTGTGTGAGCACTGGCCCTCGTGGCAACAAGAAGCCGCCACCTTCCAGAAGAGCTCGTCTGTTTCATGCCGCAGGGCATGGTAGCAGGCTTCACAGTGGGAGCTTGCCATGGAGCACACTCCGTCTGTCAGTGGCCTTTGAAAGGCTGTGTGGTTTCAGTGCCTGCTCTTCAAACCTAGGTAGGTATGCACACTGCCGAGGGTCAACAATGTCGCTCCAAGGGGTGGCAGACTGTGAGTGTTCATGGTAAGCCAGAATCATATCATGGTGAACTATTTAAATGTACAAAAACTATCAGACACTGGTTTGAAGGGGTGTGTGTGTGTGTGTGTGTGTGTAGAAGTGTGTGCGCACAGGTTCACAAAATGCTGCAGGGAGGAGAACAGCAGCCTCCGAGGCGTATCGGACAGAATCTCGGCCTGGCCTCAGTCCTCTCCTCTGTCAGCTCTGTGACTAGGAACGTGACAAGTGGATACAGCGACCTCTTCCCAAGGGCCTCACGGGAAACTTACCTTTGCTTCCCCATGTCCACAGGGAGCCCCTGCTTTGTTTCGGGCCTATGCTGGGGCCCCGGGCACCACTGGCCACCAGTGCCAGGACCTGGAAATGTGTTCAGCTGAAACCCATGGAAGGCACACAGCCCTGGGGAAGAGCAAGGAGGGCACATTCCTGCGGCAGAAGTCTGCTGCTGGAAGAGTCTGGGGGCTCGCACTGGGGAGGGGCAGGCTGGCTTCACCAGGGCTAAGGCGAGGGTTTTTCTCCCTCACTCTGTCATGGGGACCCCACAATTAGTAAGCATCTGAAAAGCTTTGTGTCTCCCCTCCTTCCTGCTTGAGGACAGAAGCCAAAGACCATCAGGAAATGACTAAGTTGTGTTCAGTCTGATGGTTCTCAAACTACAGGGGCATTGGTACCACTTGCAGGGCTTGCTAAAGCAGGTGTCTGAGCCCCACTCCCGGAGATTCCGACACAGCAGGTCCAAGACGGGACCTGAGAATCTGCACCTCTGTCAGGTCCCGGGGCTGCTGCTGCAGCTGGCCCAAGCGCCTCACCTTCAGAGGCCCTGATCTGGCCACCTGGCACTCCTGTGAGGCTATTGGGATGAGCTGCTCATGAATGCAGTTGCTGCTTTCCTCTGGCTGCCCCCTCCTCATCCTACAGGCAGGGCCAGCCCTTTGGACCCCACTGCTGGGGAGCAGGAGCCAGGGTGTTACCCTTTGTTTCTTCTCCCCACCCCACCCCTCCTCTCATTCTTCATGTCTCAACAGAGAGGGCACCTCCTCCCTGGTGAAAGGGCTGGGCGCCCCTGCTGGGTGCTTTTCAAAACTAGGACCTCAGACCTCCCCAGGATACTCTGCTGATTCTTTCTCTCTCATCCACTTGAGCACCACTTGAGGGCAGGGACTTACATGTTTAGGAGGTTTCTGGTAGTGAGTCTTGGTGTGAGGTAAGGAGTCTTTGGTTTCCAAAAGTGTAGAGCTTGAGAGAAAGCATGGATGTGTGTGTGTGTGTGTGTGTGTGTCTATGAGAGAAGGAGAGAGAGGTGTGTGTGTGTGTGTGTGAGAGAGAGAGAGAGGTGTGTGTGTGTGTCTGTGAGAGAGAGATAGAGGTGTGTGTGTGTGTGTGTGTGAGGGATGTGTGTGTGTCTGTGAGAGAGAGAGAGGCAGAGGTGAGAGAGAGAGAGAGAAAGAGAGAGGATGTGTTTGTGTGTGTGTATGAGAGAGAGGGGGGTTGTCTGAGAGAGAGGGGTGTGTGTGAGAGAGAGAAAGAGAGAGGGATGTGTGTGTGTGGAGAGAGAGGGGGCATGTGTGTGAGAGATATGTGTGTGTGTGAGAGAGGTGTGTGTGTGTCTGTGATAGAGAGGTGTGTGTGTGTGTGAGAGAGAGGGATGTTGTGAGAGAGAGAGAGAAAAACAGAGATGGATATGTGTGTGAGAGAGAGAGGGGGTTGTGTGTGTGTAGGAGAGAGGGATGTGTGAGAGAGAGATAGAGAGGGATGTGTGTCTGTGAGAGAGAGAGGTGTGTGTGTGTGTGTGAGAGAGAGAGAGAGAGGGAGGTGTGTGTCTGAGAGAGAGAAAAAGAGGGGTGTGTGTGTGGCAGAGAGAGAAAGGGATGTGTGTGTGTGTTAGAGAGAGGGATGTGTGCGTGTGTGAGAGAGAGATGGATGTGTGTCTGTGTGTGAGAGAGAAGAGTGTGTGTGTGTGTGTGTGAGAGAGAGAGAGAGGTGAGTGTGTGTGAGAGAGAAAAGGGGGATGTGTGTGTGTATGAGAGAGAGAGATTGGGGGTGTGAGCGAGAGAGAGAGGTGTGTGTGTGTGAGAGAGAGGGATGTGTGTGTCTGTGAGAGAGAGATGGGTGTGTGTTGTGAGAGAGAGAAAGAGAGAGGGATGTGGGTGTGTGAGAGAGAAAGGGAGTGGGATGTGTATGTGTATGGGAGAGAGAGAGGGATGTGTGTGTCTGTGAGAGAGAGGGTGTGTGTGTGTGTGTTTTTGTGTGTGAGAGAGATATATAGAGAGAGGTGTGTGAGAGAGAGAAAAAGAGAGATGATGTGTGTGTGTGAGAGAGAGTTGTATGTGTGTGTGAGAGGGGTGTGTGTGTGAGAGAGAATAGAGAAAGAGAGAGAGATGTGTCTGTGTGTGTCAGAGAGAGAGAGGGATGTGTGTGTGTGTGAGAGAGAGAAATAGAGAGTAATGTGTGTGTGTGTGTGTGTGTGTGTGTGTGTGAGAGAGAGGGGTGTGTGTATGAAACAGGGATGTGTTTGTGTGTGTGAGAGAGAGAAAGAGGGATGTGTTTGTGTGTGAGAGAGGGATGTGTCAGAGTGTGTGTGTGAGAGAGTGGGATATATATGTGCGTCTGCGAGAGAGAGAGAGGGGTGAGTGTGTGTGAGAGAGTGAGAGGAGTGTGTGTGAAAGAAAGCGAGAGAGAAGGAGAGAGGGATATGTGAGTGTTTGTGTGAGAGAGGGGGAGTGTGAGAGAAACAGAGAGATGTGTGTGTGAGAGAGTTGTGTGTGTCTGTGAGAGAGAGATAGGTGTGTGTGTATGAGAGAGAGAGGAGTTGTGTTGTGAGAGAGAGAAAGAGAGAGGGATGTGTGTGTGTGTGAGAGAGAGGGAGTGGGATGTATGTGTGTATGAGAGAGAGAGTTGTGTGTGTGTTTGTGAGAGAGAGTGGTGTGTGTGTGTGTTTTTGTGAGAGAGAGAGATAGAGAGAGGTGTGTGTGTGAGAGAGAGATAAAGAGAGATGACATGTGTGTGAGAGAGGGGTGTGTATGAGAGAGTTTAGAGAGAGAGATGTGAGTGTGAGGGGGGTGTTTATGTGTGTGAGAGAGAGGTATGTGTGTGTGAGAGAGATATAGGGATGTGTGTGTGTTAGAGAGAGAGAGGGGTGTGTGTGAGAGAGAGAGTAGAGAAAGAGAGAGGGATGTGTCTGTGTGTGAGAGAGGGGTGTTTGTATGAGAAGACGGGGTGTGTTTGTGTGTGTGAGAGAGAGGGAAGTGTGTCTGTGTGTATGTGAGAGACATAAAGAGAAAGAGAGGGATGTGTGTGAGTGGTGTGTGTGTGAGAGAGAGAAGTGTGTGTGTGTGAGAAAGGGGTGTGTGAGAGAGAGAGAGAAAGAGAGAAGGATGTGTGTGTGAGAGAGAGAGAGGGATGTGCCTGTGAGAGAGAGATTGGGTGTTGTAAGCAAGAGAGGGGTGTGTGTGTGTGAGAGAGAGGGATGTGTGTGCGTGAGAGAGGGATGTGTGTGTGTGAGAGAGAGGTGTGTGTCTGTGTGAGAGAGAGATGTGTGTGTGAGAGAGAGATAGAAAGAGAGAGGGATGTGTGTGTGAGAGAGGTGTGTGTGTCTGTGTGAGAGAGAGGGGTGTGTGTGTTAGAGAGATGGATGTGTGTGTGTGTGAGAGGGATGTGTGTATTTGTGTGTGTAAGAGAGGAAGGGATGTGTGTGTGAGAGAGTGGTTTGTGTGTGTGTGAGAGTGAGAGAGAGAAAGAGAGAGGGATTTGTGTGTGTGTGTGAGAGGGAGGGGTATGTGTGTGTGAGAGAGAAGAGAGGGATGTGTTTGTGTGTGTGTGAGAGAGGGGGTATGTGAGAGAGATGTGTGTGTGAGATAGAGGTGTGTGTGTCTGGGAGAGAGAGGTGTGTGTGTGTGTGTGAGAGAGAGAGGGATGTGTGTGAGAAGGAGAGAAAGAGAGAGGGATGTGTGTATGGGGGGTGTGTATGAGAGAGAGAGATGTGTGTGTGTTTGTGAGAGAGGTGGATGTGTGTCTATGATAGAGAGAGGTGTGTGTGTGAGATAGAGACAGAGATGGATGTGTGTGTGTGAGAGAGAAACAGGGATGCATATGTGTGTGTGAGAGAGATGGGGTTGTGTGTTTGTGAGAGTGAGAGGGATGTGTGGCAAGAGAGATAGAGAGGGATGTCTGTGTCCTGAGGAAGAGAGAGAGGGGTGTGTGTGTGTGTGTGTGTGTGTTTGAGAGAGAGAGAGAGAGAGAGAGAGAGAGAGAGAGACAGGGAGGTGTGTTTCTGAGAGAGAGAGATAGAGAGAGAGAGAGAGAGATGTGTGTGAGAGAGAGATGTGTGTGTCTGTGTGAGAGAGAGAGGGATGTGTGAGAGAGAGAGAAAGAGAGGGATGTGGGGGGCGTGTGTGTGAGAGAGATGTGTGTGTTTGTGAGAGAGGTGGATGTGTGTCTGTGAGAGAGAGAGCTGTGTGTGTGAGGGGGGGATGTGTGGGGGTGTGTGAGAGGGGTGTGTGTGTGTGAGAGAGAGGGATGAGAGTGTGTGTGAGAGAGGGATGTGTGTGTGTTTGTGTGTGTGTGTCAGAGACAGAGGTGTGTGAGAGAGAGAGACAGAGGTGTGTGTGTGAGAGAGAGAGGGGCTTTTGTGAGAGTGATAGAGAGAGGGATATGTGTGTGAAAGTGAGAAAGAAAGGAAGGTGAGTGTGTGTGAGAGAGAGAGGAGTGTGTGTGTGTGAGAGAGAGAGGGATGTCTGTGTCCTGAGAAAGAGAGAGAGGGGTGTGTGTGTGTGAGAGAGAGAGAGAGGGAGGGACAGGGAGGTGTGTTTCATAGATAGAGAGAGAGAGAGATGTGTGTGTTAGAGAGAGGTGAGTGTGTGTGTGAGAGAGAGAGAGAGAGAGAGGGAAAGAGACAGGGATGTGTGAGAGAGATAGAGGGGGATGTGCGTGTCTATGATGGAGAGAGAGGGGGATGTGTGTGTGTCTCTGAGAGCGAGAGGTGTGTGTGTGAGAGAGAGAGAGAAAGAGAGAGGGATGTGTGTGTAAGAGAGAGGTGTGTGTGTGTCTGTGAGAAAGGGATGTTTGTGTGTCTGTGAGAGAGAGAGGGATGTGTGAGAGAGAGAGAGAGAAGGAGAGGGATGTGGGGTGTGTGTGTGTGAGAGAGAGATATGTGTGTGTTTGTGAGAGAGCTGGGTGTGTGTCTGTGAGAGAGAGCTGTGTGTGTGTGTGAGAGAGAGGGATGTGTGTGTATCTGTGAGAGAGAAAGAGGGGTGTGTGTGAGAGAGAGAAAGAGAGTGGAATGTTTGTGTGTCTGTGAGAAAGAGAGGGGTGTGTGTGTGTGAGAGAGAGAGAGACAGATGTGTGTGTGTGAGAGGGATGTGTGTGTATCTGTGTGAGAGAGAGAAGTGTGTGTGTGAGAAAGAGAGAGGAATGTTGTGTGTCTGTGAGAGAGCGGTGTGTGTGTGTGAGAGAGAGAGATGTGTTTGTGTGTTTTAGAGAGGTGTGTGTGTGTCTGTGAGAGAGAGGTGTATGTGTTGTGAGAGAGATGGGTGTGTGTGTGTGAGAGAGAGAGAGAAAGAATAGGGGTGTGTGTGGAGAGAGAGGGGGTGTTTGTGTGAGAGAGAGATGTATGTGTGTGTGAGAGAGGTGTGTGTGTCTGTGATAGAGTGAGGTGTTTGTGTGACATAGAGACAGAGATGGATGTGTGTGTGTGAGAGAGAAACAGGGATGCATATGTGTGTGTGAGAGAGATGGGGTTGTGTGTGTGAGAGTGAGAGGGATGTGTGACAGAGAGAAATAGGGATGTCTGTGTCCTGAGAAAGAGAGAGAGGGGTGTGTGTGTGTATTTTAGAGAGAGAGGGAGACAGGGAGGTGTGATTCTGAGAGAGAGAGAGAGAGGGATGTGTGTGTGTGTGAGAGAGGGATTTGATTGTGGGGGGGGGATGTGTGTGTGAGAGAGATGTGTGTGTGTATGAGAGAGGGATGTTTGTGTGTCTGTGAGAGAGAGAGAGGGATGTGAGAGAGAGAGAGAAAGAGAGGGATGTGGGGGGGGCGTGTGTATGAGAGAGATGTGTGTGTTTGTTAGAGAGGTGTGTGTGTGTGTGTGAATGCTGTGGGGGGATGTGGGGGTGTGTGAGAGGATGTGTGTGAGAGAGGGATAAGTGTGTGTGAGAGGGATGTGTGTCTGTATGTGAGAGAGAGAGAGACAGAGGTGTGTGTGTGAGAGAGGGGCTTGTGTGATAGTGAGAGATAGAGAGGGATGTGTGTGTATGAGAGAGATGTGTGGGTGAGAGAGGGATGTGTGTCTGTGAGAGAGAGGATGTGTGTGTATCTGTGAGAGAGAGTTGGGTGGGTGTGAGAGAGAGAAAGAGAGAGGAATGTTGGTGTGTCTGTGAGAGAGGGAGGTGTGTGTGAGAGAGAGGGGTGTGAGAGAGAGCTGTGTGTGTGAGAGAGAGAGAGAGGGATGTGTGGGTATCTGTGAGAGAGAAAGAGGTGTGTGTGTGAGTGAGAGAAAAAAGAGAGGGATGTTTGTGTGTCTGTGAGAGAGGGGTGTGTGTGTGTGTGAGAGAGAGAGAGATGTTTGTGCGTGTTTTAGAGAGAGGTGGTGTGTGTCTGTGAGAGAGAGGTGTATGTGGTGTGAGAGAGAGGGGTGTGTGTGTGTGAGAGAGAGAGAGAGATAAAGAATAGGGGTGTGTGTGGAGAGGGAGGGGGTGTTTGTGTGTGTGAGAGAGATGTATGTGTGTGTGAGAGAGGTGTGTGTGTCTGTGATAGAGAGAGGTGTGTGTGTGACATAGAGACAGAGATGGATGTGTGTGTGTGTGAGAAACAAGGATGCATATGTGTGTGTGAGAGAGATGGGGTTGTGTGTGTGTGAGAGTGAGAGGGATGTGTGACAGAGAGTGATACAGAGGGATGTCTGTGTACTGAGAAAGAGAGAGGGGTGTGTGTGTGTGTTTTAGAGAGAGAGAGAGAGAGAGACAGGGAGGTGTGTTTCTGAGAGAGAGAGAGGGATGTGTGTGTCTGTGAGAGAGAGGTGAGTGTGTGTGTGTGTGTGAGAGAGGTGAGTGTGTGTGTGTGAGAGAGATGTGTGTGTGTCTGAGAGAGAGGTGAATGTGTGTGTGTGAGAGAGAGAGGGATGTGTGAGAGAGACAGAAAGAGAGGGATGAGGGGCGTGTGTGTGAGAGAGATATGTGTGTGTTTGTGAGAGAGGTGGGTGTGTGTGTGTGAGAGAGAGCTGTGTGTGTGTGTGTGTCAGAGGGATGTGTGGGTATCTGTGAGAGAGAAAGAGGGGTGTGTGTGATATAGAAAGAGAGTGGGATGTTTGTGTGTCTGTGAGAAAGAGAGGGGTGTGTGTGTGAGAGAGAGAAAGACAGATGTGTGTGTGAGAGGGATGTGTGTGTATCTGTGTGAGAGAGAGAAGTGTGTGTGTGAGAAAGAGAGAGGGATGTTTCTGTGTCTGTGAGAGAGCAGTGTGTGTGTGTCTGTGAGAGAGAGGTGTATGTGTTGTGAGAGAGATGGGTGTGTGTGTGTGTGAGAGAGAGAGAGAAAGAATAGGGGTGTGTGTGGGAGAGAGGGGGTGTTTGTGTGAGAGAGATGTATGTATGTGTGTGTGAGAGAGGTGTGTGTGTCTCTGATAGAGTGAGGTGTGTGTGTGACATAGAGACAGAGATGGATGTGTGTGTGTGAGAGAGAAACAGGGATGCATATGTGTGTGTGAGAGAGATGGGGTTGTGTGTGTGTGAGAGTGAGAGGGATGTGTGACAGAGAGATAGAGAGGGATGTCTGTGTCCTGAGAAAGAGAGAGAGGGGTGTGTGTGTGTTTTAGAGAGAGAGGGAGACAGGGAGGTGTGTTTCTGAGAGAGAGACAGAGAGGGATGTGTGTGTGTGAGAGAGAGAGGGATTTGATTGTGTGGGGGGATGTGTGTGTGAGAGAGATGTGTGTGTGTATGAGAGAGGGATGTTTGTGTGTCTGTGAGAGAGAGAGAGGGATGTGAGAGAGAGAGAGAAAGAGAGGGATGTGGGGGGGCGTGTGTATGAGAGAGATGTGTGTGTTTGTTAGAGAGGTGTGTGTGTGTGTGTGTGTGAATGCTGTGGGGGGATGTGGGGGTGTGTGAGAGGGTGTGTGTGAGAGAGGGATAAGTGTGTGTGTGAGTGGGATGTGTGTCTGTATGTGTGAGAGAGAGAGACAGAGGTGTGTGTGTGAGAGAGAGGGGCTTGTGTGAGAGTGAGAGATAGAGAGGGATGTGTGTGTATGAGAGAGATGTGTGGGTGAGAGAGGGATGTGTGTCTGTGAGAGAGAGGATGTGTGTGTATCTGTGAGAGAGAGTTGGGTGGGTGTGAGAGAGAGAAAGAGAGAGAAATGTTGGTGTGTCTGTGAGAGAGGGAGGTGTGTGTGAGAGAGAGGGGTGTGAGAGAGAGCTGTGTGTGTGTGTGAGAGAGAGAGGCATGAGAGTGTGTGAGAGAGAGGGATGTGTGTGTGTTTGTATGTGTGAGAGAGAGAGAGACAGAGGTGTGTGTGTGAGAGAGGGGGGCTTGTGTGAGAGTGAGAGATAGAGAGGGATGTGTGTGTATGAGAGACAGGGATGTGTGTGAGAGAGAGAGTGAGAAAGAGAGAGGGATGTGTGTGTGTGTGAGAGAGAGGTGAGTGTGTGTGTGTGAGAGAGAGGTGAGTGTGTGTGTGAGAGAGATGTGTGTGTGTCTGAGAGAGAGGTGAGTGTGTGTGTGTGAGAGAGGGATGTGTGAGAGAGACAGAAAGAGAGAGGGATGAGGGGCGTGTGTGTGAGAGAGATATGTGTGTGTGAGAGAGGTGGGTGTGTGTCTGTGAGACAGAGAGCTGTGTGTGTGTGTGTGTCAGAGGGATGTGTGGGTATCTGTGAGAGAGAAAGAGGGGTGTGTGAGTGAGAGAAAAAGAGAGGGATGTTTGTGTGTCTGTGAGAGAGGGGTGTGTGTGTGTGAGAGAGATGTTTGTGCGTGTTTTAGAGAGAGGTGTGTGTGTGTCTGTGAGAGAGAGGTGTATGTGGTGTGAGAGAGAGGGGTGTGTGTGTGTGTGAGAGAGAGAGAGATAAAGAATAGGGGTGTGTGTGGAGAGGGAGGGGGTGTTTGTGTGTGTGAGAGAGATGTATGTGTGTGTGAGAGAGGTGTGTGTGTCTGTGATAGAGAGAGGTGTGTGTGTGACATAGAGACAGAGATGGATGTGTGTGTGTGAGAAACAGGGATGCATATGTGTGTGAGAGAGAGATGGGGTAGTGTGTGTGTGAGAGTGAGAGGGGGATGTGTGACAGAGAGAGATACAGAGGGATGTCTGTGTACGGAGAAAGAGAGAGGGGTGTGTGTGTGTTTTAGAGAGAGAGAGAGAGAGAGACAGGGAGGTGTGTTTCTGAGAGAGAGAGAGGGATGTGTGTGTCTGTGAGAGAGAGGTGAGTGTGTGTGTGTGTGTGAGAGAGGTGAGTGTGTGTGTGAGAGAGAGATGTGTGTGTGTCTGAGAGAGAGGTAAGTGTGTGTGTGTGAGAGAGAGAGGGATGTGTGAGAGAGACAGAAAGAGAGAGGGATGAGGGGTGTGTGTGTGAGAGAGATATGTGTGTGTTTGTGAGAGAGGTGGGTGTGTGTGTGTGAGAGAGAGCTGTGTGTGTGTGTGTCAGAGGGATGTGTGGGTATCTGTGAGAGAGAAAGAGGGGTGTGTGTGTGATATAGAAAGAGAGTGGGATGTTTGTGTGTCTGTGAGAAAGAGAGGGGTGTGTGTGTGTGAGAGAGAGATGTGTGTGTGTGTTTTAGAGGTGTGTGTGTGTCTGTGAGAGAGTGGTGTATGTGGTGTGAGAGAGCGGTGTATGTGTGTGTGAGAGAGATAAAGAATAGGGGTGTGTGTGGAGAGAGAGGGGGTGTTTGTGGGAGAGAGAGGTGTATGTGTGTGTGAGAGAGGTGTGTGTGTCTGTGATAGAGAGAGGTGTGTGTGTGACATAGAGACAGAGATGGATGTGTGTGTGTGAGAGAGAAACAGGGATGCATATGTGTGTGTGAGAGAGATGGGGTTGTGTGTGTGTGAGAGTGAGAGGGATGTGTGACAGAGAGAGATAGAGAGGGATGTCTGTGTCCTGAGAAAGAGAGGTGTGTGTGTGTTTTAGAGAGAGAGAGAGAGAGAGAGGGAGGTGTGTTTCTGAGAGATAGACGGATGTGTGTGTGTGAGAGAGAGAGGGATTTGTGTGTGTGTGTGTGTGTGAGAGAGAGAGAGAGAGGGGTGGGATGTGTGTGTGAGAGAGAGAGGGATTTGTGGGTGTGTGTGTGTGAGAGAGTGAGAAGGATGTGTTTGTGAGAGAGATGTGTGTGTCTGTGAGAGAGGGATGTTTGTGTGTCTGTGAGAGAGAGAATGATGATGAGAGAGAGAGAGAGAAAAAGAGGGATGTGGGGGCCGTGTGTGTGAGAGAGATGTGTGTGTTTGTGAGAGAGGTGGGTGTGAGTCTGTGAGAGAGCTGTGGGGGGTTTGGGGGTGTGAGGGGTGTGTGTGTGAGAGAGGCATGACAGTGTGTGTGAGAGGGATGTGTGTGTGTTTGTGTGTGTGTGTGAGAGAGACAGAGGTGTGTGTGTGTGAGAGAGAGGGGCTTGTATGAGAGTGAGAGATAGAGAGGGATGTGTGTGTATGAGAGAGGTGTGTGGGTGAGAGAGGGATGTGTGTGTGAGAGAGAGGATGTGTGTGTATGTGTGAGAGAGTTGGGTGGGTGTGAGAGAAAGAGAGAGGGATGTTTGTGTGTCTGTGAGAGAGGGAGGTGTGTGTGAGAGAGAGGGGGGATGTGTGTGTGAGAGAGAGGGGTGTGAGAGAGAGAGGGGTGTGTGTGTGTCAGAGAGAGGCATGAGAATGTGTGAGAGGGATGTGTGTGTGTTTCTATGTGTGAGAGAGAGAGACAGAGGTGTGTGTGAGAGAGAGGGGCTTATGTGAGAGTGAGAGATGGAGAGGGATGTGTGTGTATGAGAGAGGTGTGTGGGTGAGAGAGGGATGTGTGTGTGTGTGTGAAAGAGAGAGGATGTGTGTGTATCTGTGAGAGAGAGAGGAGTGTGTGTGAGAGAGAGAGGTTGTGTGTGTGAGAGAGATGTGTGTGTCTCTGAGAGAGAGGTGAGTGTGTGTGTGTGAGAGAGGTGAGTGTGTGTGTGTGAGAGAGAGAGGGATACGTGAGAGAGACAGAAAGAGAGAGGGATGGGGGTGTGTGTGTGACAGGGATATGTGTGTGTTTGTGAGAGCGGTGGGTGTGTGTCTGTGAGAGAGAGAGAGCTGTGTGTGTGTGAGAGAGGGATGTGTGGGTATCTGTGAGAGAGAAAGAGGGGTGTGTGAGAGAGAGAAAGAGAGAGGGATGTATGTGTGTCTGTGATAGAGGGGTGTGTGTGTGTGTGAGAGAGAGAGAGAAAGATGTATGTGGTGTGAGAGATAGAGGGGTATGAGTGTGTGAGAGAGAGAGAAAGAATAGGGTGTGTGTGGAGAGAGAGGGGGTGTTTGTGTGAGAGAGATGTATGTGTGTGTGAGAGAGGTGTGTGTGTCTGTGATAGAGAGAGGTGTGTGTGTGACAGAGAGACAGAGATGGATGTGTGTGTGTGAGAAACAGGGATGCATATGTGTGTGTGAGAAAGATGGAGTTGTGTGTGTGAGAGTGAGAGGGATGTGTGACAGAGAGATAAAGAGGGATGTCTGTGTCCTGAGAAAGAGAGAGAGAGGGGTGTGTGTGTGTGTGTGTTTTAGAGAGAGAGAGATAGACAGGGAGGTGTGTTTCTAAGAGGGGGGCATGTGTATGTGAGAGAGAGGTGTGTGTGTCTGTGTGAGAGAGAGGGGGATGTGTGAGAGAGAGAGAGAAAGAGAGGGATGTGGGGGGGCGTGTGTGTGAGAGAGATGTGTGTGTTTGTGAGAGAGGTGGGTGTGTGTCTGTGAGAGAGAGAGCTGTGGGGGGGATGTGGGGGGGTGTGAGAGGGGGGTGTGTGTGAGAGAGAGAGAAAGAGAGAGGGATGTTTGTGTGTCTGTGAGAGAGGGATGTGTGTGTGTTTGTGTGTGTGTGAGAGAGACAGAGGTGTGTGTGTGTGAGAGAGGGGCTTTTGTGAGAGTGAGAGAGAGGGATGTGTGTGTGAGAGAGAGAGTGAAAAAGAGAGGAATGTGTGTGTCTGTGTGAGAGAGAGGAGTGTGTGTGAGAGAGAAAGAGAGAGGGATGTATGTGTGTGTGAGAGAGCTGTGTGTGTTTCTGTGAGAGAGAGGTGTGTGTGTGTGTGAGAGAGAGAGGGATGTGTGTGTGTTTTAGAGAGAGGGATGTGTGTTTCTGTGTGAGAGAGAGGGTCTGTCTGTGTGAGAGAGAGATATGTGTGTGTGACAGAGAGAAGTGTGTGTGTGTCTGTGAGAGAGAGGTGTGTGTGGTGAGAAAGAGAGAGAGAGAGGGGTGAGTGTGTGAGACAGAGAAAGAGATAGGGATGTGTGTGTGGAGAGAGGGGGGGTGTTTGTGTGAGAGAGAGATGTGTGTGTGTGTGTGTGTGTGTGAAAGAGGTGTGTGTGTCTGTGATAGACAGAGAGGTGTGTGTGTGAGAGAGATAGACAGAGATGGATGTGTGTGTGTGAGAGAGAAACTGGGATGCATATGTGTGTGTGAGAGAGAAAGAGAGAGGGATGTATGTGTGTGTGAGAGAGGTGTGTGTGTCTGTGAGAGAGAGGTGGGTGTGTGTGAGAGAGAGAGAGGGATGTGTGTGTGTTTTAGAGAGAGGGATGTGTGTTTCTGTGTGAGAGAGAGGGTCTGTCTGTGTGAGAGAGAGATATGTGTGTGTGTGAGAGAGAAGTGTGTGTGTGTGTCTGTGAGAGAGAGGTGTGTGTGGTGAGAGAGAGAGTGAGGGGGGTGAGTGTGTGAGACAGAGAAAGAGATAGGGATGTGTGTGTGGAGAGGGGGGGTGTTTGTGTGAGAGAGAGATGTGCGTGTGTGTGTGAAAGAGGTGTGTGTGTCTGTGATAGACAGAGAGGTGTGTGTGTGAGAGAGATAGACAGAGATGGATGTGTGTGTGTGTGTGAGAGAGAAACAGGGATGCATATGTGTGTGTGAGAGAGAAAGAGAGAGGGATGTATGTGTGTGTGAGAGAGGTGTGTGTGTCTGTGAGAGAGAGGTGTGTGTGTGAGAGAGAGAGAGAGGGATGTGTGTGTTTTAGAGAGAGGGATGTGTGTTTCTGTGTGAGAGAGAGGGTCTGTCTGTGTGAGAGAGAGATATGTGTGTGTGTGAGAGAGAAGTGTGTGTGTGTGTCTGTGAGAGAGAGGTGTGTATGGTGAGAGAGAGAGAGGGGGGGGTGAGTGTGTGAGACAGAGAAAGAGATAGGGATGTGTGTGTGGAGAGGGGGGGTGTTTGTGTGAGAGAGAGATGTGCGTGTGTGTGTGAAAGAGGTGTGTGTGTCTGTGATAGACAGAGAGGTGTGTGTGTGAGAGAGATAGACAGAGATGGATGTGTGTGTGTGTGAGAGAGAGAAACAGGGATGCATATGTGTGTGTGAGAGAGAAAGAGAGAGGGATGTATGTGTGTGTGAGAGAGGTGTGTGTGTCTGTGAGAGAGAGGTGTGTGTGTGAGAGAGAGAGAGAGGGATGTGTGTGTGTTTTAGAGAGAGGGATGTGTGTTTCTGTGTGAGAGAGAGGGTCTGTCTGTGTGAGAGAGAGATATGTGTGTGTGTGAGAGAGAAGTGTGTGTGTGTGTCTGTGAGAGAGAGGTGTGTGTGGTGAGAGAGAGAGGGGGGGGGTGAGTGTGTGAGACAGAGAAAGAGATAGGGATGTGTGTGTGGAGAGGGGGGGTGTTTGTGTGAGGGAGAGATGTGCGTGTGTGTGTGAAAGAGGTGTGTGTGTCTGTGATAGACAGAGAGGTGTGTGTGTGAGAGAGATAGACAGAGATGGATGTGTGTGTGTGTGAGAGAGAAACAGAGATGGATGTGTGTGTGTGAGAGAGAGGCGGTTGTGTGTGTTTGTGTGAGAGAGAGACAGGGAGGAGTGTTTCTGAGAGAGAGAGGGTTGTGTGTGTTAGAGAGAGGTGAGTGTGTGAGAGAGAGAGAGAGAGAAAGAGAGAGGGATGTGTGTGTGAGAGAGAGAGGGATGTGTTTGTCTATGAGGGAGAGAGAGGGGGGTGTTTGTGAGAGAGAGAGGGATGTGTGAGAGAAAGAGAGAGGGATGTGTGTGTGTGTGAGAGAGAGATGTATGTGTCTGTGAGAGAGGTGTGAGTGTGTGTGAGAGAGGGAGGGATATGTGTGTGTCTGTGAGAGAGAGAGGGGTGTGTTTTTGTGAGAGAGAGAGGGATGTGAGAGAGAGAGGGATGTGAGAGAGAGAGAAAGAGAGAGGGATGTGTGTATGTGTGTGTTGTGAGAGAGAGGGATGTGTGTGTGTGTGTGAGAGAGAGAGTGATGTGTGTGCGTTTGCGAGGGGGGGTTTGAGAGAGAGAGCTCTGTGTGTGAGAGAGAGATGGATGTGTGTGTGTTTGTGTGAGAGAGATGTGTGTGTGTCTGTGAGGGAGAGATTGAGAGTTGTGTGTGTGTATGGGGGGGGAGGTGTGTGTGTGTGAGAGAGGGATGTGTATGAGAGAGAGAGATGTGTGTGCATCTGTGAGAGAGAGAGAGAGAGAGAGAGAGAGAGGACATGGGAAGATTTTTCCCAGTGCCTACCCCACAGGATGTGTCTGTAATGCTCATTCAATTCAACCAGCACGTTAACAAGGCTTGCTGATGGACAGCATATGGAGAGTAAGACAGAGAAGGCTTCTAACTTTTGGAGACCTCCAGTATATCCCAGACCCTGAATGAGACGGCAGATGTGGAAAATGGCATTTACCTAGGGAGGAATGGGGCAAAACCATGAGTTGACTTCCACCAAGCGGTGCTGAAGGTGGTAGCGAATGCGCGAGTGGAGGTGCCCGGCTGTTCGGCGGGTCAGCAGATGTGTTGATCGCTTCTAGCACAGCGGTCAGGGGCTTTGCAAAGAACACGGGCACGGGCCTCAGCCACCTTTGTCTTATCCAGCAAGCCCCCTTCAAGATCTCACACTGCAAATGCAGTCAGTTCGGGCCTCGACAGCTGCCAGGACATTTGCAACCAAGCCCAGAGCAGTGCTGGCCTGGCCTGCCCCACCCAGCTGCCCACCTCTATGCAAGAGTCCAAAGGGAACGGGGCACCCAACAGGAGAGTCCCTAGCTGGCTCGCGATGGGGGCCTCCCCTGAACATCCTGAGCCTGTCCCCATTCCCTTTCTCCTTTCTCTCTTCTCTGCTGGGAAGACTGATGAGCTGCTGGTTGGAGAGGTGGGAGGAAACCCTCGTGGGTCTTTCAGCCTCAGGCCCAGTGCGGGAAGGGACGCGGGACCTCGAGCAGTGAACTTGATCAAGCAGCAAACAGTATCGACCTGAGGACCTTTCCCTGTGCCGCCGTGCTGTCATCCTTCTGCCCCTGGATGACAAGACCATGTGCATCCTCCCATGCTCAGATCTCGTTTAGCTTGGAGTGGGAGATCACTGGCGATGTGTTTGGCCAGATGGCTAGGTGGATGCTCTGTTCTCTCTTCCTCAAAGACTGTGCGTGCTAGTCCAGGGCTGCCGACCCCGCTTTGCCAGAGGACTGCCTTTTCATTTCCCCAGCGCAGGATGCAGAGATGGGGCTGGAGCTGCTGGCAGGCAGGGCCTGAAAGTTTCCGAGATGAGCTTGTGTCATGGGCTGCTGTGCTTCGACTAACTTGGAGGTTTAACCGATGGACTCCTGGTTAACAAAGCGCTGCTCCTCTGCTTACTCTCCCTGCCTGTAGCTGTGCCTAGAGGAAATGAATTACCAGGAAAGTGGAAACTACACCAGAGTGACGGAATTCGTTCTGCTGGGGCTGTCCACGCACCCCGCATCCCAGAGTGCCCTCTTCTGGTCACTCATGTTTCTCTACATGGTGACTTTGGCGGGAAACGGCATGATCATCTTCCTGGTAGGAGTCAGTTCTCCGCTCCACACCCCGATGTATTTCTTCCTCAGTAACTTATCGTTACTGGATCTCCTGTTCTCCACCAGTGCTGTGCCCTTGATCATGGTGCACTCTCTGCAGGACTTCCCCACCATCTCCTACCGCTCCTGCTTTGCCCAGCTCACCATCCGAGCCTTCCTGGTACTGGCTCAGTGTTTCCTGCTGGCCATCATGGCTTACGACCGGTTTGTGGCAATCTCAGCTCCGCTCCGGTACAACCTGGTCATGTCTTCTCGAGTGTGCGCTGTGCTGGTGTTGGCTGCATGGATGGCAGCTCTCCTCCTCACCGTTACACCCGTTCTGCTCTTGCCCATCAGCTTCTGTGGGCATAACACCGTCAATCACTTCTCCTGCGAAGTGCAAGCCATCTTTAAATTGCTCTGTTCCAACACCACTTCCCTAGAGGTTATGATGATGGTGTGTGCTGTTACTTCAATGCCAGTACCTTTGAGTTTCATCCTGATCTCCTACCTTTGTATCCTCAAGGCTGTCTTAAGAATCCACCCAGCCGAGGCCAGGCTTAAAGCCTTTTCCACGTGTGGCTCTCACCTGGTTGTGGTCACCATCTACTTTGGGACACTAATATATATTTACGTGAGGCCTCAGACCAAAAAGGTCGAGGACGGAGACAAGATTGTCTCTATATTTTATGCAGCGGTGACCCCAATGCTAAACCCCCTCATCTACGCCCTGAGAAACAAGGACGTGAAGGCTGCTCTCAGGAGAGTGACTTGTGGGGCCAAGTCCTGAGGCTCCAGCACACAGCAGGGTGCTGGGTGACAGGACGGTGCAAGGGCTTGAGCTGTCCTGGCAGCTTTGCATCTGCGAGTGGCACTACGGGAAGGGAAAAGGACTTGCAAGGCGTCCGCATATCGGAAGAGATTACGCAAGAATGAGGATCTGACGCCACAAACATAGACAAGTGCTAAATGTCACCTGCATCTCAAATACAAATAAAGTGCAAACTCAACACGAGGAGCAAGGGCTACAATGTGTATGCCAGAAAAATAATCAACGTCTCGTAGATCATGAAGCCAGAGGAGAAATACCCCAATAAGACAATGGCCAAAAGGCACGAACATGCATTTGATTAAAGAGGAAACCAGAGCTCAGATCTAAGCAACAGTAAGGTAGCACTTTGTACATATCGAATTCACAAAAATGGAAAGTGTTTGCAGCATAGGGCACCGCTGAGTGTTTAGGTAAAGACGCCAGGGTGGGGGATGTGAGTGGGTGCACGTCCACTCACATAGGATGACCTATTCTGTTGGGGTGGAGGTAGCTGGCAGCTGGCAGCTGGCAGCGGCCTCGTCTTCTGCATTTGCTACTCTGAGAACACCGGGGCAGATATACAGGCCTGGTGGGGGCTCTGAAGATGCCCAACCTGGAACATGATGTCAGTCTCTGCCCACAGAGACTGCACAGTTGGGGCACTTGCCCTTGCACCCTCCCCAGTAGTGGGAGGACCTGGGGTGAAGGATGGTTTCCCTCCAAAGGCAACTCCTCCTCTTCTGCCCTCTGTGTGAGGGAGCTCCAGGGGGCGGTTGGTCTTGCACAGGTGGTCCGCTTTATGTAGAACGGGAGGCCTTCCGAGGACCCTTCTTCACAACTGGGAGCTTTGGGAAGATGGGAAAGACCTGCTTTGGCATCTTATGTCACCATGCCGCCTCGATGCACCTGTGCCACAGAATGCTTACGCATGCAGGTAACACGTATGTGCAAGAATGCTCCTTAAGGCACTCTTGGGACTTGTGAGAATTTTGAATAAAAGCCTTAAGTGTCCCTGCATAGTGCAGTACTATGGAACACCGTGTAGCTAGGATGGCCCTACTCGGTCTCTCTTCTGGGGCCAGAAGGTGATCTGGAGGGAGCACATACTATGTTCGTGATGAAGACAAAAGTGCAAGGGGGTGGTCAGGATGTCTCCCAAGGCCCAGGGTCAAATTAGCAGGTTGTTACTTTTGTCGGTATTTGATGAGCTAAAGTAGGGAGAGTCTAGCTCAACACAAGTATCAGTGGGGCATGGAGATGTATTCTGTCACTAGAGGGAGGAACACCAAAGTCAAGAGGCTGAGGGCGTGGCTGAAATGGAGGATTAAGAACTAGGGGAAATGTTGCAGTTCACCATAGAGGGCAAAGATGTCGGCAAGGGAGCTGGCAACTTCACCCCCGGTGTAGATGGGAGTGCTGAGAAAAGAAAACTCCAAGTGTATACTCGAACCCACATCTGGTGGCTCTGGCTGGTAGGTACCTTCAGCACTGGGCCCCGGGTTAGTGTGGGCCCTTTCAATTGTGTGCTGGGTTGCTGCTAGACAATAAATACCCTCCTCGCAACTCCCGCATCTATCCTTAAGTTTCTGGACGTTTGGATTGCAAGCATTTTCAGAAATGTGTCATGTTCGACAGCGAGAAGCTGCCTCTATCCAGACAGTCTGTTTGGACTGTGTGGGTGTAGGTGGTGGAGAGAGCAAGCAATGGGGCGCAAGGCACCCATGTTAGATCTGGGCTCCTGGATTTCCAATGGGGCGCCACCTGCATAGCACAGCTTACAAGCAAGATGGACAAGACACACGGTCAGGTCAATCTTGGGCAGCAATTGTGTTCCCAACTCTTAAAATGTATGTTGATGAAGACAAAGAACAGCCAGAAGCAGAGTAACGAGATGCGACAACTAAAATAGCAGGGGTTGTAGTCAGAGAACAATATATTCTCTATTTTGCACTGAAAAATGCTAAAAAACAGGGCAGGTGTTTGGCCTAGTGATGAATATACTGCTTGGAGCACCTACATCCCATATCCCAGTGCCTGGATTTGAGTCTCAGCTCTGCTCCCAATTCCAGCTGTCTGCTAGTGTGTATCCTGGTAGGCAGCAGGTGATGGCTCAAGTACTTGGACCCCTGCCACACACGTGGAAGACCTAGATGGAGTTCATGGCTCCTGGCTTTGACTCGACCCCTCCCTGGCCACTGTGACCATTTCTGGAATGAAGCAACAGATGGAAGATAGCTTTCTCTCTCTCTCTCTCACTCGCTCTCTCGCTCTCGCTCTCTCCCTCCCCCCCCCCCCCACTGTGGCCATTTGAGGACTAAAACAGGTACAATAGATAGAAGATTGATAGCTCTCTATCTCTATATCTGCCTTTTGAATAAATAAATAAATAAATCTATTTTTAAAAAAGCAAGCCACAATCTGAAAGAAGATATTTGCTATGCATAAAACTGACCAAGTGAGTAGCTAGATTTTAGAATATAAAGAGTTCCTATTTCCTAAACAAAAGCCCCCTGCTTACAGCCCATTGACAGGAAGTTAATCTTAGGATCAATCCTAGTGGCAAGAAAGACCAGGAAATCTTTGTGCTAGGCTGCCATGCACCAGATACAGATCAGAGAGCTCAGGCAGTGGATGGCAGCCAAGACGGAAGGAGAGGGAAAGATGAGCATGGCCTACTCACTTGGCCACAATATTGCTCGAGGGTTCTAGCTCACCCCGTTTGCTTGTCAACGAACGTATTTTGAAGAGCATCTCTCTTAATTTTTTGCTTTCTAACTCATCAACATCTGCTCTTATCTATTTCCTTTGTACTTTTTTAATGTTTATCCTGTAGATGTTTTATTGGCTTCTTGAATCAGACACAATTTATGTCCAGTCTTTTAGGACTTTTCAGACCTTTTCCATGTTTGACTTTTTCTTGTGAAATGATTTTAGACTTACAAAAGAGTCACAAAGAGTACAGAGAATTTCTGTCTCCTTCAAACAGCTTCCTCTAAAGCTAACTTCTTAAAAGTTTATTCTGGGAAATTGGTGTTTTGTACTTGAGATTTGTACATCTTTACGGTGCACAGTGCAACATTTATCCACAGCAGGCAATCAGCACCCCCACTTCCCCACCTTTCTCCCAGCTCCTCTCCTTGGGTTCTTATACAGCATATAATTCATGAGCATGACCGCTAGTCATCACTGTGGTTTGCTACCTGCCACCGCACCTCCTCCTACCCCTCTGCCACACTTTCCTGTCTCCAGTAATCATGATTCTAAGTTCAGGTAGTGATTTCCAATTCCATTTTTCCATAACCATCTTGAAGCACATTTTTTTTTGGCAAGTGTAGAATAGTATTTGAACCAACATTTTCACTATAATGAAAATTACTCTTCAATGTTGATCCAAGTTCCCACAACCGAAGGTTTGGGGAAGTATTGCACTTTGTATTTTCTAGCACTCCTCATACACGGAAAAGGTTTTGAAAACATTTTGCTTGTTTTGTCTTATGCACTCTCCCAAATTCATCCACACATTCATTCCAAACCAATGTCAGGTTATCCCCAAAAAGGGGAAAAACTCCCAAAAAATGCACTAAAGTTCTGTAAAGAAAAAACATATAATAAATTGCCTTATACAAATTTCAGAACATCTAAGTGCTTGCCAAGAGAGGTGCTTATTACTTATCCTCGTTTTCATTCTCCTGGCCAGAGCCATCTGACATGTCACCTTCCCACTGGTGAGCTCCAATACGATTCAGTGAAGCCAACACCTGCAACATGATAGAGGCTGGAACTGTAATGGTATTTCTAGTCTCTTCCAGCATGAGTTTGTTTCGAGTTATAACTTCATCAGCAAGCTTTCGGTTAGAAATCCTTAACTCTTCTGGTGGTGACCAGATCTTTATGTCATAATCTATGCCGCATGAGGCTAGACCATTGTCCTGGAGTTGCGACGGCCTTTATAAACCACCATTACCAGTGGCCTTCTAATGTTCTTTCTTTTCCCCACCTGAAGAACTGCTGAATGCGGGCAACTGCAGAGCGTCTATCACCAGGTCCTGCTGGATACCTTGCACCTGGGATCATCATCACTATCATCTGTGTCCTGAAGAGCAGCATCCCTGGCTGATGTTTCCTCATGAGCTGACGGCTCGATGGCTTCTGTTTGGGCCTGAGGCTCAGGATTGGTGAATTTGGATTGGAAGTACTCTCAGTGCTAGTCCGATCTGAAGTTTCTGGTTCCTTGCCTTTTTGGACAAAGAGGATTCTTCTGGAACCTCACAAAAGCTACCAAGATTGAAGTTATTCCTTTCTCCCGAGTTGGAACCCAGTGGCTCAGTTGCAAATACATCTGATTGTGCTGTATCTGTACTGTTCCAATCTAGGTTTTCTGCAGATGTGTGCCTGTTAGGTCTGGAATAGTGTGGGGCTCTGGTCTTTTGTACCCCGAGAAAGGAGAGAGAAAAAGGAGATGGAGACCGACCTCAACAGAGACAGGTTGCTGTACTGGAAGCACAGAGGTTGACAAGAGTCTGTTCCTGTGAAGAGACTGTGCTGGGTGCATTTGGGACTCAGGTTTCATCCCGTTAGGAGGGAATTGGGGAGAGGTGTAGAAGGCAGCTGGCAGAAGAGTAGGGGGCTCTTTGAAGTCTCTGGGAATTTCCCTCTCATCTGTTTCATAGCTGCCCTGTGTAGTTTATCTGTTTTTCCATTTGCAATGCAAGGAGTTGAGAAGGTCTGCTTAGGCACCAAGGCTCTCCACAAAAGGGAGGATGTGGGGGGGGCAGGGATAATGGAAGGAGGGAAAAGGTACATCAAGTCCTTTAGTGCCTTCTTGACATTTTGTCACACGCTCTGATGATTCTTCAAAACCTGTTTCATTATCTCCTTCTGGTGGTGGTACAGAGCTCTGTGGGACCAGTGATTCTTTTGACCCGCGGATTTGCAATGGCTCCCATTTCCTCTAGAACTTGAGGCTGTACTGCTCCATTCATCTGTAAAGTTCAGTCTTACTGTGCTTGTGGTTGTTTCTTCTGTGCTGTAGGGCAAACTTAAAGCTGCTTCACCTGTCCCTGGATTGGGGCTCAGTTTTTCATTATTGTTATCCTGTTGCTTGTCAAGGGACATGGATCCGAGCTGTTAACCACAGAAGGAGAATCTGACCCTCTCTAGGCTGCCTCCATGCTCCTGTGGGGCTCTGTGGTAGGGGGCCAGCACCAGCAGACTCTACAGGGTGCTGTCACTCTGAGCAGGAGTCAGCAACCCATGACTTCGGGGGACCAGACTGATGATGTGTATGGTGCCCAGATGCCTCAGCAGCCAGTCTCTGTTCGCTGTCTGGAGATGATAACAAAGAAGTAGAATGAGGGCTTTCTGTGGAAGATAAGGTCAAATGGGCTGGAGCTGATACTGTAGAAGTCATAGAAGGTTAAGGTAATTGATGAGAAGGAGTATTTACATCCATTGCAGTTTCACCCACTTCCAAATCCGGACTTGATGGGCCAGTAGGAACAGTTGAAACATCTGACTGACTCCTTCCACGTCTGGGTCAAGATCTTCCTCGTCCTCTATTACTCTGTGCAACTTCATTTGCTTCTCAAGCCATCTTGATAACATATCAGACATTCTCTGCATCAGTGACACCACTGGGACTTTGTTCTCCATCTCATTCTCATTCACTCTCAGGCCTTGCTCTGGGTCCAGTATCTGACCAATCACCAAGAAGCCTCAAACGCTTAACTGGTGGCTGTCGGAACTCTTCTCTCTTCTGCAGAAGGAGTCTTACATTCTCGTGCTGTGTCATCTTTTGGGTCAAAAAGGTATAGGTAATCTGAAGAGTAACTAACGAGAATCTCTTGGCCATCTTCACTGTAACACAGAGGTGTCACTCTGCAGGATTTATTATTAAGATGGGAAGGAATAAAACAGGCAACCATTCCAGTGACTCCTCGCACTGCATAATTCGCTGTAACTCTTGTGCCCAGCATTCGGCGATCATGTCTTCATACTGAGTTATCAGAACAACCTAGAGCAAGGTAATATGGTATTGGTGAATGAAGAGCTATGGATGTGGCAGCACGGCGACAGTCAATATCAGAACAACCTAGAGCAAGATAATATGGTATTGGTGAATGAAGAGCTATGGATGTGGCAGCACGGCGACAGTCAATCAAAATGTCATCTTTGCAATCTTCTTTTGTGCAGCTAGTTTTGATGTGTGCATCAAACCACCCAACTGTTCCGTCTTCATCACAAGGTAGAAAAGTGTAAGGGTCATTTGGTACAGTCATAATCTCATAAGTAGTTCCAGAATGGCGCGTGAATTGGCACTATTACTTTCCACATCTTGCTCAACATTGGTATAAAATACTACTCCATCTCCAGAGCAGGATACAATCTGCTTATCATCCGTACATGGTGAGAACTTTGCACTAAATATATTTGCTTGATGCCCTGAACCAATTGTCAAAACCTTTCTGCTATAAGGATTACTAATTACTAACTTGGTGTCATTTGAGCCAGATAAAATACATTCTCCAGTGCCATTCCAACAGATTGTATTAACACAGCCATCAGGCACATTTAGAGTTGCTTCAGGTTTTGATCTCTGGATAAATTCTCTTCTTCTGGTACCATCCGCGGGCCAGGGCTTGTGGGCACAGCGAGTTAGATAGCGGCCTCGGCGCCTCAGCCCCCAAAGACCGGCCCCGCCTGGGCTGGAACTCACTTCATACTCTTCTCCTCAGACTACTCCTATAGAACACCCAGAGATCAGCCTCGAAGCACAGTTGTGTTTGTGTACATATGTGTGTGGGTGTGTGTTTATGTGCATGTGTGCAAGTGTGTGTGTGTGAGCAATTTGTAGCCTGGCATACGCATCCACAAAGAAGCTACAGGATGCTTTGGAGGGAGGGCTTTAATGTGCGCATCGTAGCCTATCCTATATCTTGCTTTGCAGTTTGCTTTCTACGCTCATTGCAATGCCCTTGAAATTTGGGTTAACACAGCCTCATCCATTCCTTTTCGCTGCTGCATTGTAATTTGCTGGAGGAATAGTCTGTGTGGCATTTGCCCATTCCCTTACTGTTGGAAACATAGATATTTCCTGTTGTTTCCTACCATTAACACCCCAGGGCGTGAGTCCTTACAGACACCATGCACCAGTGTTTCCTCAGGAGAGAGACCTGGGAGTGCATCTGCTGTCCATAGAGGGAATGGACATTTACAGTTTGAATTCTTTCTGTGCAAAGCAAGGCCCTGTCATCATCATGGACTCTGACGACAGAGTTGTCCACATGGTGCCCATCCACATGGGGTACGCCCTCCCCTGGCTGGCCAGGACCTGACTGACTACCTCATGAATCTTCACAGAATGTGGCTACAGCTTCACCACCAAGGCCCAGTGGGAAATCGTGCCCGACCTCAAGGAGAAACTGTGCTACGTCGCCCTGGACACGGAGTGGGAGATGGCTGCAGCCACGTCCTCCTCCTGCCCCCGTGAGAAGAGCGAGCTGCCCGTTGGCCAGCCACGTGATCCCCATCAATGCCCAAGGATTCTGCTTTCCCAGGGCGCTCTTCCAGCCCTCTTTCCTGGGCATGGAGTCCCGCGGCAACCACAAGACCACCTTCAAGTCCATCACAAAATGTGATATCGATATCCCCCAAGGACCTGTACAGCAACGCTGTGTTGTCTGGTGGCCCCACCAAGGACGCAGGCATCGCCAACAGGATGCAGATGGAGATCACTGCCCCGGCACCCAGCACCATGAAGGTCAAGGTGTGTGGGTGGCCTGTCACCAGAGCATGGCGCAGTGGGTGGGGGCATTGCCATGAAGGCAGCATTGACTAGAGCCGCTCCCTCCCTGTCCTCGCAGATCATCGAACCCCCTGAGCGGAAAGTACTCCGTGTGGATGGGCGGTTCCGTCCTGGCCTCCTTGTCCACCTTCCAGCAGATGTGGATCACTGAGCGGGAGTATGATGAGCAGGGCCCCTCCATCGTCCAACACAAATGCTTCTAAAAAGACTGTGAGCAGGTGGGTAGCATTTGCAGCATGGGATGATCCAGAAGGATACATTTTCCCTGGCAAAAGTGAAGCTGGAATAAGCCTTTGAAAAGAAAGGTGTCCTTGAAGCTTGCATCTGATATCAACACTGGATTGTAGAACTTGTTGCTGATTTTTTTTTACTTTGTATTCAAGTTCACTCACTGTTCCCTTGGTGTATGTTCAATGCCCTGTACACACGTTTGATGTAAACCTTAGGCTGTGTGGCTCGGTCACTACGTGGCTGAGGTGAGAAGTCCAGGTGCGCCTTGGTGTGTCTGCCTGACCACAGTCTGCAGATCTGTGCAGGGTATTAATGCGGCAGAGCTGACAGTCCAGGATTCCTCAGAGGCTGGCAAGAGTTGCTGAACCAGCTATTCTTTCTGTCTCGCTGGTCTTGACAGAGGAGAGGGGCGGGTGTCCCAGCCTTGGGACCCAGTGTCCTTTCCTACTCACTTTTCCTGCCAGGTTGCACCTGCCTTGAGTTGGAAACGGCTTTCAGGTACACCTGTAAATGCATTCATCCTCTTAAGTTATGTAAGGTTTCTGTACACCAATCTCAATTCTTTGAGACGTGACCACAAAGTTTGGTTTGCTACTGTTAAGTAAGAACATGAGGCCCCAGCAGCCCTCCTGTCAGGAGAAATGCGTGCTGCAGGCAAACAATCCAACAAACACAGCAAAAAAGCAAGGCCCTGGGCCCTGGGCCCTGACCCTGAGCCCTGAGCCCAGGCCACCTTGTTTCAGTCCTGCTGCAGACACTGACAAGCTCCAGGTCTCTGGGCAAGTTGCTGACCCCCTCTGTACCTTTTTCCTCATCCAGAGACACCAATAACAGTACACAGTTCAGACACAGGGTTCAATTTACAAACGGTAGCCTCTTCCATACCTTGTTTTGCAGTTTGCTTTCTACAGGCCTCGGGAGTCAGTTCATATGCGATGGATAATATTTGCAGTGTTCAGAAGAAGGACAAGAGCTTAAGGAAGCAAACGGCTTGCTATCCACAGGTCCCGCCACCTAACCCTGCCAAGTGGCTGTCCCAATTTACATGCCCACCAGCACTGTGCCAGACACCAGTTTCCTCATAACCTTGTGCTGCTACACTGTTTGTTTATTTTTCTTCATTTGAAAGGCAGAGTGACAGAGAGGGAGGGGGGAGGGAGGGAGGGATGAAGGGAGAGAGGGAAGGAGAAAGAGCTATCTGCTTTTTTATTTTAAAGTTTATATTTAACGAATACAATTTTCATAGCTACGACTTTAGGAATATAGTGGTTCCTCCCCATACCTACCCTCCCACCCCCATTCCCGTCCTACCACCTACTCCCTCGCCCATTCCATTCTTCATTAAGATTCATCTTTAGTTATCCTTAGGTATATAAAGTTAATTATCTTTATGTGTTTAAAGTTAATTGAAGGCCGGCGCCGCAGCTCAATAGGCTAATCCTCCGCCTTGCGGCGCCGGCACACCGGGTTCTAGTCCCGGTCGGGGTGCTGGATTCTTTCCCGGTTGCCCCTCTTCCAGGCCAGCTCTCTGCTGTGGCCCGGGAAGGCAGTGGAGGATGGCCCAAGTGCTTGGGCCCTGTACCCCATGGGAGACCAGGAGAAGCACCTGGCTCCTGCCTTCGGATCAGGGCAGTGCGCCGGCCGCAGTGCGCCAGCCGTGGCGGCCATTGGAGGGTGAACAACAGCAAAAGGAAGACCTTTCTCTCTCTCTCTCTCTCTCTCTCTCTCTCTCTCACTATCCACTCTGCCTGTCAAAAAAAAAAGTTAATTGAAGATGAATCTTAAGAATGGGGTGGGAGAGGGAGTAGGAGATGGGATGGTTTGCGGGTGGGAGGGTGGTTATGGGGGGAGGAACTGCTGTAATCCAAAAGTTGTACTTTCAAAATTTATAGTTACTAAATACAAGTTTTCTATAAAAATCTTTATGTACAAAAGAGCAACTCTATACTAAGTAAAGATTTCAACAGTTTGCACACACACACACACACACACACTCACACACTCACACACTCACACAATGTAGAAAATACTGCTTGAGAACAAGTTTTGCAGTTAATTCTCATGGTACAACTCATTAAGGACAGAGGTCCTACATGGGGAGTAAGTGCACAGTGACTCTTGTTGTTAATTTAACAATAACACTCTGATTTAATTGTTAGCAATCACCCAAGGCTCTTGCAATGAGCTGCCAAGGCTATGGAAGCCTTTTGTGACCACAGACTCCATCAGTATTTGGATAAGGCCATAATTGAAGTGGAAGTTCTCTCCTCCCTTCAGAGCAAAGTACATCCTTCTTTGGTGGCCGCTTCTTTCTGTGCGGGTCAGCCGCACCAGTCGAACGGAACCCGAGGGAGGGAGAGGGACCTAAAAGAGAGGCAAGCGATCGCAGAGAATGGAGCCAAGACAACAAGGCTGATCAAGGCTCATTTATTCCAATGTCTCGGTGGTATTTATACATAACCAGCACAAAGAAGCACAAAGAAGCACAAAAGATAACAACATACGTAAGCAACTTATCGGGGCCTCCGGTGGCACAGATAATTTTAACAGAGCGTTCTTGATTATCATCCTCCTTCAGGATGGGAGTATGTGACTTTCTTATCCCAAGAAATCCACAAGCCAAGACTGGCCTTGATTTGTCCAAAGGCTGCCTACACTTTCCACTAACTAAAGTCTCACCCACGGAGGTCCTTCATGTAGAACGTTTTTTGCCACAGTGTCTTTCCTTACCTTGCCTGAAATGCTCCCCTGGGATTTCCACCCAGACCAGAATGCCTTAAGGGCCGATTCTGAGGTCAGAGTGTTACTTAAAGCGATTGTCATTCTATGAGTCTGCTGTGTGAACTGCTTCCCATGTTGGACATTCCCTCCTTTTTAATTCTGTCTATTATTATTACCAGGCACGTGATGCTATTTATATGGTCTCTTTGACACTTCATCCTATCCATATGACAAGGAGCTGTCTTCTAACCCCTGGTTCACTTCCAAATGCCTGCAACAGCCCAGGCGGGGCTACACTGAAGCCCAGGATCAGGAACTCCACCCTGGACACTAGCCATCAAACAAGAGCGCCTGGTGCAGTCGAGTTCCTCTCTCTCTTTCTCCATCTCTGTAACTCTCTGCCATTCAAATACATAGATAAATCGTTTTTGTAGAGAGCAAAATTAAAAGATAAGCTTTTTTTTTGGGGGGGGGGGACCCTTTTGAAATCCACACAGTTTTCCATATCACACACTTTCCAGGAAGTTCTGGAAGACACCCCTTATATTGGCATGAATCTCCCAGGTTTTGTTTGCATCAAAGCAGATGTGTGTTTTCATGCCAGTGGCATGAACACTGTGGAAGGCTCTGCCGTGAGCCACTTCTGCAAGTGGCTCGAGGTTTTGGCTTGCATCTGCAGATCGCTGATGGTGAGCACAGGAATTCCCTCTCCTCTGAGTTCGCTGGGGCGTGGTGCAGACCTGGATCCGCAGTTCCAGTCCGGCCAGCAGGCAGAGCTGTAGTGGCCACCAGCACTCGTTGACTTGTAGCACGGGGTGCCTTTCCCGCCTCCACGGCCTAGGGAGTTCGCCAAGCCGAAGGTACTTCCTAGGCCGGCCTGCACAGAACCCCGTGCTCGCCCCTGCTGACAGGGAAGCGCGCTCTGCTCTTCGGCCCGGGTGGTCAGCCGCGCATCGACCGCTCCCTCTCGCGGGCCGCAGCATGCCTCCTACGGGTCACAGCCACGGCGCTCAGCCTGGGCAGCCCCTTCCGCACTGCAGAGCCCCAGGCCCGAGCTCGGGCAGCTGGCGGGCGGGGCCGCCGGCTCGGAATCTGGAATTCGGCCCCTCCCACGGCGGGCCCCCAGGTCACGGCGCTCGCTCGCTGCGCGCTCACTGGTCGCCCCCTCAAAGGGCGGCTACGAGGCGAGCGCTGATTGGCGGGCCGCAGAGCCCGTGCGCTCTGCCGTGCGCCTCAGACCGGCTTCGACGACTGTGCGGGTGAGGATCGCTCCCTCTCTCCCGCGAGCTTCGCTGTGCTTCTGGAGACATGAGCTCCTCGGCTGGGGATGAGGTGAGTGCCGGGGTGCGGGGCTCTGGGTCGGCGTCACCGGGAGGGCGGTGGTCGCGAAGAGCGGCGGCCCCGGTGAGGGCTTCTGACGGGCGTCGAGGGGCCAAGGTGTTCCGTGGAGGCCGTGGGGCGCGGGCAACAGCGGCCTGGCTGAGGACGCCCCCTCGGGATGGCAGAGATGAGGGCGGCCTGGGTGAGAGGTTGGGCGGGGCTGCCTCAGGAGGGCAGGGCAAGTGGCCTGGGTGGGCCCCCCTCCCCCCGGGCATTGCCACCTCCTTCCTTCGCCCCTGGGCGGGTCTGGGGAAGGGCAGGAACCGGAGAGGCGCCTGAAATCCCGCTGTGGGTCCCCAGGAGCCCGCTCCAGCCAGCCAGCGGCCGTCAGACCTAGAGCCTTCCAACCTGCCCTCAGAGGAGACCCCGAAGGCGCCGCTGCCGCTGCCGCTGCCGCTGCCGCTGCCGCTGCCGGCTGGGGAGGTTGTCCCCAGGGAAGGAAGCCCTGCCAAGTCCAGCGGCCCGGAGGACCCCGGAGACGCCGCCACGCGGGACGTCCTTGGGGAGCCAGGTGCTCTCCCAGCCTCTGTTCCCTTGCTTGGGGAGCTCAGAATCTCTGCTCCCCACAAGCCGCCGGCAAAGAAGACGGTGGAGTCGGTCAGCGGGAAGAGAGGCGGCAAGTCCAGCCGCGTGGCCCAGGCCTCTCCGAGCAAGGCCTCCCCGGAAAAGAAGGGCGTGGCTGGCAGTGTCCCCAGACTTGTCCTGGGGAGGAAAGCCCAGGCCTATCTCTCCGAATTTCCCCCAGGACTGGGAGCTTACCCTCTGGTCTCCGGCCTTCCAGCACTTGGGAGAGCTGAGAAAAATGCCGTGGCCCCCTGGGGCCCCAAACAGCCCAGGCACCATACCGGGAAGAAGCCTGCGGCCAGCAGGACAAAGGAGCCTGAACTGGTGGCCCAAGAAGATGCCGACCGCTTCAGCCAGCCGGCCCCAAAGGGCCAAGTGAGTAGGGCACCCTCATCCTCCCCATCTCTCCTCCAGTGGTTTCCTCTGCCCCACACGTGTTCCCAACACACACATCTCCCCACCCCCACGCCCCACCCCCGCTCCTCTGTCCTCTGATGCCATTTTAAGAGGATCAAATGCTTCCGAGGTGCCAGGCACTCCTCTCAGCTCTTTACTTGATGTCGGCCTCTTCCTGGCAGAGGGGCGGGGGAGGGGGCCCTAACAAGGAAGGGGCACTGGTCAACCCCTTCACGGTTGGGTGTTCCTAACTCCTGCTGTTTGCCCTGAAGTGGCCCTTGGCAACCCCGGGAGAAAGTGCTGCAGAGATTAGGCTTTTGCGTCCCGTCTCTATACCCTGCTTCACCCCAGCCCCGACACACACACACACACACGCACACGTGCACACACGCACACACACAAGCAGCCAGCCAGAAATTTCTGTTTTAGTTTCCAGCAAGCAGGTCAAGGCCGTCTCGCCTGTCTGCATGTCATGGAGTAGGGAGCAAGGGAGACTCCAAGACCAAGAGCTCTCGAGTTCCAGGAAACGCACAGCTCCTGGCTATGGCCCAGGGAGATGTCAACGCCAGGGTGCCCCCACCGACAGGTGAGAAGATTTGCCTGAAATGGAGGGGGCTGTGGAGGGGGAACTGGCTCCATCACTCCAAGTCCTCACCTTACACCCAAACTGCTCCTCCTGCTCAGACACCTCTGTGAGAAATGATGCAGGGTGGCAGGGCTGGCCTTAAGCCAGGGCGCCGGGAAGGCTGGACCAGAGAGCCCTTTCTGCCTCTCTCCTCGGCCCAGGGAGCCACATTGTGTGCTCTCTTTCAGACGACCATGGGCCAGCTCATCATCTGCGACAGAGAAGGAGGCAGCCAGCGCCTGCAGTGCAATCCTGCCCTCAAGTAATGCTCTCTAGGCCTAAGCAGCGGGGTCTGTGTCCCGGTTAAGCTCATTCCCCTCCCACCGCCCACCCTCCAGAAGAGAGAGCACCTCCTTCCCGACGGATGGCCCCTTTCCGGTTTAGCCGCTGGGCTTTGGGATGGGGTGGGGGTGGGTGCTTGGCAGTAAGGGCCAGAGGCGCGTGAGGAGAGAAGGAGAGGGAGGAGGTAAGAGCATACTGACCATGTTGCTTTCTCCCCTGTCTGCTGGGCTAGTGTCATGTGCTGCAGAGGGAAGTCAACAGACTGAAAGATGAACTTGGTAGGCTGGGTAGCAAGGGAAGACCAGGTGTCTTAGTGCACGGGCTGGGGCAGCGTGGGGCTGGGCTGAGGATGTAGGGGGCCACTTGGGACCACCATTCTTGTGGGATGGAGACTCTGGCAGACCTGGCCCTGGAACCTTGTGCTCATTTACCTGGCTGTCTATACGTCCATCCTTCCATCCCCACCCACATAGAAATAACGTCCTTTGAACCACATGTACGCTTCCCCAGGAAGTCCGGGAATCATGTTTTAGCCCGTTTGGAGACTCGGCATGTATTTTCTCTTTAACTGCTGCTTGACAGGCAGTGTACATGTTTTATCAGATTCTGGATGATTCTGTTCCTCACCAGAGTCTCAGAACTACTCGAGCACTATGTTCCAATTTGGAAAACTTGTCTCTCTTTAACTTGAGTGAGTGGGTCATTCTCAGGGCTGGGGACTGCCAGGTTTGAACGGGGTATTGGGGTGGCTGAGTCAGTCCTGTCCCACAGGGTGAGGGAAGGGTTCCCACCTCCCTGCACCTGGAGAGTCTAGTTGTGCCTCTGTCTGTTGCAGCGGCCAAAGAGTGCCTTGATGACAAGTCTCAGATGCATTGAGGTGAGTGGGCCCCATCCCACGCCCTTTCATGGTCAGAGCCGTCTGGGAGGCCTGAGGGCTGCCACCCACTGGCGGCTACTGCCTGACTCTGCTTTCCTTGGTTGGTTGCATACAGTCTCCCCGTCTGCAGAAGCTGCTGGTACCTTTTGAGCCAGGGTCTACACCACACCAGTACCCCCTTCTACTTGTGTTTCATTGGTAGGCTCTGCTGTGCTGCTCTGCCAGGGTTTCCTGTCTTTCCCAAGGTTCAGTTTGGCTTTTGTCCCCCAGTTCATTGCCACTTCTCATTAAAGTACTTCTCAGAGTTTGTGGTCTGCCTCTTCTCTGTCAGGGAGCCCTGCATTCAGCTGGCCACGGTGACCAAGGTCTAGGGACCCATCACCCTGCCTTTATTTGCACTATGTTGTTCTTTTCATGTCTTCTCTTTCTCAGAGCTCCCATCCCCCAGGGCTTACCCTGCAACACACACACACACACACACACACACACACCATTAGCAGTAACACTCTGCCCCCTTCCTGAACTCTACAAGGGTTCTTTGCCCTGGTCCTCCTCCATCTCCCCTGGCTTGAAGGTAGTCTGTCTTTCCCCAACAGTGATTATACAGGACACTTGAGCTTGTCTTTCCTCTACCCCAGGTCTGCTTCTCCTGGACTCAGCTTCCACTGGTATCACTTGGGGACGGGGACTCTTTTCCATGTGTGTGGACAGCTCAGCCAGAACCTGTGTGTGGTCCTCATTTCCTGTTTCACCCTCACTTGCCGCTTCTCCTTCCTCCCTCAGTTTCCGTAGAAGAGGGGAGGCAGGAGTCACAGCACAGCGGTTTGTGGATCGAACGGGAGACATGAATCTCTTGGTGACTGCAGGCCGACATGAGGGAAGTTTTCCAGAGGCAGAAATGTATGGTCGCAGAGTCAGGGGTTTCTTTCCTCTGTGCCCCAGCTGTGATTGCCACCATACTAGATATCTGCCGAGGTCCTCCCAGCCCGCTGTGTCTGCCCCATGCCCAGCACACATGCTGCCTCCTGCCCCGTCGGCCTGCCTGCACATTGCTCCGTTGGACTTCACTGACATAACACGAGTTCAAATACAAAGTGAACAGGAATTTCAAGTGGTGACAGCAGAGCGCCGGACAGAGTGTGGGGGCCTTCTGAGATCAGGGACCCATGCAGAGGTCACATGCCCAGGACGCTGGCCCTGGGCGCACCTGATGGCATGCAATGACAAGGCTGCGGTTACGTCTCTAGTGGGATGGTGAAGGCACGGTTAAAACCTGAAAGAGTTGTGTATCTAGAAGGGACAAGCAGAGGCTAGCTTCTCCAGTGCAATCTGAAGGTGATCAGAGGGAGGAATGGGAAATACACTGCAGTCTCTGGTCCACAGCAGCAGACTGATTCCCTCTGAGCAGCAGCCCCAGCAGTGGGGCGGCAGGGGGCCCCTGGACCTGTCCTCTGGGAAAGACTCATCCTCACAGCGTGCTCTGTAGCCACTGGCTTTGCCATCTGGGACTCTGTCCTTATCCATCCGCCCCCTGCCATACACCACGCCTGAAGTCAGCAGTAGAGAGGCTGCGTGGTGTGGGCAGCAGCGTGCTACTTACTGGTGCCAGTTTAGGGGCCCCTGTGGGGGTGTGTTGGAATGCTTGTTGGCTTTGGCAGACTTAGCTTGCAGTTTATGTGGCTCTGCAGATTGTTTGGCTTCCGGTCCGTTTTTAGTCTTGAAGTCGCTCATCTTTACACTTGGTTTTAAGCTTGAAATCTCTCATCTTTTTGCTTTCTCTTGTCTTTGCTGGCCTGGGCCCCTCTCTGACAATGAATGGCACCCATCTGGAGGCTTTCTCAAGCAGTGAGCTTAAATGGGAAAACAACACTCTGAAGCTGTTTGCTCGGCCACTGTAGTCAGTATCTTTCTCAGGAGGCTGATTCCAAACTGCCTTTACAAATTACGGACATTGGAGCAAGAGTTTGGCACGGTGATTGGGGTACAGCTTGGGTCACTTGCATCCTAGATCGGGGAGCCTGGTTCAAGTCCCAGCTCAGCTTAGCTTCCAGCTGGTGCACACCCTTAGAAGGCAACAGATGATGGCTCAAGTACTTGGCTCCCACCACCCAGGTGAAAGGCCCAGATGGAGTTCCTGGGCTCTTGGCTTTGTCCTCGCCAAGCCCTGGATGTTGTGGGCGTTTGGAGAGTGAACCAATGGATGAAAGTCAGTCTCTCTCTCTCTCTCTCTCTCTCTCTCTCTCTCTCGTTCTTGCTCTCCCTCTCGCTCACCCTCCCTCCCTCCCTTCCTCTCGCTGTCACTCTGCCATTCAAAAAGAAAACGGAAAATAAAATTTAAAAAAGTTGCTGGAATTGCAGCTTCAGAAGTGATTGGCTTTCTCAACCTGAAAAGGCCCAAATGATAAGGCATTGCTCTCATTCGGCAGATCTGCCTGTGGACTGCTAGCTCAAGCCTGTGGTCCTCTTTCCCAAAGTGACAAGAAACTGCTAGCGCTTCCCCAGCACTGTGGTCATTTCCAACAGGGCACTTCAGTACTGGACAGCACGTCTGCCTTCCAAGGTCTTGCAGGAGGCAACAGTTTGATCAGTTTTATTGAGGAATAACTCACATAGAACAACGTGCATCCATTTAGAGTGTTTTTTTTTTTTTTAACAAATGCTGGCAAGGGTGTGGAGAAAAGGGAACTCCTATACACTGTTGGTGGGAATGGGGATTGGTGCGGTCATTGTGGAAATTGGTATGGAGAGCTCTAAAGAAATTAACCTTAGAATTGCTATATAAGGAAGCAATCACTCTACCAAAGGAAAAGAAGTTGCCACCTTGGAAAGATACAGCAGCCCCACATTTGTCTCAGCCTTGTTCACAACAGCCAAGACATGGAAACAGCCGTCAAAATAGTATTTTTTGCAACTCGAGTGTCCGTGTTGTTCCTTATTCACTATTACTGCTATTTGTTTTAGAAGGTGGGAAAACCATTTAAAAGGAAACCTGTTCTGCTTTAATGTCTTTAACTGCATGTTTTCCTGTTTGAAGAAAAGGTACTGTATTTTTATTGAAAATTGAAGTATTTTACTTATTTGAGCTGGGGGAGAGGGAGAGAGAAGGAGAGAGAGGGAGACAGACAGATCTCTCCCATCTGCTGGTTCACTCCGCAAGTGGTCATAACAGCCAGGGCTGGGCCAGGCTGAAGCCAGGAGCTGGGAACTCCATCAGGGTCTTCCAATTGGGTGGCAGGAGCCCAGGTGGTTGGGCAATCACCTGCTGCCTTCCCAGGTGCATTATCAGGGCGTTGGATCAGAAGCAGAGCGGCTGGGACAAGGACCAGTCCATATCAGTCCCATATCAGTATGGGACGCCGGAGTTTCCAGTGGCAGCTTAACTGCACTGCGCCATAACACAACCCCATCATCCATTTCTTTTGTTCCTCTGTTCCTACATCACTATCTTCTTTGGTGTTACATTGATATTTCTAGACCATTTTAATTCTTTCTTTTACCAATTTTTAAAGTTACTTTCTTAGAAGTTGCCCTGGGGATAACAGATGTCCTCTTCTAACAATCTATTACAGATTTATGCCAATTTAATTTTAAAATAACATATAAAGTTTTTTAAAACTTTTATTTAGTAAATATAAATTTCCAAAGTACAGTTTATGGATTACAATGGCTTCCCCCCCCCATAACTTCCCTCCCACCCGCACCCCTCCCATCTCCCGCGCCCTCTCCCATTCCATTCACATCAAGATTCATTTTCAACTCTCTTTATATACAGAAGATCGATTTAGTATATATTAAGTAAAGATTTCAACAGTTTGCACCCACACAGAAACACAAAGTGTAAAATACTGTTTCAGTAGTAGTTATAGCATTAATTCACATTGGACAACACACTAAGGACAGATCCCACATGAGAAGTAAGTACACAGTGACTCTTGTTGTTGACTTAACAATTTGACACTCTTGTTTAAGGCGTCAGTAATCTACCTAGGCTCTAGCCATGAGTTGCCAAGGCTATGGAAGCCTTTTGAGTTCGCCGACTTTGATCTTATTTAGACAAGGTCATAGTCAAAATGGAAGTTCTATCCTCCCTTCAGAGAAAGGTACCTCGTTCTTTGATGGCCCGTTCTTTCTACTGGGATCTCACTCACAGAGATCTTTCATTTAGGTCCTTTTTTTTTTTTTTGCCAGAGTGTCTTGGCTTTCCAATAGCATATTAAGTTTGCTCCTATATGGCCCCCGTACTTCCCTCCCTAAGCTTGTGGTATTTTTAAACCACATGCACATTACATGTTTCCACCATATCAGTCCATCAACAGTTTTAGACTTACGGCTGTATGTAGTGGTTTTTCAAATCACCGGAACAGAAAAGAGTTCTTAAAAATAGAATACACTGTTTTATAACATGCTGCAGTGACTTTTCCGTACTATTTTGTCTGTTTGCCTGTCTCTGTGTTTTCTTGGACACTGGACATTTCCCATATCATAGCGTGGCAGTTCTGGAAATCAGAATCTTCCCCTGTATAGGATCTGTTGTTATTGGAGCTGTTTCATGCATTTGTGAATGAATCTTGTAAAGTGTGCATTCTTTGTTGTGCATGCCCAATGCAGTGTCTGCTTCATTAACTTAATGGTCCTGTAAAGATCCGGCTGATACTTCTTCAGATTCTTAAGCCAGTATGTTTCCCAGCCTTTGTGTGTGTTGGAGCACAACGCCCCCAGTCAGCCAGCCAGTTGATAACACTGCCGTAGCCATCACTTCCGCCTCGGGCAGAGCTTCAAGTGTAGGCAGAGCCGGGAGCTTTGGGCCTTCCCAGGACTTTGCTGAGCAGGGCCCCAGGCCTGTGGGGGTTCCTGTCTTTCTAGATTCCCGGGATTATGTCTGAGCTTTGCAGAGCCCTCTATAGCCATCGCATTTCCTAGACTTTCTGTCTTTCTCAACTTCAGGGCTAGGCCTTTGTCCCAGTTGCTATTTACTGCCACCGGTGGCCATGATGGTAGATAGCTGCCTGTGTTTCCTTCTGACACTCCTCACCACACTGGTCAGGAAAGGCTGGGCTAGGTGAGCAATGACTCAGGCCAACCATAAGAAGAGCCTTTGGGTGCAGTCTTCCAGGGGACCAGCAGGCTGGTCGAATAATGGCCATTGTCTCAGAATGGGGCTTTGAAGGCTCTCCGTACCTGCTCTACCCTCACCAGTGGTTCCCAGGTTCCTGGGAGCCACAAAGCCCATCCAGGGCTCCTACATGGTGACAGGACCCAAACAGTTGGGCCATCACCTGCTGCCTCCCAGGGTGCACATTAGCAGGGAGCTGAAATTGGGAGCAGAGTCAGAACTCTAACCCGATAGAGTTAGAAACATACCAGGGGATTTCAATTCAATCCCATCAAGGTGGCATGTACCAATGCCATCTCACTATTCCAAGTGATCAATTTCAGTTCACAATTGATCATAATGAAAGGACTAAGAGTCAAAGGGAGCACATAAACAAGTCTAGTACCTGCTAACACTAACCGATAGAATAAATAAAGGGGAGAGTGATCCAACATGGGAGGTGAGATACTCAGCAGACTCACAGAATGGCAGATGTCCTAAATAGCACTCTGGCCTCAGAATCAGCCCTAAAGGCATTCGGATCTGGCTGAAAAGCCCATGAGAGTATTTCAGGCATGGAAAGCCAAGACACTCTGGCAAAAAGATCTCTGTGAGTGAGATCCCAGTGGAAAGAACAGGTCTTCAAAGAAGGAGGTACCTTCCTCTGAAGGGAGGAGAGAACCTCCACTTTGACTATGACCTTGTCTAGACAAGATAAGAGTCGGAGAACTCAGAGGGCTTCCATAGCCTTGGAAACTCATGACTGGAGCATAGGGAGATTACTGATGCCATAGACAGGAGTGTCAATTGGTAAAGTCAACAACAGGAGTCACTGTGCACTTACTCCTCATGTAGGATCTCTGTCCTTAATGTGCTGTACATTGGGATTTAATGCTATAACGAGTACTCAAACAATATATTTCACCTTGTGTTTCTATGGGGGTACAGACTGTTGAAATCTTTACTTAATGCATACTAAACTGATCTTCTGTAAAAAAAAAAATTATCAATTCCCAACTTGACTCTCACTGGGATTAAACATGACAATAGGTCTGATCTGATTTCATCATCATTTAAAAAAATCATCTATTATTTTCACTTTATGTTTCTGTGTGGGAGCAAACTGTTGAAATCCTTACTTAATGTGTGCTAGGCTGATCTTCTGTATGTTAAGATAATTGAAAATGGATCTTGATGTGAATGGAAGGGGAGAGGGAGTGGGAGGGGGGAGGGTTGTGGGTGGGAGGGACGGTATGGGGGGGAAGCCATTGTAATCCATAAGTAGTACTTTGGAAATTCATATTCATTAAATAAAAGTTAAAAAAAAAAAGAACTCTAACCCGAGCGCTCCAATGTGGGATGTGGGCAACCCAAGAGGTGTCAACCCCTGAGCCCTGAGCAGGGCCTTCTCCATCTCTGTGAGTTGGTCCTGGTGGGCCTGCCTCCAGGGGACCTCTAGTATCCTTTTCAATCAGCGCCCATCATGTGCAATTCTTTCCCTCAGTACAGTTGATTCTAAAGCCTGGCCTGCCCAGGGGGATGGGAGGAGCATGTGGAAAATATGAAAACGTTCCTGCCTCCCAAGGGCCCACACGGTTCCTCTCTAATAAGCCTTTCTGGGGATTGCCCTCCCGGGGCCCTGGAGTCCCTGAAGCATCTTGGTGTCTTCCTTGCAACGGTGGTCCCAGCCTCTTCTCGCAGCTGCCACTCTGCCTCGTACCCTCAGCTTCTGCTCTCCTACTCTCCTAGATCAAGGCTCCAGGGAGGCCCCTGAGTGTGTCATACGGAATTTCCTGGTGAGAGGTGGGTGAAAAGCCAGCTGGTTCCTACAGGTGGTTCTGAAGCCAGCTGGGGAGGCTGGGTGCACACCTGGCTATGAGGAGCTGGGTCTTGGCAGCCTGCCTTCCCAGGAGTCAAGGCAACTTTTGTTGCCTTTGTCCACTGGGCTGATGAAAGAACTCTGCCAAACTGTAGCCAGGAGCTAGCTGGGAGCGGGGGGTTCCAGAGAACTCATGGACATCTCCAGGAGTCAAGATGAGACATCTGCAGCTTACAGATCAGCTGGCCCAGAAAGGGACAGAAATCTGGAGGCACTGGGAGCGGGCAGTCACAGCTTGACCCTGTGTCAAAGCTGCACACCTCGAGTTGTACAGTCTGCATGAGTGAATCGATAGTAGATATTTAGCACATGCACCTAGAGTCGTGTTTACCTGAGTGCCTGGGGGAAGAGTTCATGGTCTCTGTAGCCCTAGCCTGTGCAGGAGACTGGATGCAGTTGCGTGCCAGCAGCTCACAGGGCATCTTCAAATGCATGAAGACCTTTGCCCATGCACAAGGGGCAGGGAAGGCGGGCTGCTGTCCATGCGAACAGTCGGTAACGAGCCAGAGAGGGACGAGGTATGTGTTTGAGGAGGAGGAGGGTTCCATCCTCAAGAAGGTGCAAGGGGAGACATGTGCTGGGGCAAAGGCTGCAAGAACAGGAGATTCGTGGCATGGGCATGGGCAGGGGCTTTAATTTGCACCAGGAAAACTGGCTCAGGCATTCCCTCCGGGGGCACCCGGGGGTGAGCAAAACCACTTCCCTGGCACAGAGGGGCAGGGCCGGGTTGGCAGCAAGGAGGAAAACCCATGTGTACACCACGGGCTACTGAGCAGGCCCTGGCCACTGTGTGGTACATCTGGGGATGCTGGGGTCCAGCCCTGGGGCCATACCTGGGGGCACAGGGGCCTTGTGCTCCCTGCACAGCTGATCGAGATGTGCCTTCCAGATAACCCTGGAGGAGAAACCCTGGCCAGGAGGTTGTGGCAGCACTCTTTATCCAGGCACCCGTGTCAGCGCCAGGACCTGGGGGCCACAGTGTGAAAAACACAGGGAGGAACAGAGAGAGGTGGTGCGGAGGCCAGGGCAAAGCTGGCCTTGAGTCCGTGCGGGCGGTGCCCAGACAGGACAGCTGAAGGGGGCACTGCCGGTGCCATCCGTAGACCCCTTGGTGTGGTGCTCAGCTATGCCAGGTCCCAAGTCTTGGCTGCACCATGGTGCCCGGGCAGGGTTGGTCCACGAGCAGCTATGCATTGCGACCAAGCCCTCAGACCCGATGTTCCAAGCTGTGGTGACACCAGAAGGTGTGGGTTTGGTGGCCCAGGTGTTGGGGATTCAGAGTGGGCTCGAGGGTGGGCAGGCAGAATCGAGGGAGACTGGCCCCGGCATCATGGCCATCTTGTCTGAGTCTTGTGTCTGACCTGCTGTGCAGGGCACATGGACTACACAGCAGACCCCGCCTTGCCTCTGCTGCTTCTGCTGCTGCTGCGGAAGCCTCCTCACCTCCATCAGGGCACCTTCCTTCCCCGTCTGCACATTCCTTTGAAAGCATTTACAGTTTATGAATCCCCTCACGGAAAATCCACCCAGTCACTGCAGAGGAAGTCACGGCAGAATCTCACCTCCTCTTCCTCTTACCCAACCTCCAGCTCTGTTTTAGCCAGCACCAACACTGGCCTCCACAACCCCCTGCCTTTGTGCATTCCATCCTTGCCTCCCTCTCCCTCCTTCCCTGGGATCCTTTTCTTCTCCTACAGGCCATGCCTCTCCAGGCTGAGTTAAGGTTCATTCTCTTGGCATCGTGCAAGGAATCATAGTGCACGCCAGTGCCAGTTGTTTGCCACCTCCCAAAGGGGTTCTGAATCCAAACAGCAAGACGGCACCTGCTCCAGTCATGCACGCTGCAGCGAGTTTTCCCCCAGTTTCTGTGCTAGGGACTGTTGCCTTTCCAGGGTGAGGGACACCCAAGTCCATTTGCTTCATCTGAAGTGCTTGGCTGGTCATGAATTTCCTGGTCCAGAAAGCTGGAGTGTCATTAGTGATGGCTGTCCGTCTTCAGGCAGCCAGGAGCCAGGACCTCAATCTGGGTATTCCACATCGGTGGCCGCGACTCAAGTGCTTGGGCCACTACCAGTTGGCATCAGCAGGAAGCTGAAACCAGGAGCGGAGCTGGGACTGGAACCCAGGCACTCTGAGATGGGATGTGTCATCTCAAGTGGCATCTGAACCACTATGCCAAGTGCCCACCTTGGTTTCTTCAAATATTCCTTTCAGCACTTCTGTTCTCCCTTCTGAGAATCAACAACATGTTTGTTGGTCTCCTCAATGATGTCCCACAGGTCTCTCAGGCTCTGCTCATTTTTCTTCATTCTTTTTTCGTCCCTCTCTGCCTGGATGATTTAAGTTTACCTATCTTCCCGGTATTAGTCATTTCTCCTGTCTGTTCAGGTCGGCTGTTGAAGACAGCATTGTGTGCTCCTCACTTCACTTTTGGGACTTTCTGGCTCCGTAGCTGCTACTTGGTTGCCTTTTTCATAACTCCTAGGGCACTGTTGATACTGCCATGTGTTGAGACGTTGTTCTCTGGATTTCTTCAAGTTTCTTTGCTTGGTGCCTCCTGTCCATCCTTAGGGAATCCTGGGGTAGGTACAAACAGACAAGCGCAGTTCCTTGAGAGCTAAGGCTTTTCTCCTCCTCCCTGAACCAAGAACCGCACTTGACTTGTGGGTCACCTTGACTTCAAGGTCACTGCTGTGCTGGGGAGGGAGGGCTATGGGGCAAGGCTAAGTTGGAACACCAGAAAGTTCACCTACCCTGCTTACGTCACCGTTATCTTGATCCAGTGTTTGGTTGCTGGAAATCTTTGAGTGTTCTTGTGAGTTCTCACAAAGTGTACTCACACAGTGTTTCGTCGCTTTCTGGTGTTTCTGTGGAGAGATGGGCCCTTAGAGCTTCCTTTTCTGCCATTTTTGTTATTCCTAGGTCTTTCCTTAAAGGGTGGAGGAGGGGCAGGCATTTGATGCAGAAATTAACACTCCACATGGAACATCCATGCCCCCTATTAGAGTGCCTGTGTTTGACTCCTAGCTCTGCTTCCAATCCAGCTTCCAGCTAATGTACACCCTGGGAGGCAGGAGATGATGGCTCAAGTACATGGGTCCCTGCCATCAATGTGGGAGACCTGGATTGAGTTCTTATCTCTTGGTCTTAAATTGGCCCAGCCCTGGCGCATGCTGTCTCCCTCTCTCTCTCTCTCTCTCTCTCTCTCTCTCCAAATTAATAAAAATAAATAAATGTTGAAAGAATGCAGGAAATGTCGGGCTGGCAAGTAGCACCAGGAGGAAGGACATGTCACGGACCCCACCTCCCATCCTTGAGAGGAAAAGTGGGTTTTCCCTGGAAAGGAAAGGGCTGTGAGAAAGCAGTGTCCTTGGGGCCACAGCCTAGCCCCATTGAGGAGGAGGGTGGAGGATGCTTTGAGAAGGAATTTGTCATGCATGATGAGCTGCAGAGGACACACAGGAAGGGTTGGGATGGGGGCAGCTTTGGGGGCAGGGTGTAATTTTGCCTGGGGCATGGCTGTCCAGACACTGGTGCTTTGAGACGAGGCTGCAATTCCAGTCTCATCAGGGGTTTTAAAAATCAAGAAGGGATGCCAGGTTTTACGAGTTCCATTTAACATCCTTGAGATTTGGAATACTGTTTTTCTCCTCCCGTCACACAGTATGCTTAATTGCATCGGTAGGAGTCATCATTCCAGTCATTCTTGGATTCCTGTTTGCTGCATTATACCTTGTAGATACTAACGGATTGGCTTTGCCTGTATTCGAGATTTTTGCTTCATCATTCTTTATGTGTGTGCTGTTGATCTCTGGTTTTAGTTTTCGTGTTATGCTGGCTTGAGGAGGCCATGGGGTTCAGGAGTGAACCAGAGAGATGTTGTTCCTTCCCTTGCAGACTTTCAGTATTTGAGGAGACATTTTTCATGTTTTAGGGAGGTAACAGTCTGATGGATTAAAATAATTGTTCTTAAAAGCCCCTGCATTAAAGGTGGGATGCGATTTATTTTTAAGTGGAGATCCATGGACTCTTCGGAAATGGAACACTTGTATGTGCATCCCCTTACCCTTTTTGGGTCAATGTCTTTTAAGCCAGACTTTATTAAGTTTTCCATTTCATCAGATTTATAAGTGTACATCTCTCCATCTAGTGCAAACACACCTCATGGGCGTGTAGCCTGTGTGGAGTCCATGCCATGAGCAGGAGGCGAGAGGAAGACAGAGGGACACGATTTTTAGATACAGCCTATGGTGTGAGAAGGCTCTGCATATGAACCTCTGATGCACACATCCGTCCGAATGAGATGGCACACTCGAAGATCAATGAGACTACTCCCGTGTGGGTGAATGAAACCACACACTCATGGGTTCAAGAGACTTCACATGCATTGGTGAATGAGAGCACACATGTGTTTGTTAATGAGACTGCACATGTATGATTGATGAGATCACACATGTGTGGGTGAATGAGACTGCACACAAGAGTGTGAATGAGACTACACACATTTTGATGAATATGACTGCACATGTGTAGGTGAATCAGACTGCAGACAAGTGGGTGAATGAGACCACATGCATGTAGGAGAATATGACAGCTCATTTATGGGTGAAGGAGAAGGCACACATCAGTATGAATGAGACAGCATATGTGTGGGTGAATGAGACTGCACACTTGTGGGTGAAAGAGAACGCACATTTCTGGGTGAATGAGACTTCACAATGTGTGGGTGAATGAGAGCCCTCAGAGTTTGCTGGTCCCCACCTGCTTGCATCTTCCCCAGCCAAGGCACGGACCTCACAGGGCAGAGACACCATGTACCCACCACGCCCTGCCTCAGTTCCTGACCCCCTGAATATGTGTGCATAACCTATGGCGGTTTTAAACTGCTAATGTTTTGTGGTAATTTCTTGTGTAGCTACAATAACTGGAGCAAATAGCATTTGCTACGACAGCAACACAAGAAAATCATGATTGCTAACGCTTACGTGGCACTGAGTTTGTTATGGGTTTTTCTTCCAGGTACTTGTCTTACAGACTCAATTGCTTCTCATGGCAACCCTCTTTGTGGTAAGATGTGCGCACTCTTACCCTCCCCACTCCCCAGACAACAAAGCCTAGGTCCAGTGTCGCTCCCCCATTTGCGGAGGAACGACACTAGACCCTGCGCTGTTCTTTCTGCCCGGCCCTTCCCGGGTTAGCTGCCGGTCCCTCACTCACAGAGGAACGACACCGTCCCGGGTTAGCTGCCAACCCCTCCACCTCCGTGGAGGGGCGGCACCCCCCACCGCTTTCCCCGCTTCCGCGGAGGAGCGGCACACTGCCGGCCGGCTCTCTCAGGGGCTGCTCAGATGTTCCTCAGGTGTTCCTTCAGATGTTCCTGGTGCATGTTGTCTCTCTCCTCCTTTATAGTCCTCTTCCACCAATCCCAACTCTGCTACCCACACGCTGAGCACGCTGCTCTCCAATCAGGAGCAGGATTAGCTCCTGCAGCTTATCAGTCAAATTGGCGAGAGGCAGCTGTGTAGAGGTTGTTTGGTCTCTCTCAGCGCCATATTGTGGGAGAGCAGATGCATAGAATAAGTCTTAATTCCAGTAACTTAGTCTAGTCTCAGTTGCTCCCCACAGTCCAGGGCTGCTGGAGGATTGGTGCAAAGTCATGTGACTATCGTGGGGCTGCACCACAGCCGATTTCCGACCTTCTAGATTGATCACAAGGTAGCAAAGGGCTTCCTGTGGCAAGAGAGACCAAAGCCCAAGGTGCCAGTGTCCCTCAAGCTTCCACTTGTGGCATGAGCTAACTGTGCCTCTTGCAAATACAAGGCACATGGTGGAGGTCAGATCCGCGCAACAGAGGAGAAATCAGCCCTACCTCCCATCAGGAGGAACGAACAGCAGTCACCTTTTAAAAAAGATTTATTTCTTTGAAAGACAGAGTTAGAAAGTGAAGGAGAGAGAGAGAGAGAGAGAGAGAGAGAGAGAGAGAGAGAGAGGTCTTCAGTCCACTGGTTCACTCCCCAAATGACCATAACCGCCAATGCTGGGCCGGGCTGAAGCCAGGAGCCAGGAGCTTCTTCCTGGTCTCCAACGTGGGCACAGGGGCCCAAGCACCTGGGTCATCCTCCGTTGCTTTCCCAGGTACATTATCATGGAGCTGGATTGGAAGTGAAGCAGTCAGGATTCAAACTGACATCCATATAGGATGCCGGCATTGCTGGTAGCAGTTTTATCTGCTACACCACAAACCCGGCCACAAGTAATCACTTTTGAAAGGCACAAACAGGGATGGGAGGAATCTGTTATCACTTTACAAGGCATCACAGTGACCATCACTAATTCTTTTCTTCATTATTTTATGGCACAGTAATATGGTTTATAGTATGTATTTCTGAGAAAGTTTAAATCGGGTACTTCTGCATCTTTTTAAAAGGAAACCTTTTGCTAATTAAAATGGGAATTTTACTTTTTCAATTAAAGTCAGATAAAATTCCTAGATTTTGCTGTTCTGAGTTTATAGCAGAGCTCTGAATGGGTTTTGAGGATATGGAAAACTTGCTTATTGGGCTGTTTTGAAGGTCCCAGCTTGCGAACATTCAATAATTCTTCCAATTTTCAAATAAAGAATGTGACTTTTAAAAGTATTGCGTGTGGTGGACACATCAAATAAATGTGATGTTAAGTAGCATCAGTGTGGCTTATAAGGCATCTGTGATGCTAATCCTATCTCATCTTCTGGAGTTTATGTGATTATGTCATACCGGAACATTCTCTGTCGACAAAGAATGTTTATTGCTTGGTGTTACAATACATTAAAATGATCAAGGGTCACAAAAAGATATGTGTCCATACTACTTTATCTGGAATCTTTACAGAGCATAGCACCCCAAGGTAGATTACTGTCATGCCTTGTCTATGCTGCCTGTCTCAATACTTGATGTAATGGATATTACAGCTTGTCACATAATCCAAGTTTATCTCCCAAACTTGTAAATCTCTGGAACTTGGTTCTCTTTTTTTTTCTATTTCAAGCAGTGCTTTACTGCTGTAACATACCCAAACTGTATCCATAATTTCACACAAAAAGAGAGAAATTTCTGGAATTACCATTGCATTGCAGGGCTTCGATTTTTATTTTGTACAGTTAACCTAGACCTAAAGCCATACCCCTAGCAAACACTGATTACATATGTGAAAATACTTGAAACATTTACTAGGTAATTGAAAGAAATCACAAAAGGGGTGGTCCATGACCTTATCTGTGGAAAACAGAGCCAGGCAACTCGGATACACATATGCTTTCATTTTTCTAGTATGGAAATACCATCTTCATTTTCACTTGCAAATGACGCTGATGCATTGATGATTTTATTGATGATGTTGTGACTGTGTTATTCCTTTTTGACACGCATAAAATATTTCATACAGCAGACTAGAGAATTGTCAATATCATTACATGGCTTCAGAAAATGTTAGGAATAAATTGGGAAGATAACAGATGACGACTGGAGTGCAAATTAAGTTTCTGCTGTCTTAGAAATATCTTGGTTTGCTTGAGACAAAAACTGGAAGTACTTTGTTCAGCAAAGGCACTAATTTATTTCTTTTCTTTTAAGATGTTATTTATTTATTTATTTGGGAGGTAGAGTTACAGACAGTGAGAGGGAAAGACAGAAACATCTTCCATTCATTGATTCACACCTTAAATGGCTGCAACAGTTGGAGCCTGGCTAATCCGAAGCCAGGATTTTCTTCCGGGTATCCCATGCGGGTGCCATCTTCCACTGCTTTCCCAGGCACCAGCGGAGAGCTAGATCATAAGAGGAGCAGCCGGCACTTGACGAATTCCTTACATGTCCCATCTCCAAATACAACCACACGGGGGTTAGGACTTTGACAGGGAATTTGGGAGAGGACAAAACAATCCATCCACAGTACCCATTAACTGACACATGTGGTGACCACAACTGTCAGCTGTCATGATACAAATGCATCATGAACTATGTGTGAGAGAGGGTGCGGTCAACTTACAGGAGGACGAGCTATTGATGGTCCTGAGAACATCAATGCAATGGTTTGTATCTGCTCTGCTAGGATGAAGTTTCTTTCTGTCTTTATGGTCTCTGAGTGGACTGACTGCCTGTGATAACACATCCCATTCTGCTGCTATGCATATTAATCACTAAAAATGATTTCTAGCTTTGTGGAGACCTTTTCTGGATGGCAGGCGAGTTTTCTGAGAGAGGGAGCAGGGGTGGGGTGGGGGAGAAAGAGCCTGAGCGAGTCCCTTACCCACTGGTTCTCTCTCCAAATGCCAGGAGTCTCTGCCCTAGAGAAAGTTGCTCAGCCTAGGGCCAGACTCAGGATTGGGCCCCACACCCTTGTGCCACGGTGAGACGTCCCTGGAGGCACAAAGCGCTGCATGGCCTGCGCCACCAAGGACAGCTGGTTGAACAAGGAGGCTATGGAAATCTGAAGCAGACCAGAGTTTTCGGCAGCTATTCGGCTAAAAGGGAAGGGAAAGAGAAGTCACGTGAGAGGGGCTAAGTTCACGCCCAGGGCCCTGAGTCCTGCCGCGGCCCCCCTCCCCGCCCTGCCGCGGCCCCCTGCAGTCCTTGGGCCTAACCCTCCAGTGTGCAGCTCAGCAGGCCTCAGTAGTCAGGTGTGGCAGTGACCAGGTCCCCTCCTTCGACTTCACACTGAAATGTCTCCAGGTGTCCACCAGAGGGCGCCCTCTGCCAGAGACTAGCGCCGTCCCCGGCTGCGTGCCTGCCTGCCTGTACCGACCCCCACCCCCGACCCGGGCCGCCGCCTGCCCCTTCTAGAACGTACACGAGCAGCTGGCTGCCAATCACTGTGAGCGCCCTGCGGACCGCCCCTCTGAAGGGCCGGGCACCTGGAGCCAGGCATCTGAGGGCAACCTCTGCCTCCGTGGCAGACACGAATGACGCCGAAAGTCGGCTGGTGGGGATTCAGCTGAGGCAACTTTGCGCTCGAGCCTCTGGCCTCCCGGGCTAGCCGAGGCTCCTCACCGTCTCCTGGCGCCACGCTCGCCCACAGCACCCGCTCCCGCCATTTGGGCCGGTGCTCTCAGACTGCCTCCTCCAGCCACCGTCGGCTCCCCGACTCCTCTCTCTGTCCTCTGCCCCCAGGGCGCTCCTTGCCTGCCCGAGGCCACCCTCAGCCCCGTCCCTCGGCCCCGTCCCTCCGCCCTGGGGTGCGCCTTGGAAAGGATACCACTCCTGCACCTGGCGCCCTGCCGCGGTGGACGCCTGGGCTGAGGCAGAGGCCTCGCCACCTTGCCCTGCGGCCTGCGACAGCCCTCGGCTCGAGGAGCGCCCGCCCCCTCAGCAGGGCCCGCTGCTTCTGGGCCGGTCCAGCTGCTGGCCCATTCCCGGCCGCCTGCGTCCCCGGCATCGTCCGAGCCCCTGTCGGGGGCATGCATCGAGGCTCTGCTGCCTCCTGACGCCCACGGCAAAGGCTTCCCGCCTGCTAGAGTCCGCTGAGGGACTGGGGCTCTGGGGCGAGCTTGGCGCCCAGCTCCGGCCCTTCCACAGAACGCCACAGGGGTGAGCCCCGCGCCTGCGCCGGGAGGCCCCTGGGAAGGCGCCCCTGTGGTGGAATGAGAAGGCCATGCCAAGATGGCCGCTGGCGAGCCAGCGCCAGTTACTCAGGAATGGCTTGGAAACCCACCTGGCGACGGAGCCAGCCTGGCAACAGGCTGTGATTGGATGGCTTCGGAGACTGCCTGGCAACAGGCTGTGATTGGTTGGGGCACAGACCGCCCCTTGACCAGATTGGCTGCCTCGGCTATTTAAGCTGCTGAACCGACTGAAATAAACGCGTCTGCGGGCTGCTAGCCTCTGGCCCGCTTTCACGCGACTCCCGGGTCTGTGTGGTGACAGACCCCATGCCTCTTGCCCGCATCACGCTCCTCCTCTCAGAACGAATGCACTTCCACACGCCCCCAGGTGTTCCGGACTTGCTGAGCCCGCACTGCGGCCTGCTGTCCCCTGGGAAGGCGCCCCCACGTGTTCCGGGCGTGCTGAGCCCGCGCTGCGGCCTGCTGGGCCTGGAGATCCCTTGGGTTCCGGAGGGGCCTCGGCTCCTGGCGAAGCCCGGCCCTTGGTCCCTGACACCAGCTGGGCTGCCCAGGGTGCCTGCGCCACCAGGCCCGGCCGAGTGGCCTCTCGGAACAGGGTTGGTTCCCTGCAAGCCCGCCACGAGGCTGGGCTCGTGCCGGCCTCGCCTCAGCGCCTGTCACCCGCCTTCCTTGAACTCTCCTTTCCTGGACCCCGTGCGCCCTGCCCCCGACTCCAGGGGGCACCCGGGAGACACGCAGCCCGCACAGCGATTTTGGGGAGGCGGCCGCTGGAGCGGGGATTGGGCGTCTGCACAAGGCCAGGGACAGACTGGGAACGGGCAGGCTGGGCACGGGTCTTGTGGGCCGCACTGGACACTCCCTGGCGCTGAGTGGAGGGGCATGGGCAAGAGAGACAATGACAGGAGAAGAGCAGGAGGCCTTCGCGGCCTGGACTGGCTAGACCAGATAAGGCAGCCTGCGGGGAGCCGTGGCAAGGGCCTGTTGAGGGGAGGACCAGTGGGAAAGGGTCGTGAGCATCCCTTCTGGGTGTGGGCGGGGGTCTCACTGTCAGTCTCTTCATGCCAAGTCACGTACCTTATGTAGCAGTAGCTGCCCGTGCCACCCAGGTGCAGGCACGGAAACCCCAAGAGCCTAGGTAACAGTCCTAGAAAATGACCAGGTGTTGTAGTCCGAGTTTGAGGTGATTCATGTACACATGAGTGTATGTGATTAAAAGTGTCCGTAATGGTAGCAGCGCCCAAGTTTCGGACAATTGAACACTCAGCTCTCGGGAGCCCACATGAGCTAGCGCCCCAGCACCAGCGCGCTTCTCTCCCCTTCACCTGTTGAGAGAATCCACTTATTTATTTATTGTTTTATTTATTGAATTACCGATTTGAAAGATTTACAGAGAGAGAGAGAGACCATCCATCCGCTGGTACACTCCCCAAACGGCTGCAATGGCCGGGGCTGGGCCAGGCTGAAGCCAGGAACCTAGATCTCCCACGTGGATGTCAGGGACCCAAGCGCTTGGGGTCATCTGCTGCTGCTTTCCCAGGCACATGTGCAGGGAGCTGGATTGGAAGTGGAGCAGCCTGGACTCGAACCCATGCCCATATGGTATGCTGACACTGCAGGTGGAGGCTTAACCTTCTTGCCATAGTGCTGGCTCCATGTTCAACATTTTTACTTGTTAACCATTTCCACGTCTTTGTTTTGGAGAATGTTTGTTACTTGATTGAATTATTTGGACAGATTTTTTTTTTCTTCTTTGCCATTGATTTGTTTGAATTCCTTAAATTTTCTGAATATTATTCCCTTGTCAGATGTATAGCTGGTAAATATTTTCTCCCACTCTGTAAGTTGTCTCTTCACTCTATTGATTGATGCTTTGGCTGCATAAAAGCTTTTTAGTTTGAAGAAATCTCTTATCTAGTTTTGTTTTTGTTTCCTGTGCTTGTGGGATCTGATCCAAAAAAAAAAAAAAAAAAAAGCCTTACCCATTGTAATGTCCTGAAGCTATTTCCCTATGTTTTTGTTTCTCTTTTACACATTTATTTCTTTATTGGAACGGCAGAGTTACAGAAAGACAAGACAAGAAAGACAGAGACAGAGACAGAGTGAGAAAAAAATCAGTCTGTCATCAGTTGGTTCACTACACAAATGGCCGCAATGGCCAGAGCTGGGCCATTCTGAAGGCAGGAGCCAGGAGCTTCCTCCAAGCCTCCCATGTGGGTGCAGGGGCCCAAGTACTTGGGCTATTTTCTACCGCATTCCTCTGGTGTGTTAGTAGGGAGCAGAACTGGAAGTGGAGGAGCTAGGATTTGAACTGGCATCCATAGGGGATGCTGGTGCCACACGAGGCGGCCTCACCCACTACACTAAAGGGCCAGCACTTCCCCCATTTTACTTCTAGTAATTTTATGGTTTCATGTCTTACATTTGGCTCTTTGATCCACTTTGTGTGGCATTATGATACATGGTGAGAGATAGGTTCTGGTTTCATTCTTCTGCCTGTGGCCATCCAATTTTCACAGCATCAATTGTTGGAAAGACTGTCTTTCCTCCAATGTATGTTCTCAGCACCTTTGTCAAAGACCCGCTGGCTGGAGAAGTGTGTGTTGTATTCTGCTCCATTGGTCTGTGTTTCTGTTTTCACGCTAATACCATGCTGTCTTCATTGCTGTGCCTTCCTAGTGCATGTCAAAATCTGGTAGCATAATGCCTCTTGCTTTATCCTTTCTTGATGAATAATGCTATGGTTATTTGGAATCTTTTGTGATTCCATACAAATCTTAGTAGCAGTTTGCCTACTTCTGTGGCAAATGCCATAGGTATTGTGATTTAGATTGCACCAAGTTGCACATCATATATTGTACATATTAATGATACTGATTCTTGCCCTCTATGTAAACAGGATGTCTTCCCACGTTTTGGGTCACCTTCAAATTCTTTAATCCATATTTTGTACTTTTCAAGGTAGATTTCTTTTACTCCTTTCTGGGTAAATTTGTAGGTTTCTTTAGCTATTAGAAATGGGATAGGCTTTTTTATTTTTTTCAGAAGAGCCGCTGTTAGTGTGCAATGATGCCACTACTAGTGTTTGTACATTGACTCTGTATACGGCAACTTTGCAGAATTTGTTTATTAATTTTAGCAGTTTCTGGTGGAGAATTTGGGGGTTCTATATATAAGATCATGTCATCTCTGAGCAGGGACGATATCATGTGGGGGGTTGTTTGCTCTTGTTTTTCTACTTAGTTAAAATACAGGGATAGTATGCTTCTTTGAGATCATTCTGCCTTTCTAAAATTAGTTGAGGGGCTGACGCTGTGGCATAGAATGTTAAGCATCCCACATGGGCACAGCTCAAGCCTGGCTGCTCTACTTGCAGTGCAGCTCCCTGACAATGTGCCTGGGATAGCAGTGGAGGATGGCTCGAGTGCTTGGGCCCCTGCGCCCACATGGGAGACCTGGAAGAAGCTGCTGGCTCCTGGCTGCCTGGCCTAGCCCTGGTTGCTGCAGCCATTTGGAGAGTGAGCCAGCGGATGGAAGATCTCTTTGTCTCTCTCTCTCTCTGCCTTTCAAATAAATAAATCTTTTTTTCAAATAAGAACAAAAGTTAGTAGAGAGTGGTTTCGTGTGGCCTACCCCATGATCTAATACTGAAGACTATCTCACGTGCTGTAGTAGAGGAAGTGTATTCTGTAGACGTTGAATGATCTGTACACGTCCATGAGGTCTAGGGTGTGGTTTAAGTTCTGTTTCTTCTGTCTGGATAATCTGTCCACTGCTGAAAGTGGTGTGTTATGGACCCCGATATTATTGTACTGGAGTCTCTCTCTCGCTTTTGGTCATGTTAGTATTTTCATGAAGTATTTGGGCGCTCCAATATTGGGTGTACATATACTGAGAATTGCTATTTCCTCTTGCTGAACTGAACCCTTTATCATTATATAATGGTCTTCCTTTTGCTGCTTTTTCATTTTAAAAACATTTTATCCACTCTAAGTATAGCTAGTCTTGATTTCTTTTGGACCTCATTGACAAGGACATTTTATTCCATCCTTTCACTTTCAGAGTGTGTGTGTCCTTAAAGGTGAAGTGAGTTTCCTGTAAGCACATCCTGTGTATTTTTAAATAGGTTGTCTTCAAGCCCCCTAATCCTTGCTGCTGTTTGATTTATTCCACTATTGACACTTTCTATCACACTTTTAATTTCACTTAGTGTACTTTTCAGCTCAAGGATTTCTGTTGGATTTTATTTCAAAGTACTTCCAAACTTCTATCTCTCTAAGCCTCTGATAGACTATTAAATCATTTCCCTGTGTTCTCTTGATGTTCATTAATTTCCCCTGAAATAGCTATTTTGGGACCTTCATCTGAGCATTTGAAACGTTCAGTCCTAGTTGGTTGGGTTTGTTTGTCAAGATGACAACGGTATCCACGGAAATAGGTCTGTCCCACCATAGCAGATCTACCCACCTGAGTCTGGGGCCCGTCTAGAGGCTCCGTCTCTGAGCAGTAGCCTGAGGATAGAGGCCGCCTTTGAGCTTCATGTGGTGTGTCACCGTGGCAGGCCTGGTACTGAGCCCCAAATCAATGTCCTGAGATCACTTTCCTGCCTACTTCCCAGCAACTGGAGTCTCTCCCTGCTATCTAGCAAAGATTGGGGGAGGGGTGGTTGAGGCGATCCCTTGGCCATCTGGCTAAGGAGAGCCCAAAGGATCGTCTTTCAGGTACATACCCGGAGCGTGGCACTGTGCTGCACCAGAGCAGGCTGGGCACGGGTGTCAAATCTATGATCTTAGGTACCTCTGCCTCCCCTGAGTCGGAAGTGAGCTACCTCTCTCCATGCTGTGCTTCTTGGGATGGGAGAGGGTTGATGTGGCACTCTTCTTTCCTGCTTTCTTCAATATGTCTCCTCTTACTATGATAAGAAGCAGACACTATCGTCTCTCACCTGGCTTCCTCAGCTCTCTTAGTGATGGTGACCTGGGATCACTGTGAGTTTTTGTTCAAGTGGTTGTCTCTATGCAGAAGTGGGTCTTCCTTTGTTGCCCTCTTGCACTGCTCCCCCCGCCCCCCGAATTTTAACATACATCTCGGCTTCTCACCTTCCTCACAGCACTGTGTACAGAGCAAACATTTAACATTTTGGGACCGGTGCTGTGGTACAACCTGTTAAAGAGCCCCAGCCTGCAGCCCTGGAGTCCCGTAAGGGTGCCAGTTCCGGTCCCGGCTGCTCCACTCCCAATCCAGCTCCCTGCTTATGTGCCTGGGAAAGCAGTGGAAGATATCCCAAGCCCTTGTGCCCCTGCACCCATGTGGGAGACCCGGAAGAGGCTTCTGGCTCTAGCTTCTGAAGCCATTGTGAACATTTGGGGACTGAACCAGCGGATGCAAGACCTCTCTCTCTGTCTCTACCTCTCTCTGTAACTCTGTCTTTCAAAAATAATTAAAAAGTTTAACATTTTGACATATTCCCATTTATATTTCCTCATCATTTGTGCTTTAGACTCTGTTGTATACAGAGCTCAGGGAGAAATTTTGATAAACTTGTGCATTATAGAGGCTCCTCCCATGGTTTCTTTCCTAAAATTAGATGTCTTACTAGGACCTTAGAGAAATGCTTCTGCTGCTGTCTATGGCTCTGTCTGCAAAAATGATCTTGATCTTCCTTCCATTGGCACCCCTGTAGCACAGCCCAGGGATTAAGTCAGCTATTGCCATCGGAGGTTTGTAACACTGACGATACTGATCTGAGGCTTTCTAGAAAAGGACACTTTTACACATAAGCAGAGTCTAGAGTCCCTTTCCAAGTAATGCATGCATGCTTGGGCACACACACACACACACACACACGCAGTGAAAATGCCTGATGGTATTCAAGTAGTGAAAGGCCTTTAAGAGGGAAGTGGGGCAATGTAGATCTTCCGCGAGGCTTCAACACAGCCTCCTTAGCTTGGAGGAGATTTAGATATGATGTGCAGTAACAGTGATGCCTGGTGGGAAAGAAGTGAATGAGCCAGTGGAAAGAGTGGCCACGGGAAAGTGTTGGAGGAGACACCTGCTGTCTGCCATGTGACGCAGAAGCACAACTGAACCAGAGGCAATTAAAAGAGGAGAAAAGTTCTTTAGGAAGTGCTCCTTGAGGGGAGCTGGGGAAATGCACCCCCCCCGCTTCCTCTAACTGCAAGAGTTGGGCCTCCTTGGCCTCCTCCTCCCCCACCCATCAGAAGTGTCAGTTGTACATTATGATGTCTGAGGCATCTGAAGACTCCCATTGGCTGGGGGGCACACCCTGCTGACCAATGAAAGCTGAGGTTGTTGGCTCTTCATTGTTGTGCAGAGAGTATATTTTTTTTAATTTATGTTATGTTATTTTTTCTTTTTTTTGAATTTATTTTTTATTTAGTAAATATAAATTTCCAAAGTACAGTTTATGGATTACAATGGCTTCCCTCCACATAATTTTCCTCCCACTCACACCCCTCCCATCTCCTGCTCCCTCTCCCATTCCATTCACATGAAGATTCATTTTCAATTCTCTTTATATACAGAAGATCGATTTAGTATATATTAAGTAAAGATTTCATCAGTTTGCACCCACACAGAAACACAAAGTGTAAAATACCGTTTCAGTACTAGTTATAGCATTACTTCACATTGGACAACACATTAAGGACAGATCCTACATGAGAAGTAAGTACACAGTGACTCCTGTTGTTGACTTAACAATTTGACACTCTTGTTTATGACGTCATTAATCTCCCTAGGCTCTAGTCATGAGCTGCCTAGGCTATGGAAGCCTTTTGAGTTCCCCGACTTCGATCTTATTCCGAAAGGGTCATAGTCAAAGTGGAAGTTCTCTCCTCCCTTCAGAGAAAGGTACCTCCTTCTTTGATGACCCCGTTCGTTCCACTGGGATCTCACTCGCAGAGATCTTTCGTTTAGGTCTTCTTTTTTTTTTCCAGGGTGTCTTGGCTTTCCATGCCTAAAATACTCTCATGGGCTCTTCAGCCAGATCTGAATGCCTTCAGGGCTGATTCTGAGGCCAGAGTGCTGTTTAGCACATCTGCCATTCTATGAGTCTGCTGTCTATCCTGCTTCCCATGATGGATCATTCTCTCCCTTTTTGATTCTATCAGTTAGTATTAGCAGACACTAGTCTTGTTTGTGTGATCCCTTTGACTCTTAGACCTATCAGTGTGATCAATTGTGAACTGAAATTGATCACTTGTACTAGTGAGATGGCATTGGTACATGCCACCTTGATGGGATTGTATTGGGATCCCCTGGCACATTTCTAACTCCACCATTCGGGGTAAGTCTGATTGAGCATGTCCCAAATTGTACATCTCCTCCCTCTCTTATTCCCAGTCTTATGTTTAACAGAGATCACTTTGCAGTTAAATTTAAATACCTAGGAATAATTGTGTGTTAATTACAGAGTTCAACCAATAGTACCAGAACAAAATAAAGAAAAAATATTAAAATGGATAAAGTATTACATTGTACATCAACAGTAAAGACAAGAGCTGATCAAGTCACTGTTTCTCATAGTGTCCATTTCACTTCAACAGGTTTCCCCTTTGGTGCTCAGTTAGTTGTCACTGATCAGGGAGAACATACGATATTTTTCCCTTTGGGACTGGCTTAATTCACTCAGCATAATGTTTTCCAATTTCCTCCATCTTGTTGCAAATGACCGATTTCGTTGTTTTTGACTGCTGTATAATATTCTATAGAGTACATGTCCCATAATTTCTTTATCCAGTCTACTGTTGATGGGCATTTAGGTTTGTTCCAGGTCTTAGCTATTGTGAATTGAGCTGCAATAAACATTAATGTGCAGACAGATTTTTTGTTTGCCAATTTAAATTCCTTTGGGTAAATTCCAAGGAGTGGGATGGCTGGGTCGAACGGTAGGGTTATCTTCAGGTTTCTGAGGAATCTCCAGACTGACTTCCACAGTGGCTTGACCAGTTTGCATTCCCACCAACAGTGGGTTAGTGTCCCTTTTTCCCCACATCCTCTCTAGCATTTATTGTTGGTAGATTTCTGAATGTGAGCCATTCTAACCGGGGTGAGGTGAAACCTCATTGTGGTTTTGATTTGCATTTCCCTGATTGCTAGTGACCTTGAACATTTTTTCATGTGCCTGTTGGCCATTTGGATTTCCTCTTTTGAAAAATGTCTATTGAGGTCCTTGGCCCATCTCTTAAGTGGGTTGTTTCTTTTGTTTTTGTGGAGTTTCTTGATCTCTTTGTAGATTCTGGTTATTAACCCTTTATCTGTTGCATAGTTTGCAAATATTTTTTCCCATTCTGTCGGTTGCCTCTACACTCCCCTGATTGTTTCTTTTGCAGTACAGAAACTTCTCAATTTGATGCAATCCCAATAGTTGATTTTGCCTTTGACTGCCTGTGCCTCCCGGGTTTTTCCAGAAATTCTTTGCCTGTGCCAATATCTTGAAGGGTTTCTCCAATGTTCTCTAGTAACTTGATGGTGTCAGGTCGTAGATTTAGGTCTTTAATCCATGTTGAGTGGATTTTTGTGTAAGGTGTAAGGTAGGGGTCTTGCTTCATGATTCTGCACGTGGAAATCCAATTTTCCCAGCACCATTTATTTATTTTTTCTAAATATACAGAAACAAATTTAATGCTTTTTTTCCATCTTCACTAATTACTTACTATGAACTATGGCCAAACTTTTGTAGTTTAATGTGCAACAACAAAATTAGCATAAATTTTCTCCCTTCTCAGTTATATAGATAGAAGATTCCTTCTCACCAGAGATCTTAGCTCAGCATGTGATTTTTTCCCCTTTCCTGATTAAGTGTAGAACTTTCACCTTTCCATCACCTGTAGGAAGCACTTTATGGCTTCTCTTTGGCATATCCAAATAGCCAACATCACTATTGTGCTTTGGGGACTTTATTAAGTAAAATAATGTTTACTTGAATACAAGCAATGCAATCTCATGACAGACTTTTTTTTATAAAAGATTTATTTATTTACTTTAGAGGAAGACTTACAGAGGGAAAGACAGGGAAGTCTTCCATCTACTGGTTCACTCCCCAAATGGCTGCAATGGACGGAGTTGAGCTGATCCAAAGTCAAGAGCCAGGAGTTTCTTCTGGGCCTCCCGTGTGGATGCAGGGGCCACAAGCACTTGCACCATCTTCCACTGCTTTTGCAGGCCATAAGCAGAGAGCTGGATGGGAAGAGGTGCAGCCAGGACATGAACTGGCACCCATATGGGATGCTGGAGCCACAGGCAGAGAGACTTTGCTTACTATGCCACAGCACCAGCCCTGATGGTAGACTTTATAACCAAGACAGCTAGTAAGTGAGTAGGAGAGGATAGTGTCTGCAATGTGGATACACATTAGCTAAACAGATGATTAATATCCTGTGTGGGATTGAGCTGGACAGCATGAGATTTCCTAACAGTACTCAGATTAGCATACAACTTATTTCTGTAATTTTCCATTAAATATTTTCAAACCAAGGATAACTGAAACCAAGGAAAGTGAAACTTCAGATCTGAGTGGAGTCGAACTGTATTGTTAAGTGAAAAAGCAGACTATGAATTAATACCCACAAACACATACATTGTATGGCCCCAATATTAATGTGTTAATATTATAGATGGGGGAACATTAGTATATTTTTTCTACTCCCTTGTATTTTCTACATCTTCCAGATTTTTAAAATTTATTTGAAAGGCAGTTACAGAGATCTTCCATCTGCTAGTTCACTCCTCAAGTGGCCCCATGGCCAGATTTGGGCCAGGCCAAAGCCAGGAGCTACTTCCAGGTCATTCATGTGGGTGCAGGGGCCCACTTGGGCCATCTTCCCCTGCTTTTCCAGGCACATTAGCAGGACGCTGGATCAGAAGCAGAGCAGATGGGACTTAAACAGGTGCCACAGGAGGCTGCTTAACCCACTACACCATGGTGCCAGCTCCATCGTTCAGACTTTTTACCATGGGAAAAGATATTTTTTCTGGGAGTTAATACTTGGTTATTTTCATTATATCTTATTTTCATAATTTCTGTCTTATTTCATTTGAAATAAACAATAGTTATGAAAGTGGCAGTTATATGACAGAGGACTATAAATTGGGAGTAGTCCAATAAACTATGCAATTGGGACACAGAGGAAAAGTCTGTGGCAATGTACTGCTTAAGACTCGGTCATCCAAGTAGGCTTTTTTTTTAACTTTTATTTAATGAATATAAATTTCCAAAGTACGGCTTATGGATTACAATGGCTTCCCCCCCATAACGTGCCTCCCACCAGCAACCCTCCCATTTCCCACTCCCTCTCCCCTTCCAATCACATCAAGATTCATTTTCGATTCTCTTTATATACAGAATATCAGTTTAGCATACATAAAGTAAAGATCTCAACAGTTTGCTCCCACGCAGAAACATAAAGTGAAAAATAATAGATGATTTTTTAAATGATGATGAAATCAGATCAGACCTATTGTCATGTTTAATCCCAGTGAGAGTCAAGTTGGGAATTGATAATTTCTTCTTCTTCTTTTTTTTTTTTTTACAGAAGATCAGTTTAGTATACATTAAGTGAAGATTTCAACAGTTTGCACCCCCATAGAAACACAAAGTGAAATATATTATTTGAGTACTCGTTATAGCATTAAATCTCAATGCACAGCACATTAATGACAGAGATCCTACATGAGGAGTAAGTGCACAGTGACTCCTGTTGTTGACTTTACCAATTGACACTCCTGTCTATGGCATCAGTAATCTCCCTATGCTCCAGTCATGAGTTTCCAAGGCTATGGAAGCCCTCTGAGTTCTCCGACTCTTATCTTGTTTAGACAAGGTCATAGTAAAAGTGGAGGTTCTCTCCTCCCTTCAGAGAAAGGTACCTCCTTCTTTGAAGACCTGTTCTTTCCACTGGGATCTCACTCACAGAGATCTATCACTTAGGTGTTTGTTTGTTTGTTTGTTTGTTTGTTTTCAGAGTGTCTTGGCTTTCCATGCCTGAAATACTCTCATGGGCTCTTCAGCCAGATCTGAATGCCTTCAGGGCTGATTCTGAGGCCAGAGTGCTATTTAGGACATCTGCCATTCTGTGAGTCTGCTAAGTATCTCACTTCCCATGTTGGATCACTCTCCCCTTTATTTATTCTATTGGTTAGTGTTAGCAGGTACTAGACTTGTTTATGTGCTCCCTTTGACTCTTAGTCCTTTCATTATGATCAATTGTGAACTGAGATTGATCACTTGGACTAGGGAGATGGCATTGGTACATGCCACCTTGATGGGATTAAATTGGAGTCCCCTGGTATGTTTCTAACTCTACCATTTGGGGCAAGTCAGCTTAAGCATGTCCCAAATTGTACATCTCTTCCCTCTCTTATTCCCACTCTTATGTTTAACAGGGATCACATTTCAGTTAAGTTTCAACACTTAAGAATAACTGTGTATTAATTACAGAATTAAACCAGTCATATTAAGTAGAACAGACAAAAAAAAACTACTAAGAGGGATAATGTATTAAGTTGTTCATTAACAGTCAGGGCTATGCTGATCAAGTCACCATTTCTCATAGTGTCCATTTCACTTCAACAGGTTTCCTTTTTGGTGTTCAGTCAGTTATCACCGATTAGGGAGAACATATGGTATTTGTCCCTTTGGGACTGGCTTATTTCACTCAGCATGATGTGTTCCAGATTCCTCCATTTTGTTGCAAATGACTGGATTTTGTTGTTTCTTACTGAGGTATAGTATTCTAAAGTGTACATATCCCATAATTTCTTTATCCAGTCTACTGTTGATGGGCATTTAGGTTGGTTCCAGGTCTTGGCTATTGTGAATTGTGCTGCAATAAACATTAATGTGCAGACAGATTTTTTGTTTGCCAATTTAAATTCCTTTGGGTAAATTCCAAGGAGTGGGATGGCTGGGTCGAACGGTAGGGTTATCTTCAGGTTTCTGAGGAATCTCCAGACTGACTTCCACAGTGGCTTGACCAGTTTGCATTCCCACCAACAGTGGGTTAGTGTCCCTTTTTCCCCACATCCTCTCTAGCATTTATTGTTGGTAGATTTCTGAATGTGAGCCATTCTAACCGGGGTGAGGTGAAACCTCATTGTGGTTTTGATTTGCATTTCCCTGATTGCTAGTGACCTTGAACATTTTTTCATGTGCCTGTTGGCCATTTGGATTTCCTCTTTTGAAAAATGTCTATTGAGGTCCTTGGCCCATCTCTTAAGTGGGTTGTTTCTTTTGTTTTTGTGGAGTTTCTTGATCTCTTTGTAGATTCTGGTTATTAACCCTTTATCTGTTGCATAGTTTGCAAATATTTTTTCCCATTCTGTCAGTTGTCTCTTCACTCTCCTGACGGTTTCTTTTGCAGTACAGAAACTTCTTAAATTGATGCAATCCCAATAGTTGATTTTGCCTTTGACTGCCTGTGCCTCCCGGGTCTTTTCCAGAAATTCTTTGCCTGTGCCAATATCTTGAAGGGTTCTCTAATAACTTGATGGTGTCAGGTTGTAGATTTAGGTCTTTAATCCATGTTGAGTGGATTTTTGTGTAAGGTGTAAGGTAGGGGTCTTGCTTCATGCTTCTGCATGTGGAAATCCAGTTTTCCCAGCACCATTTATTGAATAGACTGTCCTTGCTCCAGGAATTGGTTTTAGATCCTTGATCAAATATAAGTTCGCTGTAGATGTTTGGGTTGATTTCTGGTGTTTAAATTCTGTTCCATTGGTCTATCCATCTGTTTCTGTACCAGTACCATGCTGTTTTGATTACAACTGCCCTGTAGTATGTCCTGAAATCTGGTATTGTGATGCCTCCGGCTTTGTTTTTGTTGTACAAGATTGCTTTAGTTATTCGAGATCTCCTGTGCCTCCATATGAATTTCAGCATCATTTTTTCAAGATCTGAGAAGAATGTCTTTGGTATTTTGATTGGTATCGCATTGAATCTATAAATATCTTTTGGGAGAATGGACATTTTGATGATATTGATTCTTCCAATCCATGAGCATGGAAGAGTTTTCCATTTTTTGGTATCCACTTCTATTTCTTTCTTTAAGATTCTGTAATTATCATAGAGATCGTTGACGTGCTTGGTTAAGTTTATTCCAAGGTATTTGATTGTTTTTGTAGCTATTGTGAATGGGATTGATCTTAGAAGTTCTTCCTCAGCCATGGCATTGCCTGTGTATACAAAGGCTGTTGATTTTTGTGCATTGATTTTATATCCTGCTACTTTGACAAACTCTTCTATGAGTTCCAATAGTCTCTTAGTAGAGTTCTTTGGGTCCCCTAAGTAAAGAATCATATCATCTGCAAAGAGGGATAGTTTGAGTTCTTCCTTCCCAATTTGTATCCCTTTAATTTCTTTTTCTTGCCTAATAGCTCTGGATAGAACTTCCAGAACTATATTAAATAGCAGTGGTGAGAGTGGGCATCCCTGTCTGGTACCAGATCTCATTGGAAATGCTTCCAACATTTCCCCATTCAATAGGATGTTGGCCGTGGGTTTTTCATAAATTGCTTTGATTTTAGTGAGGAATGTTCTTTCCATACCCAGTTTGCTTAGAGTTTTCATCATGAAAGGGTGCTGTATTTTATCAAATTCTTTCTCGGCATCTATTGACATAATCATATGGTTTTTCTTCTGCAGTCTGTTAATGTGGTGTATCACATTGATTGTTTTGCGCACATTAAACCATCCCTGCATGCCAGGGATAAATCCCACTTGGTCTGGGTGGATGATCTTTCTGATGTGTTTTTGCATTCTATTGGCGAGAATTTTATTGAGGATTTTTGCGTCTATGTTCATCAGGGATATTAGTCTGTAATTCTCTTTCAATGCTGCAGCTTTTTCCGGCTTAGGAATTAAGGTGATGCTGGCTTCATAGAAAGAATTTGGGAGGATTCCCTCTTCTTCGATTGTTCTGAATAGTTTGAGAAGCATTGGAGTCAGTTCTTCTTTAAATGTCTGGTAGAATTCAGCAGTGAATCCATCTGGTCCTGGGCTTTTCTTTGCTGGGAGGGGCTTTATTACTGTTTCAATTTCTGTCTCAGTTATGGGTCTGTTTAGGTTTTCTCTGTCTTCCTGGTTCAGTTTAGGTAGGTTGCATGTGTCCAGTAATCTATCCATTTCTGATAGGTTTCCCTGTTTGCTGGCATACAAGTCCTTGTAGTAATTTCTGATGATTCTTTTTATTTCTGTGGTGTCTGTTGTTACGTTTCCTTTTTCATCTCTGATTTTATTGATTTGGGTCTTTTCTTTTTTTAGTTAGTTGGGCCAATGGAGTGTCAATTTTGTTTATTTTTTCAAAACCAGCTCTTCATTTTCCTGATCCTTTGTAATTTTTTTTTTTGATTCAATCCTGTTGATTTCTTCTCTGATTTTAATTATTTCTCTTCTCCTACTAGATTTGGGTCTGGATTGCTGCAGATTTTCTAGATCCTTGAGATGCAGTGAAAGCTCATCTATTTGGTGCCTTTCCAATTTCTTGATGTAGGCACCTATTGATATAAACTTTCCTCTTAACACTGCTTTTGCTGTGTCCCATAAGTTTTGCTATGTTGTGCTGTTATCCTCATTTACTTCCAGAAACTTTTTGATTTCTCTTTTAATTTCTTCTATGACCCATTGTTCATTCAGGAGCATGTTGTTCAATCTCCATGTGTTTGCATATGCTCTAGGGATTCCTGAGTTGCTAATTTCCAACCTCATTCCTTTATGGTCTGAGAAGCTGTATGGTATGATTCTAATTCTTTTGAATTTGCTGAGACTTGCTTTATGGCCTAGTATGTTGTCAGTCCTAGAGAAGGTTCCATGTACTGCTGAGAAGAAAGTAAATGCTTTCTGTGTAGGATGAAAAGTTCTGTAGATATCTGTTAGATCCATTTGGACTATAGTGTCATTGAAATCTACTGTCTCCTTGTTGATCTTCTGTCCTGTTGATCTGTCTATTTCTGAGGATGGGGTATTGAAGTCCCCCAGTACTATTGTATTGGGGTCTAAGTCTCCCTTTAAGTCCCTTAACATATCTTTTAAATAAACAGGTGCCCTGTAATTAGGTGCATATACATTGATAATCGTTATATCTTCCTGTTGAATTGATCCCTTAATCATTATATAGTGCTCCTCTTTGTCTCTCCAAACAGTTCCTGTGGTAAAGTTTATGTTGTCCGATATTAAGATGGCTACGCCCGCTCTTTTTTCATTTCTGTTGGCATGGTATATCTTTTTCCAGCCTTTCACTTTCAGTCTGTATGGATCTTTATTGGAAAGATGTGTTTCTTGTAAGCAGCAAACAGATGGGTTTTGTTCCTTTACCCAATCAGCCAATCTGTGTCTTTTAACTGGACAGTTCAGGCCATTAACGTTCAATGTGACCATTGATAAGTAGTAGCTTTGCCCTGCCATTTGCCAAAGATATTTTCTGATATATGTTTTGAACTTCCTGTCATTTTTTGGTGTGGGATTTCCTTCATTTACCTTCTTTCATATTGATGACTGTGTTTCTGTGTTTCTGTGTGTAACACATCTTTAAGCATCTTTTGCAGGGCTGGACGAGTGGCGAAAAATTCTTTCAATTTCTGTTTGTTGTGAAAGGTCTTTATTTCACCTTCATTCACAAATGATAGCTTTGCAGGATATAATATTCTGGGCTGGCAGTTTTTCTCTCTTAGTACCTGGGCTATATCTCGCCATTCCCTCCTAGCTTGTAGGGTTTCTGATGAGAAGTCAGCTGTGAGTCTGATTGGAGATCCTCTGAGAGTAATCTGACGTTTCTCTCTTGCACATTTTAGGATCTTTTCTTTATGTTTCACTGTGGAGAGTTTAATTACAACGTGTCGTGGTGAGGATCTCTTTTGGTCGTGTTTATTAGGGTTTATATGAACTTCCTGTACTAGGATGTCTCTGTCCTTCTCCAAACCTGGGAAATTTTCTGCTAATATCTCACTAAAAAGGCCTTCTAATCCTTTCTCCCTCTCCATGCCTTCAGGAACTCCTAGAACCCGAATGTTGGGTTTTTTAATAGTATCCTGAAGATTCCCGACAATATTTTTTAGATTTCTAATTTCCTCTTCTTTTCTTTGGTTTGATTGAGTATTTTCCTGTGCTCTGTCTTCTAAGTCTGATATTCTCTCTTCTGCTTCACCCATTCTGTTTTTAAGGCTCTCTAATGTGTTTGTCATTTGATCTATTGAATTCTTCACTTCATTATGATTTCTTGTCACTATCACAGTTTAATTTTCTACTAGTTGTTTCATTTCATTTTGATTCCTCCTTAATATTTCATTTTCACAAGAGAGATTTTCTATCTTGTCCATTAAGGATTTCTGTAGTTCGAGAATTTGTTTTTGAGAACTTCTTAATGTTCTTATCAATTTTTTGAGATCCACTTCTTGCATTTCTTCTATCTCATCATGTTCATTATCTTGAATTGGGGTTTTTATTTCATTTGGGGGCATCATAGTGTCTTCCTTGTTCTTGTTACCTCGGCTTTTGCGTTTGTTTGGCATATTGGAGATATTCTTTGTTTTTTTCTCGTTCTACTGTGACTCTAGATTAAGAGGACTGTCTGCTTTTGAGGGATCCTTAGAGGCTGTGATGGGTGTGGCCAGAGAGCTCTGATTCTACAGGGTTAAGGGATTGCCAAAGGTGATTCACCCTGATTGTTCTCTTGCTCTTTCTCTCTCTCTCTCTCTCTCTTTTTTTTTTTTTGACTCAGTTGGGAAGTAATTCCACACAGCTGAGTGGAATTGAGAGTAGTTGATGTATGAAATCTGGCCCCTGTGGGTATTCATTTGCTTACCAAAGTCAGGTTTTTCTGCTTGGCTAATGAGAGACACCCACTTTACATATGCAAAATGGCGCACACCGCTTTAATTATGTAAAATGGCGCCTGCCCTTTGTCTTGCTCGGCTTTGTAAGGTGAGTGGAGAGAGAGGCTAAATGTCCGTGCAGGTTCCCCTTATTGATTCGATTTTTTTTTCTCTCCTCCAGCCAGCCTTGTGAACTTTCCCCAATGGGGTTTCAGGCCTCGTTCTCTGCAGGCTTTTTCTGCCTTTCCCCGCCAATGTCTCGGGTTACCAAGAGGTTTTTAGCTCACCTCCCCTTCCAGCGCTGGCGCGCAGACTCTGCGGCTCCGGCGGCTCCGGCGGCTCCGGCAGCTCCAGTGGCTCCAGTGGGTCCGGCGGCCCTGGCGGCTCCCGCGGCTCAGCTTCCACAGGGTGGGCGACCTTGCTCTTCCCTTAGGTCCTCCGAGTCACAGCCACTAGATCCGGAAGGGTTTTCACAAATGGAGTGGATTTTTAAAAAGAGACCCAACAATATGCTGCCCATGAGGAATTCATGTCACCAGTAGATACACAGAGACTGATAATGAAAAGATGAAAAAAGATATTCCATGGACCGGCGCAATGGCTCACTTGGTTAATCCTCCACCTGCTGTGCCAGTATCCCATATGGGCGCTGGGTTCTAGTCTCAGATACTTCTCTTCCAGTCCAGCTCTCTGTTGTGGCCCGGGAAGGCAGTGGAGGATGGCCCAAGTGCTTGGTCCCCTGCACCAGCATGGGAGACCAGGAGGAAGAACCTGGCTCTTGGCTTCAGATCAGCGCAGCACCGGCCATAGCGGCCATTTGGGGAGTGAACCAACAGAAGGAAGACCTTTCTCTCTGTCTCTGTCTCTCACTGTCTACAACTCTACCTGTCAAAAAATAAATAAAAATTAAATTAAAAAGATGTTCCATGCAAACAGAAACCAAAATGAGCAGGAAGTAGACATTAAGACAAATGCTATAAAAAGAGACAAAGATGGTCACCACCTAATAACCAAGGAATCAAGTGAAAAAGAAGATATGATAATTATAAACAAAGTCTATGGGGCCAGTGCTGTGGTGCAGCGGGTTAATGCCCTGGCCTCAAGCTCCGGCATCCCATATGGGCGCCGGTTCTAGTCCCAGCTGCTCCTCTTCCAATCCAGCTCTCCACTGTGGCCTGGGAAAGCAGTAGAAGATGGCCCAAGTCCTTGGGCCCCTGCACCCATGTGGGAGACCTGGAGGAAGCTCCTGGTACCTGGCTTCGGATCTGCACAGCTCTGGCCATTGCAGCCATCTGGGGAATGAACCATTGGATAGAAGACCCCCCTCCCCGCCTCTCCTCTCTCTGTGTAACTCTGACTTTCAAATAAATAAATAAATACTCAAAAAATAAACAAAGTCTATGCACTTAATGCTGCAGCATCCAGTTTTATAAAACCACCATCATTAGATCTAAAGTGAAAGAAAAACTCCAATATGATAATAGTGGGGTATTTCAACAACCTGCGTTCATCAATCGACACATTGCTCAGACAAAAAAGTCAACAAAGAAACATGAGAGTTAAACTACTCCAGGCACCAAAGAGACCCAGCAGATATTTATAGAATATTCCATCCAACAGCTTCAGCATGCTCATTCTTTCCATCAGTACATGGGACATACATTAGGCCACAAACAAGTCTTCATCTATTTAAAAAGCTGGAAATCAACTCATGTATCTTTCTAGACCACAGTAGAATAAAATTAGAAATCGACACATAAAGAAACTCTAGAAATTATACAAATACATGGAGCCTAAACATCATGCTCTTAAATGAACAGCAGTTATTAATCAAAAGGGAAATTTTAAAATTCCTTGAAACTACTGAAAGTGGGAACAACATATCATGACTTATGGGACACAACAGAAGCAGTACTAAGGGACATTTATAGCAGTTAGTGTCCACGTTCACACCACCCAAAAAAAACCAGAAAGATATCAAATAAACAACATGAGAGTGCCTCTCAAGGACCTAGGAAAACAAAGTAAAAACCAAACTGAAAGTCATTAGAAGGCAAGAAATAATAAGAATTAGAGAACTCAATGAAATAGAGACCTAAGAAAATACAAAAGATTAATGAAACAGAGTTGGTGTTTTGAAAGGTCAATAAAACTTATACACCTCTAGCTAGACTAAGGGAAAAAAGAGGGAGGTTTCAAATTAATGAAGAGATAAAAAGGGAGATACTATGGTTGATACCTGAGAAACGCAAAGGACCATTAGGGACTACTACAAAACTGTATGACAACAAATTGGAAAACCTACAAAAATGGATTAATTTCTGGATACATATAACTTATCAACATTGAGTCACAAAGACATAGAAAACATGAACAGACCAGTAACAAGTAATGAGGCTGAATTCATAATAAATATCTTCCATCAGAGAAAATCCCAGAACCAGATGACTTCACTGCCAATTCTACCATACTTTTAAGGAAGAACTAATACCAATCATTCTCAAACTATTCCACAAATTGAAGGGGAGAGAACCCTTTTGAACTCATGCTACAAGGGCAGCTTTGCTCTGATTCCAAAACCAGAGGACACAACAGAAAACAAAAACTGTAGATTGGTAAACCTGGTGAACACAGATGCAAAAATTCTCCCCCAAATGCTTGAAAACTAGTCCAGCAACATATCAGAAACAGAATTCACCCTGATCAAATGGGATTTATCCTGGGGATACAGGGATGGTTCAACAAATGCAATTCAATAAATATAATGCATTACATCAACAGAATGAAGGATAAAAATCATATGATCATATCAATGGATGCAGAAAAAGCATTTGATAAAGTTCATCATCTATTCATGATAAAAATCTTTTAACAAATTAGGTACAAATATAAATGCATCAACATAATCCAGATTTTATATATATGTATATATACATATATATATATATATGACAAACCCACAGCCAATATCATATTAAATGGGGAAAAGCTAAAAGCATTTCCTTTAAAGTTTATAATCAGACAAATATGCCCAGTCTTACCACCCTTATTCAATATATTATTGGATCTTTTAGCCAGAACCATCAGGTAAGAGAAAGAAATAAGAGATATACAAATGGTATTGGAAGGAGTCAAAGATTTCCTGATTTCAGGTGACATGATTCTTGGTATAGAGATACAAAGAGACTATTTGAATTGATCAACAAATTCAGTGATGTTAATGGACACAAAAGCAACATTCAAAAATCAGTAGCATTTTTATACACCAATACCAAACTCACTGAGATAGAAGTTACAAGAGCAATCTCATTTGCAATAGCTATCCAAAAAATGAGATAAAATAAAATAAAAAAAATACCCTGGAATATGCTTAACCATGGATGTAAAAGACCTTTACAATGAAAGCTGTAAAATGCTTATTAAATGAACTGACCAGGACACACACAAAAATGGAAATACATGCCCCCCTGTTCATGGATTGGAAGAATTAGTAGTGTTGAAATGTCCATACTATGCTGAGTGATCTGCAGATCCAATGCAATTCCCATCATTTTTCACAGAAATTAGAAAAAAAGCTCTAAAATTCATATGGGAACACAAAATGTCCTGAATAGCCAATGCAAGCCTGAACAATACGAACCGAGTTGGAGTCATTACAATACCAGATCTCAAGACACACTATTGTGTAGCTATTTTAAGCACATTGGTTTAGTACTGTCATAAAAGTGACACACAGACCGGTGAAACAGAACAGAAGCCCCAGAAATAAATCTACCACAGCCTACTTATTTTTGACAATGGAGCTGAAAACCTACCCTGGAGAAGAGACAGTCTCTTCAATAACTAGTGCTGGGGAAGCTGGATAACCATATGTAAAATACAGAAACAAGCTCTCTTGACACACACACACCTCTCACCACATACAAAACTCACCTCAAAATGGATGAAAGATCTGAATGTAAGGCATGAAACTGTGAAACTATTAAAAGAAAGCATAGGGGAAACGAAGACATTAGCACAGGCAACGACTTTTTGGATGAAACCTCGAAAGCATTGGCAACAAAAGCACAAATGGGCTAATGGGGAATATATCAAGTTAAGATGCTTCTGCTTCTGCACAGCACAACAAACAATCGAGAACATACAGACAATCAACAGAATGGGAGAAGACATTTGGAAATTCTTCGTCTGACAAAGAATTAACATCCAGAACATATGAGGAACAACAGCAACAACATCCAAAGCAAGCAATCCTCTATAAGTGGGCAAACATTCTGAACAGACAGTTCTCAAAAGAAGAAAGAAATGTCAACACATCATGAAAAAGAATGCTCAGTGCAGATCTGGCTGAAAAGCCCATGAGAGTATTTCAGGCATGGAAAGCCAAGACACTCTGGGGAAAAAAAAAAACCTAGATGAAAGATCTCCACGAGTGAGATCCCAGTGGAAAGAACGGGTCATCAAAGAAGGAGGTACCTTTCTCTGAAGGGAGGAGAGAACTTCCACTTTGACCATGGCCTTGTCTAAATATGATCAGAGTCGGTGAACTCAGGGGGCTTCCATAGCCTTGGCAGCTCATGACAAGAGCCTAGGGTGATTACTGATGCCATAAACAAGAGTGTCAATTTGTTAAGTCAACAACAGGAGTCACTGTGCACTTACTCCTCATGTAGGATCTTTGTCCTTAGTGTGCTGTACATTGAGATTTAATGCTATAACTAGTACTCAAACAGTATTTTTCACTTTATGTTTCTGTGTGGGAGCAAATTGTTGAAATTTTTACTTAATGTATGCTAAACTGATCTTCTGTATATAAAGAGAATCGAAAATGAATCTTGATATGAATGGAAGGGGAGAGGGAGTGGATAAGGGGAGGGTTGCGGGTTGGAGGGACGTTATGGGGGGGAAGCCATTGTAATCCATATTCTGTACTTTGGAAATTTATATTCATTAAATAAAAGTTAAAAAAAATAACACGGCCAAGTTATTTGACTTATTTGAAGAATGCATGGTCCAATACCAGAAAAGTCTTGGAATATAATTAACCATTTTTACAGGTCAAAATGAAAATTCTTATAATCATGTCTACAAACGTTGAAGAGACATTATCAAAGATAAACAAAGGCGAACATCTCCTAAAGTGTCAAAAACAGATTTTATCCACCCACTCCCATTAGTAGAGGACAGACTGAGTGTCGCAAGCGCCACCTGTCATGCAGCTCAACAAGGCTAATGGGATGTGTTGGAGCATGGGGAAGAATCACACAGAATTTTGATAGTCTTTTTAATATACTTTATTCAATGATCAATACCACTCAATGTGTGTGTGTGTGTGTGTGTATATATATATATATGAATATATATTCAAGGCATACATCTAAAGGTCAATACCACTCAATATGTCATTAGTCCACAGGTCATAACACACATCTAGGAGTAAGGCAGTTTCCAGAAGCATCCAGCAATAGTAATAAGTATAAAGCATAAAAGCATAACCACCCTAAACACTCGTGGCTGAGGATGTAATATGAAGACTGCGTTCCCAAAGTTTCTATCACAGTCACGAAAAGTCAAAGTCCAGAGTCCAAAGTCTCCGTTACCACTCAGAGAGATGGATCTCAGAACAGTCACTTAACAGGCAGGAGTCGTAGGATGACTGGTACTCTAGGCAGTAGGCTTGAAGTTCCAAGATGGACGGCCAGGCGAGTAGTTGGAGAGGTCCCCTGATGAGAGGTCTGGTCTTACTTTGATGTGAGGTCTGGCATCCCTTGATGAGAGGTCTGGTCTGGTTCCAATGTCGGGTCTGGCAGCAGGCTGATAAGAGGTCCAGGTGAGGTGGGCTCCAACAGGGTGGCAAGCAGAGCTTCAGTCAGTGGAGACTCTGGCAGAGTTTCACTTGCACTGATCCATGGTCCCCGAGGGGATGAAGAGCAGTTGTGAGGCTTACCTTTTTATCCCCACTCTAGGGTAGGTAGGCAGTGAAGGTGCCCTGGGGTGTTACCAATCACAGACTCATCTTTTGGGGTGTCACCAACCAGATGTTGGTGTCAAGGTGTGACCAATGGTGGTGCAGTAGTGTGGGTGAAGTAATGTAGTAGCCAGCTGGTGGGCTTCTTCTTATCCTGTAATGTCCCCAAGTCCTTCTCAGGCCTCACCACCTGTGTCTGTTCTGATAGATGGTCTAGGCAGTTCCTGGTGCTTAGTGGCCTTAGCTCAAGTAACTCCATTTTGGTTTTGCTTTTTCTCTTTCTTTCTGGGTTAGCGGTGCTCTGTAACTCTTTTGAGACTCCTGTGGGATTCCCCACACTGAGCAGTGGCGGTCCCAGGCTGCAGAGGCGTTTGCGAGGGAGGGTCGGGGGTGGGGGATCAGGAGGGGAAGGGGCTCAAGTGAAAGCGACAGGGGGCGCCCCGTGTCAATGCAACGAGGCCAGCGTGTCTGTGAGCTGCCAACCGTGGAAGTCAGGATTCTGTGCCCAGGGACCCTGGGAGCCTGCGGCCATCGTCCTTCCTGGAGACCGCTGTTACAGGAATGGCTCTCGGGTCCTGGAGGAAGGCACTTCCGGGCTGTGGGAGAGATGCAGACGTGCCAAAGGGACAGAAGCCGGAGTCACAGTGCTGGGTCCTTTTTAGAAAATACCCCAGGAGAGAGGGCTGGGGCCTGGCTCAGGTGTTGGGCAGGAAGAGCAGTACGTTGTGCTGATGGCCCTGAGGGTTTCCAGACAGGAGCTGAAAAAGGGGCTGAGGTCTCCCAGGATGCGGCCCTAGGCTGCTGGAAGCCTGTTAGAGTCTGGTCAGGTCTCTCGGAGCAGTGGTTTGCATGGACTGTTTTGACATTCTCAGCACTTCAAAAACTTGAGTATTCACTCTTGCTTCACCAAAGCTCTCATGACATCAGATGAGTTTTTGTGTTTTTATTCCACTTAATGTTTTATATTTCGTTTCATTCTTTACACCTGACTCTTTTATTTTCTTCCCAGTATTTTGCTGAGAAGGTGTATCTTTGTCTTGCTTTGTTTCTCCTATGAGCTCTTCAGTTTTCCCAGCAGTGTTTATCAGATGTCATTTGCTTGCTGATGGGTGATGTCATTAGGACATATTATGCTCTCAGCTATTGGGGGTACATTTGTGAACTTTCTATTCTGACCCATATGATTCATCTGCCAACCCACTTCTGTTTAAATTATTTTACCCTTAGATGTCTCATAGGAAAGTCCTTCCTGACCAAAATTCTCTGTCACAAGTTTCTTGACTCTTCTCAACCTCTTATTAGTCCAGATGGGCAGGAAGGTTTCTCTTAGTTTTTAAAAGAGAACTGCATTTTGGTTTGAGTTGGTTTGAACCAACAGATTAAAATCAGAAGAACCAACTCCTTTACAAAGCTGAGTTTTTCATACAGAATTTTCTTCCTTTATCTACATTCTCATTTCATGTCCCTCAACACTCTGCAGTTCACTTACAGATCCCTCTCATTTCTTTATTTTTAAGATTTATTTATTTGCTTTATAGAGTTACAGAGATAGGGGGGCAGGGAGACACAGAGATCCTCTTTCTGCTGGTTTACTCCCCAAGTGGCCACAATGGCCAGGTCTGAGCCAGGGAAAAGTCGGGAGCCAGAAACTTCATCTGGGTCTACCACAAGGGTGGCAAGGGCCCGAGTACTCGGCCTATCTTCTGTTGCTTTTACCAGACCATTAGCATGAAACTGGATTGGAAGTGGAGTGGCTAGGACATGAACTGGCTCCCACATGGGATGCTGACATTTCTAGGTAGTAGCTTAACATCTGAGCCACAACACCACACATTCCACCATTTCTAATTAAGATAACATATCGTTGTCCATATTGAGTGTGGAATATTTTTGCATTTCCACTTCTTTCTCTTTAAAAGGACAAGTGTTATTGATCTTTGTATTTTTTTGTATTTTTTCTTTTTCTTTTTTTTAAACTTTTATTTAGTAAATATACATTTCCAAAGTACAGTTTATGGATTACAATGGCTTCCCCCCCCCATAACTTCCCTCCCACTTGCACCCCTCCCATCTCCCGCTCCCTCTCCCATTCCATTTACATCAAGATTCATTTTCAATTCTCTTTATATACAGAAGATCGATTTAGTATATATTAAGTAAAGATTTCATCAGTTTGCACCCACACAGAAACACAAAGTGTAAAATACCGTTTCAGTACTAGTTATAGCATTACTTCACATTGGACAACACATTAAGGACAGATCCTACATGAGAAGTAAGTACACAGTGACTCCTGTTGTTGACTTAACAATTTGACACTCTTGTTTATGACATCATTAATCTCCCTAGGCTCTAGTCATGAGCTGCCTAGGCTATGGAAGCCTTTTGAGTTCGCCGACTTCGATCTTATTCTGAAAGGGTCATAGTCAAAGTGGAAGTTCTCTCCTCCCTTCAGAGAAAGGTACCTCCTTCTTTGATGACCCCGTTCGTTCCACTGGGATCTCACTCACAGAGATCTTTCATTTAGGTCTTCTTTTTTTTTTCCAGGGTGTCTTGGCTTTCCATGCCTAAAATACTCTCATGGGCTCTTCAGACAGATCTGAATGCCTTCAGGGCTGATTCTGAGGCCAGAGTGCTGTTTAGCACATCTGCCATTCTATGAGTCTGCTGTGTATCCCGCTTCCCATGTTGGATCGTTCTCTCCCTTTTTGATTCTATCAGTTAGTATTAGCAGACGCTAGTCTTGTTTGTGTGATCCCTTTGACTCTTAGACCTATCAGTGTGATCAATTGTGAACTGAAATTGATCACTTGGACTAGTGAGAAGGCATTGGTAATGCCACCTTGATGGGATTGTATTGGGATCCCCTGGCACATTTCTAACTCCACCATTTGGGGCAAGTCCAATTGAGCATGTCCCAAATTGTACATCTCCTCCCTCTCTTATTCCCACTCTTATATTTAACAGGGATCACTTTTCAGTTAAATTTAAACACCTAGGAATAATTGTGTGTTAATTACAGAGTTCAACCAATAGTAATAGAACAAAAAAAAATACTACAAGGGATAAAGTGATCTTTGTATTGTACATTTTGTTCTTGATAACTGTTGATTGTTCTTCTCATTTCTAGTAGGTCTTTCAGTTGATTTTATTGGGTTTTCTAGAGACACTCATTTTTAGAAACTGATAATTTTATCCCTTCCTTTCTGATTGTAACACTCCCTACATGTATTTCTGCCTCCTTGCTTAGTAGAATGTTTATAAACGTGCTGAATGACTGTTGTGATAGAGGAAATCATTGCCTTTGTGAATTTCTAACATGCCCTCCAGACATTGCATTGTCTTTTCATTCATACTGTTGTCTATCTGGGTTTTCCTTTTTCTTTTTTTTTAAATTTTTTATTTTTTGACAGGCAGAGTGGACAGTGAGAGAGAGAGACAGAGAGAAAGGTCTTCCTTTGCCGTTGGTTCACCCTCAATGGCCGCCGCGGCTGGCGGGCTGCAGCCGGCGCACCGCGCTGATCCGATGGCAGGAGCCAGGAGCCAGGTGCTTCCTCCTGGTCTCCCATGGGGTGCAGGGCCCAAGTACTTGGGCCATCCTTCACTGCACTCCCTGGCCACAGCAGAGAGCTGGCCTGGAAGAGGGGCAACCAGGACAGAATCCGGTGCCCAACCGTGACTAGAACCTGGTGTGCCCATGCCGCAAGGCAGAGGACTAGCCTAGTGAGCCGCGGTGCCGGCCTTGGGTTTTCCTTTTTCAGGGCTGTTGTTGGTCTTTTCAAAGAACAGCTCTTGGTTTCATTGGCCTATTCTTTATTATTTTTTTTTTTGACAGGCAGAGTGGACAGTGAGAGAGAGAGGCAGAGAGAAAGGTCTTCCTTTTGCCGTTGGTTCACCCTCCAATGGCCGCCACGGCCGGTCATTGGCCTATTCTACTGGGAATTGCAAATGCTCACTGATTCTATTTCATTCATCTTCAGCCTTTTCAGTTCTGTTTGTGTGACTACTGTTGGCATTTTTCTAACTTCTCAAAGTGGATGTTCAGTTCATTTATTTTATAATACTTTGCATTCACTCATTAGATCATTTGAGGTTGTTTTTTGTCCTAGGAATATGACTTCAACTGCATCTCATAGTATCCTTCTCTGATTGTAGATGATTCAATATCAGCACTGTAATAGCTTATGAAAATTTAAGTAGTACTCCATCTTTGGAATCGATTATTTTATTAATTCCATCAACAATTCAAAACAGAAACTTGTCCACAAAACTCTGCAAGACTGAACTTTATTTCATTTTAGAAGAAATGCATGTGATATCTTTGTGGTTTCACTACATGGTGGTTGTAAAATGAACTCTCAGTGTGGGTTTAATTTGTACTTCTGGCATCATGAGTGAACACAGTCATATTTTCTTGTGTTGAAGAAATCTGTTTTTGTTTTTTTTTTGGTAACATTTCTGTTCATTTCTTAGGCCCATGTTTCTACTGGGTTGTTGGTTGTAGAGAGATATATGGATATAGTACATATATTTTTACAAGCACCAATTATATTTAAAAGTTAGAAAACCCAGATAAGGTAGATATCTACACACCATCACAGATATATCTACCAATATGTGAAAGTAGTGTTACAGTGTGGTGAATCACATTCTTCCAGCCCTCCAATTAACCCATATTTATAGAGTACCTATTAGTAGCCAGTGAGCAAGAGAACACAACATCTGGACTCCTGGAGATTACAGCTTTTTGGTATAGACAGAGGATAAAGAGATAAGCAAAATGGTACAAATGCTGTCATTTAGCCAGCACCGTGGCTCACTTGGCTATTCCTCTGCCTGCGGCACTGGCACCCCGGGTTCTAGTGCTGGTTGGGGTGCCAGATTCTGTCCCTGTTGCTCCTCTTCCAGTCCAGCTCTCTGCTGTGGCCCAGGAAGGCAGTGGAGGATGGCCCAAGTGCTTGGGCCCTGCACCCGCATGGGAGACCAGGAGGAAGCACCTGGCTCCTGGCTTCAGATTGGTGCAGCGCACTGGCCGTAGCAGCCATTTAGGGCATGAACCAACGGAAGGAAGACCTTTCTCTCTCTCTCTCTCTCTCACTGTCTAACTCTGCCTGTCAAAAAAAACCAAAAAACAAAAACAAAAACGAAAACAAAAAACAAATGTTATCATTTAAGCTAATGATAACTGCTAAGAAGAAAGGCAGAGTAAATGGTGAGTCAGTGTGTTATTCTGACTTGGATAAGTGATTTGTGTCTTTCTCTCTCTCTCTCTCTCTCTCTCTCTATATATATATATATATATATATATATATGTCTGCACCCGTGTATACAATTCTTTTCCAGGGTGGTGTCAGTCACACTGATTTTGAAGAATAAATTGGTACACTGTCAACTTTTCCTAAACCTTTTTAACATTTTTGTGACATAGGAATTTATCCCTTAAAGTTTTGCGATCATCTGGGCTTGATTTCTCTTTCTCTTTGTATTGAATCTTGGGACACCTTCTACATTTTCACTCAGTTGTAGTGTAAACAAATTTTTTTTCTCTCCTCAAGTCATGGGTGGGGAACATCTGTCCTCTGGGTGGTATTAAGCTCTAGAAATCATTAGGTATCTCCCGACCAAGCAACTGCAGTCAGGACTGGAAATTCCATAAATCCATAGCAAAATAGTTTTTAAGTTGATAATTTTGTATGGACCACAAATGATGTTACAAGTATCCAAATGGCCCTTGATGGAAAAGAGTACCCTTTCCTTGCCTTAAGTCAATCTTGGAAATCAATATATTCCTACAAAATTGCCCATTTTGTGTACATTCAAAATTGTTTTGAAGCTTAAACATTTGATCTGCAGTCTCTCTTTTATAAATATATCTGTACTTGTTGCAACCTTGGTTCTTAATCAGACAAATATTTCAGTATGCACACTGATTCAGGGGGTCAGAAATTGATGCAGAGCATGGTAGGGATGCAGCGTCTCTGCCCTGTGAGGTCCGTGCCTCAGCTGGAGAAGATGCAAGCAGGTCAGGATCGGCATCCTCTAAGGGCTCTCATTCACCCACACATGCAGTCTCATTCATTTGCGCGTGTGCAGTCTCACTTACCCACATGTGTGCAATCTCATTCACTCACATGTGCAGTCTCTTTCACCTGCATGTGTGCATCTCATTCAAATGTATGCAATCTTCTTCACCCATGTGTATGCAGTTTCATTCACTCATGTGTGTGTGGTCTCATTCACTCATTCACGCACACATGTGCAGTCGCTTTCACCCTGCATGTGTATTCTTATTCACCCATGTGTGGGTGGTCTCATTCACCCACACGTGTGCACCTCATTCACCTACACGTGTGCACCTCATTCACCTGCGTGCGTGCATCTCATTCACCCACACATGTGCAGTCTCTTTCACCCACACATGTATGGTCTGCCCAGGGCAGCAGCTAGGCTGGGCCCTGTGGACCAGAACACCTCCATGTGGCCTCTCCACTCAGCTTGCCGTCCTCACAGCACACTGGCCTCCGCGCTAGTATTCCACACAGCCATCTGGAAGCTCCTCTGGGAGCAGGGTGAGCCCCGGACAACACAGGGCATCACTGCTGCCATACTCCTCCAGAGGAACCAGCTCCCAGACTCCCAGGGAGGGGCACGGAGCCCACCGCTCACTGGGAAGCTGTCGAGGCCATGGTGTAACAGAATATGTGGGACAGGCCATGGTCATGACCATCGCTGGAAAGACACTCAGGAGCGCTGCCCGTTCTTGTGCTCCACACATCTCCAAACGGCGGTGACCTTGTGCTCCTCACTGTGCCTGGCAATGAGCTCTGTGCAGTGGGAGAGTAAGTGCCTGGCGGGACAGAGCGAGGGCACGGCGTGGGCCCCCCAGCAGCAGTCAAGGGGCACCTTGGATTTTTTGCACTGTCCTCACGGGCCTGTTGGTGGTACCCTGGGCAAAACCCGTACACCCACTCCTTCCCGGTGACAGGAGCCCCCCACGCCCCCACAACCTCGTTCTCTGGAGAAATGCAAGGAGCCTCCTCAGCTCCATCTGAACAGTCAGTCTCCTACACTCACAGGTGAGGATGCTTTGGTTCCGCAGGCCTCCGTTTGCTGGCTCACCCAGGACACAGAGGCAACAGCAGCATCTCCCCCACAGGGCTATGTGGCGTCGACAGTTGCCCATCAAAACCCACGGGGCAGGCAGGGGCTGCAGGGGCTGGGGAAGGACAGAGAGGACGAGTTGGAAACCGGGTCCCCACGCAAACAAGCTGCTTCCCCAGGGACTGGCCCACGAGAGTCACTCAGGGCGTGTTGGTTGACCAAGTGGAAGAAGGTGACGACAGCAGAGAGGCAGGGCCGGGCTGAACGCCTGCCCCATGGGCCTTGTGGACAGTCCCTGCCCACATGAAGCGGGGAGAAGGCATGTGTGCTGGGAGGCGGAAGTTGCTGTTCTCAAGAGGAGAGCTGTCCCCAGCCGAGGAGACTTCTTAGGGCCCCTTTCATGTCCTTATTCCTTAGGCTGTAAATGAAGGGATTGAGCATAGGAGCCACCACTGCATATAACACCGTGGCCACGGAATCCTCAATGGTGTAGGAGGAGGAAGGGCGCAGATAGACCCCAAAGAGGGCCCCATAGAACAGGGACACCACTGCGAGGTGGGAACTGCATGTTGAAAAGGCCTTCAGCTTGCTCTGTGAAGAATGCAGTCTTAGGATGGCTGAGAAAATGTGCATATATGACAGAGAAATAAAGAAGAAGGGGATGACAAAAAGAACACTCCCTAAGGTATAAACAACCAGCTCATTGGTGTGGATGTCTGAGCAGGAAAGCTTCAACAATGCATAGAGCTCACAGAAAATATGGTGTATTCTGACATGTGCGCAGAAGGACAATGTATCCATGAGGAGGGTGTGGACCAAGGGATAGATGTTTGTGACAAGCAGAGCCACAGACACCAAAGTGATACAGAACTGGGGGCTCATGATTGTGGTGTAGCGCAGAGGTTGACATATGGCTACAAATCTGTCATATGCCATGACTGCCAATAGCACATTGTCTAGTTCTAGAAACAAAATTAGAAAATACATCTGAGTGAGGCACCCGACATAGGAGATAGACTGGCGGTGGGTTTGGATGTTTATCAGCATCTTTGGTATAGTGACGGAGGTAAAGCAGATGTCAACACATGACAGACTGGCTATGAAGAAGTACATGGGACTGTGGAGGGTGGTAGAAGAGCTGATGGCCAGGATGATGAGCATGTTCCCCACCATGGTGACCAGGTACATGAACAGAAACAAGCTGAAGAGGACAGGTTGATGTTCAGGCATCCCTGACAGTCCCAGGAGGAAGAATTCTGAGGTTCTGGTTACATTGCCTCTCACCATGGCTCTTGATTTCTAAAAGAAAAAAATGCAATAGAAATGCATCGATCTACCAGACCAGAGGCAGTCTGGGAGAGCATGCATGGCACTTTCATCATTGGATGAAATGATACATCGTGATGCTGATGGAAGGATCTCCAACAAGAAAGTCTGGTGATCACTGCAGGGTAGGGGTGCTGTTGTGGTTCTCTTTGTTACTGACTTTAGTCAAGAGCACCTTTTGCTTCCCCAAAAGGAAAGAAAAGATCCAGGCAGAGAAGAAGACAAGTAGAACTGCAGGGAAGGCTAGGATGTGGGAGGAGGCAGTTGGCAAGTCACAATGGCAGCCCTCAGTGAGGAGTATCTTGATTATTTTTACCTCATTTTATACCCCTCTTCCACTCGGAGGTCTGGGTAATGAGCATCAGATAGAGTGTGTGTGTTCATCCTTAGAGATAAACATACTCATACATATGTGTATTCATGGAAGACTATATGGAAGATTACTCACCATAATGTTAACTAACAGTGGATATCCCAGGGGTGAGGGTTTTAATTTGCATATTTTCAGCACTAAACCTATATTAAATTTTGAAACAGTGCTATATGGATACTAATAGATCTTTCACAGAGTTTCTGTACTGGACAAAGTTTGAAACACAAGCACAATCAGAGGTTCATATGCAGAGCCTTCTCACACCATAGGCTGTATCTAAAAATCGTGTCCCTCTATTTTCCTCTCGCCTCCTGCTCATGGCATGGACTCCACACAGGCTACACGCCCATGAGGTGTGTTTGCACTAGATGGAGAGATGTACACTTATAAATCTGATGAAATGGAAAACTTAATAAAGTCTGGCTTAAAAGACATTGACCCAAAAAGGGTAAGGGGATGCACATACAAGTGTTCCATTTCCAAAGAGTCCATGGATCTTCACTTAAAAATAAATCGCATCCCACCTTTAATGCAGGGGCTTTTAAGAACAATTATTTTAATCCATCAGACTGTTACCTCCCTAAAACATGAAAAATGTCTCCTCAAATACTGAAAGTCTGCAAGGGAAGGAACAACATCTCTCTGGTTCACTCCTGAACCCCATGGCCTCCTCAAGCCAGCATAACACGAAAACTAAAACCAGAGAGCAACAGCACACACATAAAGAATGATGAAGCAAAAATCTCGAATACAGGCAAAGCCAATCCGTTAGTATCTACAAGGTATAATGCAGCAAACAGGAATCCAAGAATGACTGGAATGATGACTCCTACCGATGCAATTAAGCATACTGTGTGACGGGAGGAGAAAAACAGTATTCCAAATCTCAAGGATGTTAAATGGAACTCGTAAAACCTGGCATCCCTTCTTGATTTTTAAAACCCCTGATGAGACTGGAATTGCAGCCTCGTCTCAAAGCACCAGTGTCTGGACAGCCATGCCCCAGGCAAAATTACACCCTGCCCCCAAAGCTGCCCCCATCCCAACCCTTCCTGTGTGTCCTCTGCAGCTCATCATGCATGACAAATTCCTTCTCAAAGCATCCTCCACCCTCCTCCTCAATGGGGCTAGGCTGTGGCCCCAAGGACACTGCTTTCTCACAGCCCTTTCCTTTCCAGGGAAAACCCACTTTTCCTCTCAAGGATGGGAGGTGGGGTCCGTGACATGTCCTTCCTCCTGGTGCTACTTGCCAGCCCGACATTTCCTGCATTCTTTCAACGTTTATTTATTTTTATTAATTTGGAGAGAGAGAGAGAGAGAGAGAGAGAGAGAGAGGGAGACAGCATGCGCCAGGGCTGGGCCAATTTAAGACCAAGAGATAAGAACTCAATCCAGGTCTCCCACATTGATGGCAGGGACCCATGTACTTGAGCCATCATCTCCTGCCTCCCAGGGTGTACATTAGCTGGAAGCTGGATTGGAAGCAGAGCTAGGAGTCAAACACAGGCACTCTAATAGGGGGCATGGATGTTCCATGTGGAGTGTTAATTTCTGCATCAAATGCCTGCCCCTCCTCCACCCTTTAAGGAAAGACCTAGGAATAACAAAAATGGCAGAAAAGGAAGCTCTAAGGGCCCATCTCTCCACAGAAACACCAGAAAGCGACGAAACACTGTGTGAGTACACTTTGTGAGAACTCACAAGAACACTCAAAGATTTCCAGCAACCAAACACTGGATCAAGATAACGGTGACGTAAGCAGGGTAGGTGAACTTTCTGGTGTTCCAACTTAGCCTTGCCCCATAGCCCTCCCTCCCCAGCACAGCAGTGACCTTGAAGTCAAGGTGACCCACAAGTCAAGTGCGGTTCTTGGTTCAGGGAGGAGGAGAAAAGCCTTAGCTCTCAAGGAACTGCGCTTGTCTGTTTGTACCTACCCCAGGATTCCCTAAGGATGGACAGGAGGCACCAAGCAAAGAAACTTGAAGAAATCCAGAGAACAACGTCTCAACACATGGCAGTATCAACAGTGCCCTAGGAGTTATGAAAAAGGCAACCAAGTAGCAGCTACGGAGCCAGAAAGTCCCAAAAGTGAAGTGAGGAGCACACAATGCTGTCTTCAACAGCCGACCTGAACAGACAGGAGAAATGACTAATACCGGGAAGATAGGTAAACTTAAATCATCCAGGCAGAGAGGGACGAAAAAAGAATGAAGAAAAATGAGCAGAGCCTGAGAGACCTGTGGGACATCATTGAGGAGACCAACAAACATGTTGTTGATTCTCAGAAGGGAGAACAGAAGTGCTGAAAGGAATATTTGAAGAAACCAAGGTGGGCACTTGGCATAGTGGTTCAGATGCCACTTGAGATGACACATCCCATCTCAGAGTGCCTGGGTTCCAGTCCCAGCTCCGCTCCTGGTTTCAGCTTCCTGCTGATGCCAACTGGTAGTGGCCCAAGCACTTGAGTCGCGGCCACCGATGTGGAATACCCAGATTGAGGTCCTGGCTCCTGGCTGCCTGAAGACGGACAGCCATCACTAATGACACTCCAGCTTTCTGGACCAGGAAATTCATGACCAGCCAAGCACTTCAGATGAAGCAAATGGACTTGGGTGTCCCTCACCCTGGAAAGGCAACAGTCCCTAGCACAGAAACTGGGGGAAAACTCGCTGCAGCGTGCATGACTGGAGCAGGTGCCGTCTTGCTGTTTGGATTCAGAACCCCTTTGGGAGGTGGCAAACAACTGGCACTGGCGTGCACTATGATTCCTTGCACGATGCCAAGAGAATGAACCTTAACTCAGCCTGGAGAGGCATGGCCTGTAGGAGAAGAAAAGGATCCCAGGGAAGGAGGGAGAGGGAGGCAAGGATGGAATGCACAAAGGCAGGGGGTTGTGGAGGCCAGTGTTGGTGCTGGCTAAAACAGAGCTGGAGGTTGGGTAAGAGGAAGAGGAGGTGAGATTCTGCCGTGACTTCCTCTGCAGTGACTGGGTGGATTTTCCGTGAGGGGATTCATAAACTGTAAATGCTTTCAAAGGAATGTGCAGACGGGGAAGGAAGGTGCCCTGATGGAGGTGAGGAGGCTTCCGCAGCAGCAGCAGAAGCAGCAGAGGCAAGGCGGGGTCTGCTGTGTAGTCCATGTGCCCTGCACAGCAGGTCAGACACAAGACTCAGACAAGATGGCCATGATGCCGGGGCCAGTCTCCCTCGATTCTGCCTGCCCACCCTCGAGCCCACTCTGAATCCCCAACACCTGGGCCACCAAACCCACACCTTCTGGTGTCACCACAGCTTGGAACATCGGGTCTGAGGGCTTGGTCGCAATGCATAGCTGCTCGTGGACCAACCCTGCCCGGGCACCATGGTGCAGCCAAGACTTGGGACCTGGCATAGCTGAGCACCACACCAAGGGGTCTACGGATGGCACCGGCAGTGCCCCCTTCAGCTGTCCTGTCTGGGCACCGCCCGCACGGACTCAAGGCCAGCTTTGCCCTGGCCTCCGCACCACCTCTCTCTGTTCCTCCCTGTGTTTTTCACACTGTGGCCCCCAGGTCCTGGCGCTGACACGGGTGCCTGGATAAAGAGTGCTGCCACAACCTCCTGGCCAGGGTTTCTCCTCCAGGGTTATCTGGAAGGCACATCTCGATCAGCTGTGCAGGGAGCACAAGGCCCCTGTGCCCCCAGGTATGGCCCCAGGGCTGGACCCCAGCATCCCCAGATGTACCACACAGTGGCCAGGGCCTGCTCAGTAGCCCGTGGTGTACACATGGGTTTTCCTCCTTGCTGCCAACCCGGCCCTGCCCCTCTGTGCCAGGGAAGTGGTTTTGCTCACCCCCGGGTGCCCCCGGAGGGAATGCCTGAGCCAGTTTTCCTGGTGCAAATTAAAGCCCCTGCCCATGCCCATGCCACGAATCTCCTGTTCTTGCAGCCTTTGCCCCAGCACATGTCTCCCCTTGCACCTTCTTGAGGATGGAACCCTCCTCCTCCTCAAACACATACCTCGTCCCTCTCCGGCTCGTTACCGACTGTTCGCATGGACAGCAGCCCGCCTTCCCTGCCCCTTGTGCATGGGCAAAGGTCTTCATGCATTTGAAGATGCCCTGTGAGCTGCTGGCACGCAACTGCATCCAGTCTCCTGCACAGGCTAGGGCTACAGAGACCATGAACTCTTCCCCCAGGCACTCAGGTAAACACGACTCTAGGTGCATGTGCTAAATATCTACTATCGATTCACTCATGCAGACTGTACAACTCGAGGTGTGCAGCTTTGACACAGGGTCAAGCTGTGACTGCCCGCTCCCAGTGCCTCCAGATTTCTGTCCCTTTCTGGGCCAGCTGATCTGTAAGCTGCAGATGTCTCATCTTGACTCCTGGAGATGTCCATGAGTTCTCTGGAACCCCCCGCTCCCAGCTAGCTCCTGGCTACAGTTTGGCAGAGTTCTTTCATCAGCCCAGTGGACAAAGGCAACAAAAGTTGCCTTGACTCCTGGGAAGGCAGGCTGCCAAGACCCAGCTCCTCATAGCCAGGTGTGCACCCAGCCTCCCCAGCTGGCTTCAGAACCACCTGTAGGAACCAGCTGGCTTTTCACCCACCTCTCACCAGGAAATTCCGTATGACACACTCAGGGGCCTCCCTGGAGCCTTGATCTAGGAGAGTAGGAGAGCAGAAGCTGAGGGTACGAGGCAGAGTGGCAGCTGCGAGAAGAGGCTGGGACCACCGTTGCAAGGAAGACACCAAGATGCTTCAGGGACTCCAGGGCCCCGGGAGGGCAATCCCCAGAAAGGCTTATTAGAGAGGAACCGTGTGGGCCCTTGGGAGGCAGGAACGTTTTCATATTTTCCACATGCTCCTCCCATCCCCCTGGGCAGGCCAGGCTTTAGAATCAACTGTACTGAGGGAAAGAATTGCACATGATGGGCGCTGATTGAAAAGGATACTAGAGGTCCCCTGGAGGCAGGCCCACCAGGACCAACTCACAGAGATGGAGAAGGCCCTGCTCAGGGCTCAGGGGTTGACACCTCTTGGGTTGCCCACATCCCACATTGGAGCGCTCGGGTTAGAGTTCTTTTTTTTTTTAACTTTTATTTAATGAATATGAATTTCCAAAGTACTACTTATGGATTACAATGGCTTCCCCCCCATACCGTCCCTCCCACCCACAACCCTCCCCCCTCCCACTCCCTCTCCCCTTCCATTCACATCAAGATCCATTTTCAATTATCTTAACATACAGAAGATCAGCCTAGCACACATTAAGTAAGGATTTCAACAGTTTGCTCCCACACAGAAACATAAAGTGAAAATAATAGATGATTTTTTTAAATGATGATGAAATCAGATCAGACCTATTGTCATGTTTAATCCCAGTGAGAGTCAAGTTGGGAATTGATAATTTTTTTTTTTACAGAAGATCAGTTTAGTATGCATTAAGTAAAGATTTCAACAGTCTGTACCCCCATAGAAACACAAGGTGAAATATATTGTTTGAGTACTCGTTATAGCATTAAATCCCAATGTACAGCACATTAAGGACAGAGATCCTACATGAGGAGTAAGTGCACAGTGACTCCTGTTGTTGACTTTACCAATTGACACTCCTGTCTATGGCATCAGTAATCTCCCTATGCTCCAGTCATGAGTTTCCAAGGCTATGGAAGCCCTCTGAGTTCTCCGACTCTTATCTTGTCTAGACAAGGTCATAGTCAAAGTGGAGGTTCTCTCCTCCCTTCAGAGGAAGGTACCTCCTTCTTTGAAGACCTGTTCTTTCCACTGGGATCTCACTCACAGAGATCTTTTTGCCAGAGTGTCTTGGCTTTCCATGCCTGAAATACTCTCATGGGCTTTTCAGCCAGATCCGAATGCCTTTAGGGCTGATTCTGAGGCCAGAGTGCTATTTAGGACATCTGCCATTCTGTGAGTCTGCTGAGTATCTCACCTCCCATGTTGGATCACTCTCCCCTTTATTTATTCTATCGGTTAGTGTTAGCAGGTACTAGACTTGTTTATGTGCTCCCTTTGACTCTTAGTCCTTTCATTATGATCAATTGTGAACTGAAATTGATCACTTGGAATAGTGAGATGGCATTGGTACATGCCACCTTGATGGGATTGAATTGGAATCCCCTGGTATGTTTCTAACTCTATCGGGTTAGAGTTCTGACTCTGCTCCCAATTTCAGCTCCCTGCTAATGTGCACCCTGGGAGGCAGCAGGTGATGGCCCAACTGTTTGGGTCCTGTCACCATGTAGGAGCCCTGGATGGGCTTTGTGGCTCCCAGGAACCTGGGAACCACTGGTGAGGGTAGAGCAGGTACGGAGAGCCTTCAAAGCCCCATTCTGAGACAATGGCCATTATTCGACCAGCCTGCTGGTCCCCTGGAAGACTGCACCCAAAGGCTCTTCTTATGGTTGGCCTGAGTCATTGCTCACCTAGCCCAGCCTTTCCTGACCAGTGTGGTGAGGAGTGTCAGAAGGAAACACAGGCAGCTATCTACCATCATGGCCACCGGTGGCAGTAAATAGCAACTGGGACAAAGGCCTAGCCCTGAAGTTGAGAAAGACAGAAAGTCTAGGAAATGCGATGGCTATAGAGGGCTCTGCAAAGCTCAGACATAATCCCGGGAATCTAGAAAGACAGGAACCCCCACAGGCCTGGGGCCCTGCTCAGCAAAGTCCTGGGAAGGCCCAAAGCTCCCGGCTCTGCCTACACTTGAAGCTCTGCCCGAGGCGGAAGTGATGGCTACGGCAGTGTTATCAACTGGCTGGCTGACTGGGGGCGTTGTGCTCCAACACACACAAAGGCTGGGAAACATACTGGCTTAAGAATCTGAAGAAGTATCAGCCGGATCTTTACAGGACCATTAAGTTAATGAAGCAGACACTGCATTGGGCATGCACAACAAAGAATGCACACTTTACAAGATTCATTCACAAATGCATGAAACAGCTCCAATAACAACAGATCCTATACAGGGGAAGATTCTGATTTCCAGAACTGCCACGCTATGATATGGGAAATGTCCAGTGTCCAAGAAAACACAGAGACAGGCAAACAGACAAAATAGTACGGAAAAGTCACTGCAGCATGTTATAAAACAGTGTATTCTATTTTTAAGAACTCTTTTCTGTTCCGGTGATTTGAAAAACCACTACATACAGCCGTAAGTCTAAAACTGTTGATGGACTGATATGGTGGAAACATGTAATGTGCATGTGGTTTAAAAATACCACAAGCTTAGGGAGGGAAGTACGGGGGCCATATAGGAGCAAACTTAATATGCTATTGGAAAGCCAAGACACTCTGGCAAAAAAAAAAAAAAGGACCTAAATGAAAGATCTCTGTGAGTGAGATCCCAGTAGAAAGAACGGGCCATCAAAGAACGAGGTACCTTTCTCTGAAGGGAGGATAGAACTTCCATTTTGACTATGACCTTGTCTAAATAAGATCAAAGTCGGCGAACTCAAAAGGCTTCCATAGCCTTGGCAACTCATGGCTAGAGCCTAGGTAGATTACTGACGCCTTAAACAAGAGTGTCAAATTGTTAAGTCAACAACAAGAGTCACTGTGTACTTACTTCTCATGTGGGATCTGTCCTTAGTGTGTTGTCCAATGTGAATTAATGCTATAACTACTACTGAAACGGTATTTTACACTTTGTGTTTCTGTGTGGGTGCAAACTGTTGAAATCTTTACTTAATATATACTAAATCGATCTTCTGTATATAAAGAGAGTTGAAAATGAATCTTGATGTGAATGGAATGGGAGAGGGCGCGGGAGATGGGAGGGGTGCGGGTGGGAGGGAAGTTATGGGGGGGGGGAAGCCATTGTAATCCATAAACTGTACTTTGGAAATTTATATTTACTAAATAAAAGTTTTAAAAAACTTTATATGTTATTTTAAAATTAAATTGGCATAAATCTGTAATAGATTGTTAGAAGAGGACATCTGTTATCCCCAGGGCAACTTCTAAGAAAGTAACTTTAAAAATTGGTAAAAGAAAGAATTAAAATGGTCTAGAAATATCAATGTAACACCAAAGAAGATAGTGATGTAGGAACAGAGGAACAAAAGAAATGGATGATGGGGTTGTGTTATGGCGCAGTGCAGTTAAGCTGCCACTGGAAACTCCGGCGTCCCATACTGATATGGGACTGATATGGACTGGTCCTTGTCCCAGCCGCTCTGCTTCTGATCCAACGCCCTGATAATGCACCTGGGAAGGCAGCAGGTGATTGCCCAACCACCTGGGCTCCTGCCACCCAATTGGAAGACCCTGATGGAGTTCCCAGCTCCTGGCTTCAGCCTGGCCCAGCCCTGGCTGTTATGACCACTTGCGGAGTGAACCAGCAGATGGGAGAGATCTGTCTGTCTCCCTCTCTCTCCTTCTCTCTCCCTCTCCCCCAGCTCAAATAAGTAAAATACTTCAATTTTCAATAAAAATACAGTACCTTTTCTTCAAACAGGAAAACATGCAGTTAAAGACATTAAAGCAGAACAGGTTTCCTTTTAAATGGTTTTCCCACCTTCTAAAACAAATAGCAGTAATAGTGAATAAGGAACAACACGGACACTCGAGTTGCAAAAAATACTATTTTGACGGCTGTTTCCATGTCTTGGCTGTTGTGAACAAGGCTGAGACAAATGTGGGGCTGCTGTATCTTTCCAAGGTGGCAACTTCTTTTCCTTTGGTAGAGTGATTGCTTCCTTATATAGCAATTCTAAGGTTAATTTCTTTAGAGCTCTCCATACCAATTTCCACAATGACCGCACCAATCCCCATTCCCACCAACAGTGTATAGGAGTTCCCTTTTCTCCACACCCTTGCCAGCATTTGTTAAAAAAAAAAAAACACTCTAAATGGATGCACGTTGTTCTATGTGAGTTATTCCTCAATAAAACTGATCAAACTGTTGCCTCCTGCAAGACCTTGGAAGGCAGACGTGCTGTCCAGTACTGAAGTGCCCTGTTGGAAATGACCACAGTGCTGGGGAAGCGCTAGCAGTTTCTTGTCACTTTGGGAAAGAGGACCACAGGCTTGAGCTAGCAGTCCACAGGCAGATCTGCCGAATGAGAGCAATGCCTTATCATTTGGGCCTTTTCAGGTTGAGAAAGCCAATCACTTCTGAAGCTGCAATTCCAGCAACTTTTTTAAATTTTATTTTCCGTTTTCTTTTTGAATGGCAGAGTGACAGCGAGAGGAAGGGAGGGAGGGAGGGTGAGCGAGAGGGAGAGCAAGAACGAGAGAGAGAGAGAGAGAGAGAGAGAGAGAGAGACTGACTTTCATCCATTGGTTCACTCTCCAAACGCCCACAACATCCAGGGCTTGGCGAGGACAAAGCCAAGAGCCCAGGAACTCCATCTGGGCCTTTCACCTGGGTGGTGGGAGCCAAGTACTTGAGCCATCATCTGTTGCCTTCTAAGGGTGTGCACCAGCTGGAAGCTAAGCTGAGCTGGGACTTGAACCAGGCTCCCCGATCTAGGATGCAAGTGACCCAAGCTGTACCCCAATCACCGTGCCAAACTCTTGCTCCAATGTCCGTAATTTGTAAAGGCAGTTTGGAATCAGCCTCCTGAGAAAGATACTGACTACAGTGGCCGAGCAAACAGCTTCAGAGTGTTGTTTTCCCATTTAAGCTCACTGCTTGAGAAAGCCTCCAGATGGGTGCCATTCATTGTCAGAGAGGGGCCCAGGCCAGCAAAGACAAGAGAAAGCAAAAAGATGAGAGATTTCAAGCTTAAAACCAAGTGTAAAGATGAGCGACTTCAAGACTAAAAACGGACCGGAAGCCAAACAATCTGCAGAGCCACATAAACTGCAAGCTAAGTCTGCCAAAGCCAACAAGCATTCCAACACACCCCCACAGGGGCCCCTAAACTGGCACCAGTAAGTAGCACGCTGCTGCCCACACCACGCAGCCTCTCTACTGCTGACTTCAGGCGTGGTGTATGGCAGGGGGCGGATGGATAAGGACAGAGTCCCAGATGGCAAAGCCAGTGGCTACAGAGCACGCTGTGAGGATGAGTCTTTCCCAGAGGACAGGTCCAGGGGCCCCCTGCCGCCCCACTGCTGGGGCTGCTGCTCAGAGGGAATCAGTCTGCTGCTGTGGACCAGAGACTGCAGTGTATTTCCCATTCCTCCCTCTGATCACCTTCAGATTGCACTGGAGAAGCTAGCCTCTGCTTGTCCCTTCTAGATACACAACTCTTTCAGGTTTTAACCGTGCCTTCACCATCCCACTAGAGACGTAACCGCAGCCTTGTCATTGCATGCCATCAGGTGCGCCCAGGGCCAGCGTCCTGGGCATGTGACCTCTGCATGGGTCCCTGATCTCAGAAGGCCCCCACACTCTGTCCGGCGCTCTGCTGTCACCACTTGAAATTCCTGTTCACTTTGTATTTGAACTCGTGTTATGTCAGTGAAGTCCAACGGAGCAATGTGCAGGCAGGCCGACGGGGCAGGAGGCAGCATGTGTGCTGGGCATGGGGCAGACACAGCGGGCTGGGAGGACCTCGGCAGATATCTAGTATGGTGGCAATCACAGCTGGGGCACAGAGGAAAGAAACCCCTGACTCTGCGACCATACATTTCTGCCTCTGGAAAACTTCCCTCATGTCGGCCTGCAGTCACCAAGAGATTCATGTCTCCCGTTCGATCCACAAACCGCTGTGCTGTGACTCCTGCCTCCCCTCTTCTACGGAAACTGAGGGAGGAAGGAGAAGCGGCAAGTGAGGGTGAAACAGGAAATGAGGACCACACACAGGTTCTGGCTGAGCTGTCCACACACATGGAAAAGAGTCCCCGTCCCCAAGTGATACCAGTGGAAGCTGAGTCCAGGAGAAGCAGACCTGGGGTAGAGGAAAGACAAGCTCAAGTGTCCTGTATAATCACTGTTGGGGAAAGACAGACTACCTTCAAGCCAGGGGAGATGGAGGAGGACCAGGGCAAAGAACCCTTGTAGAGTTCAGGAAGGGGGCAGAGTGTTACTGCTAATGGTGTGTGTGTGTGTGTGTGTGTGTGTGTGTGTGTTGCAGGGTAAGCCCTGGGGGATGGGAGCTCTGAGAAAGAGAAGACATGAAAAGAACAACATAGTGCAAATAAAGGCAGGGTGATGGGTCCCTAGACCTTGGTCACCGTGGCCAGCTGAATGCAGGGCTCCCTGACAGAGAAGAGGCAGACCACAAACTCTGAGAAGTACTTTAATGAGAAGTGGCAATGAACTGGGGGACAAAAGCCAAACTGAACCTTGGGAAAGACAGGAAACCCTGGCAGAGCAGCACAGCAGAGCCTACCAATGAAACACAAGTAGAAGGGGGTACTGGTGTGGTGTAGACCCTGGCTCAAAAGGTACCAGCAGCTTCTGCAGACGGGGAGACTGTATGCAACCAACCAAGGAAAGCAGAGTCAGGCAGTAGCCGCCAGTGGGTGGCAGCCCTCAGGCCTCCCAGACGGCTCTGACCATGAAAGGGCGTGGGATGGGGCCCACTCACCTCAATGCATCTGAGACTTGTCATCAAGGCACTCTTTGGCCGCTGCAACAGACAGAGGCACAACTAGACTCTCCAGGTGCAGGGAGGTGGGAACCCTTCCCTCACCCTGTGGGACAGGACTGACTCAGCCACCCCAATACCCCGTTCAAACCTGGCAGTCCCCAGCCCTGAGAATGACCCACTCACTCAAGTTAAAGAGAGACAAGTTTTCCAAATTGGAACATAGTGCTCGAGTAGTTCTGAGACTCTGGTGAGGAACAGAATCATCCAGAATCTGATAAAACATGTACACTGCCTGTCAAGCAGCAGTTAAAGAGAAAATACATGCCGAGTCTCCAAACGGGCTAAAACATGATTCCCGGACTTCCTGGGGAAGCGTACATGTGGTTCAAAGGACGTTATTTCTATGTGGGTGGGGATGGAAGGATGGACGTATAGACAGCCAGGTAAATGAGCACAAGGTTCCAGGGCCAGGTCTGCCAGAGTCTCCATCCCACAAGAATGGTGGTCCCAAGTGGCCCCCTACATCCTCAGCCCAGCCCCACGCTGCCCCAGCCCGTGCACTAAGACACCTGGTCTTCCCTTGCTACCCAGCCTACCAAGTTCATCTTTCAGTCTGTTGACTTCCCTCTGCAGCACATGACACTAGCCCAGCAGACAGGGGAGAAAGCAACATGGTCAGTATGCTCTTACCTCCTCCCTCTCCTTCTCTCCTCACGCGCCTCTGGCCCTTACTGCCAAGCACCCACCCCCACCCCATCCCAAAGCCCAGCGGCTAAACCGGAAAGGGGCCATCCGTCGGGAAGGAGGTGCTCTCTCTTCTGGAGGGTGGGCGGTGGGAGGGGAATGAGCTTAACCGGGACACAGACCCCGCTGCTTAGGCCTAGAGAGCATTACTTGAGGGCAGGATTGCACTGCAGGCGCTGGCTGCCTCCTTCTCTGTCGCAGATGATGAGCTGGCCCATGGTCGTCTGAAAGAGAGCACACAATGTGGCTCCCTGGGCCGAGGAGAGAGGCAGAAAGGGCTCTCTGGTCCAGCCTTCCCGGCGCCCTGGCTTAAGGCCAGCCCTGCCACCCTGCATCATTTCTCACAGAGGTGTCTGAGCAGGAGGAGCAGTTTGGGTGTAAGGTGAGGACTTGGAGTGATGGAGCCAGTTCCCCCTCCACAGCCCCCTCCATTTCAGGCAAATCTTCTCACCTGTCGGTGGGGGCACCCTGGCGTTGACATCTCCCTGGGCCATAGCCAGGAGCTGTGCGTTTCCTGGAACTCGAGAGCTCTTGGTCTTGGAGTCTCCCTTGCTCCCTACTCCATGACATGCAGACAGGCGAGACGGCCTTGACCTGCTTGCTGGAAACTAAAACAGAAATTTCTGGCTGGCTGCTTGTGTGTGTGCGTGTGTGCACGTGTGCGTGTGTGTGTGTGTGTGTCGGGGCTGGGGTGAAGCAGGGTATAGAGACGGGACGCAAAAGCCTAATCTCTGCAGCACTTTCTCCCGGGGTTGCCAAGGGCCACTTCAGGGCAAACAGCAGGAGTTAGGAACACCCAACCGTGAAGGGGTTGACCAGTGCCCCTTCCTTGTTAGGGCCCCCTCCCCCGCCCCTCTGCCAGGAAGAGGCCGACATCAAGTAAAGAGCTGAGAGGAGTGCCTGGCACCTCGGAAGCATTTGATCCTCTTAAAATGGCATCAGAGGACAGAGGAGCGGGGGTGGGGCGTGGGGGTGGGGAGATGTGTGTGTTGGGAACACGTGTGGGGCAGAGGAAACCACTGGAGGAGAGATGGGGAGGATGAGGGTGCCCTACTCACTTGGCCCTTTGGGGCCGGCTGGCTGAAGCGGTCGGCATCTTCTTGGGCCACCAGTTCAGGCTCCTTTGTCCTGCTGGCCGCAGGCTTCTTCCCGGTATGGTGCCTGGGCTGTTTGGGGCCCCAGGGGGCCACGACATTTTTCTCAGCTCTCCCAAGTGCTGGAAGGCCGGAGACCAGAGGGTAAGCTCCCAGTCCTGGGGGAAATTCGGAGAGATAGGCCTGGGCTTTCCTCCCCAGGACAAGTCTGGGGACACTGCCAGCCACGCCCTTCTTTTCCGGGGAGGCCTTGCTCGGAGAGGCCTGGGCCACGCGGCTGGACTTGCCGCCTCTCTTCCCGCTGACCGACTCCACCGTCTTCTTTGCCGGCGGCTTGTGGGGAGCAGAGATTCTGAGCTCCCCAAGCAAGGGAACAGAGGCTGGGAGAGCACCTGGCTCCCCAAGGACGTCCCGCGTGGCGGCGTCTCCGGGGTCCTCCGGGCCGCTGGACTTGGCAGGGCTTCCTTCCCTGGGGACAACCTCCCCAGCCGGCAGCGGCAGCGGCAGCGGCAGCGGCAGCGGCAGCGGCGCCTTCGGGGTCTCCTCTGAGGGCAGGTTGGAAGGCTCTAGGTCTGACGGCCGCTGGCTGGCTGGAGCGGGCTCCTGGGGACCCACAGCGGGATTTCAGGCGCCTCTCCGGTTCCTGCCCTTCCCCAGACCCGCCCAGGGGCGAAGGAAGGAGGTGGCAATGCCCGGGGGGAGGGGGGCCCACCCAGGCCACTTGCCCTGCCCTCCTGAGGCAGCCCCGCCCAACCTCTCACCCAGGCCGCCCTCATCTCTGCCATCCCGAGGGGGCGTCCTCAGCCAGGCCGCTGTTGCCCGCGCCCCACGGCCTCCACGGAACACCTTGGCCCCTCGACGCCCGTCAGAAGCCCTCACCGGGGCCGCCGCTCTTCGCGACCACCGCCCTCCCGGTGACGCCGACCCAGAGCCCCGCACCCCGGCACTCACCTCATCCCCAGCCGAGGAGCTCATGTCTCCAGAAGCACAGCGAAGCTCGCGGGAGAGAGGGAGCGATCCTCACCCGCACAGTCGTCGAAGCCGGTCTGAGGCGCACGGCAGAGCGCACGGGCTCTGCGGCCCGCCAATCAGCGCTCGCCTCGTAGCCGCCCTTTGAGGGGGCGACCAGTGAGCGCGCAGCGAGCGAGCGCCGTGACCTGGGGGCCCGCCGTGGGAGGGGCCGAATTCCAGATTCCGAGCCGGCGGCCCCGCCCGCCAGCTGCCCGAGCTCGGGCCTGGGGCTCTGCAGTGCGGAAGGGGCTGCCCAGGCTGAGCGCCGTGGCTGTGACCCGTAGGAGGCATGCTGCGGCCCGCGAGAGGGAGCGGTCGATGCGCGGCTGACCACCCGGGCCGAAGAGCAGAGCGCGCTTCCCTGTCAGCAGGGGCGAGCACGGGGTTCTGTGCAGGCCGGCCTAGGAAGTACCTTCGGCTTGGCGAACTCCCTAGGCCGTGGAGGCGGGAAAGGCACCCCGTGCTACAAGTCAACGAGTGCTGGTGGCCACTACAGCTCTGCCTGCTGGCCGGACTGGAACTGCGGATCCAGGTCTGCACCACGCCCCAGCGAACTCAGAGGAGAGGGAATTCCTGTGCTCACCATCAGCGATCTGCAG